>NW_026694610.1:8417500-9017500 GCF_021218885.2 Marmota monax
CTGGCCTCACAAGGAGCTGGAATTGCAAGTTTGCACCACTTTACCTGGTTTAATTTTCCCTTTGTCTTTTGTTCTATTCACTGGCAAAATATTCCTATGGAGGCACTAAGCAACTCAGTGAGACCCTGTCTCTAAATAAAATTCAAAATAGGACTGGGGATGTGGCTCAGTGGTTGAGTGCCCTTGAATTCAATCCCTCGTAACACCTCCCTAATTATATATTCTCAAGATTGTCACTCTTAATATCAACATGGGTGAATATATAATGTTCACATATGAATTGTGAGTTTGGGCTTACTGCTTTCCTTTTAAGCTCTTTGTGTAAAGAGAAAATACAAAAAGACAGATTAGAAATACAAGTTTTGCTAAAACAAAAAAAAAATTTAATGTTCCTCTATTTCTTAAAGTATTCAAATAATTTAAGCACTTTTTGTATACTACATCAAGGACAATTATTTTACGTTAATATTGTATATGTTTTTTATTATTGCATTATAGTTATACATAAATCAGTGTTCATTTTGATATGATAATATCAACATAGAATGTAATTTGCTCTAGTTCAATTCTTAAGTAATCTTGATGTCACACATTTCTTCTTTTTTTTATTGTTGGTTGTTCAAAACATTACATAGTTCTTGATATATCATCTTTCACACTTTGCTTCAAGTGGGTTATGAACTCCCATTTTTAGCCCATATACAGATTGCAGAATCACATCAATTACACATCCATTGATTTACATATTGCCATACTAGTGACTGTCATGTTCTGCTACCTTTCCTATTCTCTACTATCCCCCCTCCCCTCCCCTCCCCTCCCCTCTTCTCTCTCTACCCCCTCTACTGACCTTCATTTCTCCCCCTTGTATTATTTTTCCCTTTCCCCTCATTTCCTCTTGTATGTTCTTTTGTATAACCCTGAGGGTCTCCTTCCATTTCCATGCAATTTCCCTTTTCTCTCCCTTTCCCTCCCACCTCTCATCTCTGTTTAATGTTAATCTTCTTCTCATGCTCTTCGACCCTACTCTGTTCTTAGTTACTCTCCTTATATCAAAGAAGACATTTGGCATTTGTTTTTTAGGGATTGGGTAGCTTCACTTAGCATAATCTGCTCTAGTGCCATCCATTTCCCTGCAAATTCTATGATTTTGTCGTTTTTTAATGCAGAGTAATACTCCATTGTGTATAAATGCCACATTTTTTTAATCCATTCGTCTATTGAAGGGCATCTAGGTTGGTTCCACAGTCTTGCTATTGTGAATTG
Source organism: Marmota monax (assembly GCF_021218885.2). Taxonomy (NCBI): domain Eukaryota; kingdom Metazoa; phylum Chordata; class Mammalia; order Rodentia; family Sciuridae; genus Marmota; species Marmota monax. Next base: position 8,418,767 of record NW_026694610.1, read on the forward strand.
AGCTGCTCTGAACATCGATGTAGCAGTGTCCCTGTAGCATGCTCTTTTTAGATCTTTAGGGAATAGACCAAGAAGGGGAATAGCTGGGTCAAATAGTGGCTCCATTCCCAGCTTTCCAAGAAATCTCCATACTGCTTTCCAAATTGGCTGCACCAATTTGCAGTCCCACCAGCAATGTACAAGTGTACCCTTTTCCCCACATCCTCGCCAGCACTTGTTGTTGTTTGACTTCATAATGGCTGCCAATCTTACTGGAGTGAGATGGTATCTTAGGGTGGTTTTGATTTGCATTTCTCTGACTGCTAGAGATGGTGAGCATTTTTTCATGTACTTGTTGATTGATTGTATGTCCTCCTCTGAGAAGTGTCTGTTCAGGTCCGTGGCCCATTTGTTGATTGGGTTGTTTGTTATCTTATTGTCTAATTTTTTGAGTTCTTTGGATACTCTGGATATTAGGGCTCTATCTGAAGTGTGAGGAGTAAAGATTTGTTCCCAGGATGTAGGCTCTCTATTTACCTCTCTTATTGTTTCTTTAGCTGAGAAAAAACTTTTTAGTTTGAGTAAGTCCCATTTGTTGATTCTAGTTATTAACTTTTGTGCTATGGGTGTCCTATTGAGGAATTTGGAGCCCAACCCCACAGTATGTAGATCGTAGCCAACTTTTTCTTCTATCAGACGGCGTGTCTCTGATTTGATATCAAGCTCCTTGATCCATTTTGAATTCACTTTTGTGCATGGCGAGAGAAAGGGATTCAGTTTCATTTTGTTGCATATGGATTTCTAGTTTTCCCAGCACCATTTGTTGAAGATGCTATCCTTCCTCCATTGCATGCTTTTAGCCCCTTTATCAAATATAAGATAGTTGTAGTTTTGTGGATTGGTTTCTGTGTCCTCTATTCTGTACCATTGGTCCACCTGCCTGTTTTGGTACCAGTACCATGCTGTTTTTGTTACTATTGCTCTGTAGTATAGTTTGAAGTCTGGTATCGCTATACCGCCTGATTCACACTTCCTGCTTAGCATTGTTTTTGCTATTCTGGGTCTTTTATTTTTCCATATGAATTTCATGATTGCTTTCTCTATTTCTGCAAGAAATGCTGTTGGGATTTTGATTGGCATTGCATTAAACCTATAGAGAACTTTTGGTAATATCGCCATTTTGATGATGTTAGTTCTGCCTATCCATGAACAGGGTATATTTTTCCATCTTCTAAGATCTTCTTCTATTTCTCTCTTTACGGTTCTGTACTTTTCATTGTATAAGTCTTTCACCTCTTTTGTTAGGTTGATTCCCAAATATTTTATTTTTTTTGAAGATATTTTGAATGGAGTGGTTGTCCTCCCTTCCATTTCAGAGGATTTGTCGCTGATATACAGGAATGCCTTTGATTTATGCGTGTTGATTTTATATCCTGCCACTTTGCTGAATTCATTTATTAGCTCTAATAGTTTCTTTTTAGAGCCTTTTGGGTCTGCTAGGTATAGAATCATATCATCTGCAAATAGTGATAATTTAAGTTCTTCTTTTCCTATTTTTATGCCTTTAATTTCTTTCGTCTGTCTAATTGCTCTGGCCAGTGTTTCGAGAACTATGTTGAACAGAAGTGGAGAGAGAGGGCATCCCTGTCTTGTTCCAGATTTTAGAGGGAATGCCTTCAGTTTTTCTCCATTCAGAATGATGCTAGCCTGAGGCTTAGCATAGATTGCTTTTACAATATTGAGGTATGTTCCTGTTATCCCTAGTTCTTCTAGCGTTTTGAACATAAAGGGATGCTGTACTTTGTCGAATGCTTTTTCCGCATCTATCGAGATGATCATATGGTTCTTATTTTTAAGTCTATTGATGTGGTGAATAACATTTATTGATTTCCGTATATTGAACCAGCCTTGCATCCCAGGGATGAATCCTACTTGATCATGGTGTACAATTTTTTTGATATGTTTTTGTATCCGATTCGCCAGAATTTTATTGAGGATTTTTGCATCAAGGTTCATTAGAGATATTGGTCTGTAGTTTTCTTTCTTTGAAGTGTCTTTGTCTGGTTTAGGTATCAGGGTGATGTTGGCCTCATAGAATGAATTTGGAAGTTCTCCCTCCTTTTCTATTTCCTGAAGTAGCTTGAAAAGTATTGGTATTAGTTCTTCTTTAAAGGTTTTGTAAAATTCTGCTGTATACCCATCGGGTCCTGGGCTTTTCTTAGTTGGTAGTCTTTTTATGGTTTCTTCTATTTCCTCAATTGATATTGGTCTGTTTAGGTTTTCTATATCCTCCTGACTCAATCTGGGCAGATCATATGACTTAAGAAATTTATCTATGCCTTCACTATCTTCTAATTTATTGGAGTATAAGGATTCAAAATAGTTTTTGATTATCTTCTGTATTTCTGAAGTGTCTGTTGTGATATTGCCTTTTTCATCCCGTATGCTAGTAATTTGAGTTCTCTCTCTTCTTCTCTTCACTAGCATCGCTAAGGGTCTGTCGATTTTGTTTATTTTTTCAAAGAACCAACTTTTAGTTTTGTCAATTTTTTCAATTGTTTCTTTTGTTTCGATTTCATTAATTTCAGCTCTGATTTTAATTATTTCTTGCCTTCTACTTCTTTTGCTGTTGTTTTGCTCTTCTTTTTCAAGGATTTTGAGATGAAGTATGAGATCATTTATTTGTTGGTTTTTTTCTTTTTTTTAAGGAATGAACTCCAAGCAATGAATTTTCCTCTTAGAACTGCTTTCAATGTGTCCCATAGATTCCGATATGTTGTGTCTGTGTTTTCATTTATCTCTAAGAATTTTTTTAATTTCCTCCTTGATGTCTTCTATAACCCATCGATCATTCAGTAACCTATTGTTCATTCTCCAAGTGATGTATGCTTTTTCCTTCCTTCTTTTATCGTTGATTTTCAGTTTCATTCCATTATGATCAGATAAGATGCATGGTATTATCTCTACTCCTTTATATTGTCTAAGAGTTGCCCTGTGACATAATATATGATCTATTTTTGAGAAGGATCCATGTGCTGCTGAGAAAAAAGTGTAACTGCTTGATGTTGGGTGGTATACTCTATATATGTCAATTAAGTCTAGGTTATTAATTGTGTTATTGAGTTCTATAGTTTCCTTTTTCAACTTTTGTTTGGAAGATCTGTCCAGTGGCGAGAGAGGTGTGTTGAAGTCTCCCATGATAATGGTATGGTTGTCTATTAGACTCTTGAACTTGAGAAGAGTTTGTTTGACGAACATAGCTGCACCATTTTTTGGGGCATAAATATTTATGATTGTTATGTCTTGTTGGTGTATGGTTCCCTTAAGCATTATGTAGTGTCCCTCTTTATCACTTTTGATTAACTTTGGCTTGAAATCTATTTTATTTGATATGAGTATGGATACTCCTGCTTGTTTCCGAAGTCCATATGAGTGATATGATTTTTCCCAACCTTTCACCTTCAGCCTATGTATGTCTTTTCCTATCAAATGCGTCTCCTGTAGGCAGCATATTGTTGGGTCTTGTTTTGTGATCCATTCTACTAGCCTGTGTCTCTTAATTGGTGAGTTTAAGCCATTAACATTTAGGGTTATTATTGAGATATGGGTTGTTGTTCCAGCCATATTTGTTTATTTATGTTACTAAACATGGTTTGTTTTCCTCTTTGATTATTCCCCCGCCCTTTACTGTCCTACCTCCCACTGTTGGTTTTCATTGTTATTTTCCATTTCCTCTTCCTGTAATGTTTTGCCAAGGATGTTTTGAAGAGATGGTTTTCTAGCTGCATATTCTTTTAACTTTTGTTTGTAGTGGAAGGTTTTAATTTCATCTTCCATCCTGAAGCTTAATTTCGCTGGATACACAATTCTTGGTTGGAACCCATTTTCTTTCAGTGTTTGAAATATGTTATTCCAGGATCTTCTAGCTTTCAGAGTCTGTGTTGAAAGATCAGCTGTTATCCTGATTGGCTTACCCCTAAATGTAATCTGCTTCCTTTCTCTTGTATCTTTTTAAATTCTCTCCTTATTCTGTATGTTGGGCATCTTCATTATAATGTGTCTAGGTGTGGATCTCTTATAATTTTGCACATTCGGCGTCCTGTAGGCTTCTAGAATTTGTGATTCTGTCTCATTCTTCAAGTCTGGGAAGTTTTCTCGTATTATTTCATTGAATAAATTGCTCATTCCTTTGGTATGGAGTTCTATACCTTCCTGTATCCCAATGACTCTTAAGTTTGGTCTCTTAATGTTATCCCATATTTCTTGGATGTTCTGCTCATGGTTTCTTAACAGTCTTGCTGAACTGTCTATGTTCTTTTCAAGTTGAAATACTTTGTCTTCATTGTCTGATGTTCTATCTTCTAAGTGTTCTACTCTGCTGGTAGTATTCTCCATTGAGTTTTTAAGTTGGTTTATTGCTTCCTGCATTTCTAGGATTTCTGTTTGTTTGTTTTTTATAACCTCTATCTCCCTGTATAGTTGATCCTTTGCTTCCTGGATTTGTTTGTGTAATTCCTTGTCGAAGTGATCTTTCATTGTCTGATTTTGCTCTAATGTCTTCCTTGATACTCCAGATCATCTGAAGCATATATATCCTGAATTCTTTATCTGACATTCCATCTGCTGCAGCTGTTACCTCTTCTAAAGTTGAGTTGACCTGCATTGCTTGTGGTCCTTTCTTTCTTTGTCTTTTCATACTGCTTGCGTTTCTTTCTTCTTGGTGAAACTGTTGTGTTTTTGAAAAATTTCCCCCCCCCTATATATTTATATTGTTCTTGTATAGTTGAAAAGTCTCCCTTGCAGGTGCAGGCGGGGGCTCTGCTCTGCCCCTCCTCCAATTGGTGTGAGGTGTCTACCACGCCCTCGGACCCCTGGGCCTGATCCGCCGTTCTGTCGCAGGTCTGCCTGCCTTGCAGGTGGGGGCGAAGGCTCTGCCCTGCCCCTCCTACCACGCTCGGGGACCGCTAGGCCTGATCTGCAGGTTGGTCGCCGGTCTGCCCACCTTGCGGGCACGGGTGTCAGTTCCGCTCCGCCCCCACTCCAATTGGGGTCACTTGACCACCACACAGGCGGGCCGCTGGGCCTGATCTGGGCGCGGGTGAAGGCTCTGCTGTGCCCCTACTCCAGTTGGGGTGAAGTGTGTACCATGCTGGCAGGCCGCTGGGCCTGATCCGCCGGTCTGTCGCAGGTCTGCTTACCTTGCCGTCGCAGGCGGCGGCTCTGCCCTGCCCCTCCTACCACGCCTGCAGACCGCTGGGCCTGATCTGCAGGTTGGTCACAGGTCTGCCTACCTTGCGGGCGTGGGCGGCCGTCCTGCTCCTCCCCTCTGGCTCGATGACAAAGCGAGAGAGACTCGGGTATCTGTGACTCACCCTCCCTACCAGGGGACCAACTGTTTCCGTCGCCGCTGGCACCGATGAAGTTCTCTCCTCGGCCGCTCTCCGATGACATCAGATCTCTGCCATGCTGGCATCCCCTGTTCTATGGCTGAATCCCATTTTCTTCTCTTCCAATAGGCGGAGCTGTGCCCTCTGAGCCGAGCTTCTGCCCTCCATGTGCTGACAGAAATCCTTGTAAGGTGGCTCCTGGGAGTCTCTCAATCCTGTTAGTCCAGAGCCCTTTCACTTATCCGGCCCCTCCCCCTGTTCCTCCTCCCAGCCAGCCAGCCAGGTCCTGTTCACCAGAGGTGGTTCCCCAAGGATCTGATTACACTTGCAGCCCCACCGCGTGTCCTATATCCCAAACGATGAACACCCTCTCTGTCGTTCATCTAAGCCCCAGTGCTGTGGTGGGGTGATCTGGGAACCAACAGTTTAATTTTTCCGGACCCCTTTGGTGGGCACGCCCCCAGAAACTGGCGGCTAAGATCTTGGGTGTCGCCACTGGTGTTAAGGGGAGGTGGGGATCTGGAATCCCCTCTGCTTCCCTGCAGACACGCCCCTGGAGAGATTCCCGAGGTTTCCTGGCTGCTTGTATCTGGAGAGGGTGGGAGTCACACACCTGCTAATGTGGATTCCGCTGGGAAGGAATTCTGTCGACTGAACTCTGGTGATGTCACCTCTCTGCTATGGCGGGCCCCAGGCTCCTTGCCGGAGTATCCGAAGGGAGGGGTGGGACTGGTCTGTCTCTGGTTGGTTTCAGCTCCCGGTTCGCTATTTCATGAAGGCTTGGCGAGAGACCTCTTCCTAGAGTCCCTGCACCGCTCCTGCTGCGCTGCGCCTCGGAGGCTATCCGCCCTGATGCGGGGGCCGGTGCAGGCAGTCGCCGAGTTGCGCGGGCAGCGGCTGGCGGGTCTGGACTTCTGCTCTGCGTGGCGGAGATTCACTCGTCTAGAGCAAACTGTCACCTCCAAAAATCCTACCGATTCCCGGCCGGTCTCTCTTTAGTGGAATTTTGCTAGGAGTTTCTCAGCAGGTCGAATCTAAGCGTATCCATGCGTCTCTCTGACCCCGTTGTTGAGGAGGTATTGAAAGTGCTGCCTACCCTCTCGCCGCCATGTTGGATCCCACATTTCTTCTTTTATAATGGTCAAGTATGAAACAATTCACTCATTTTATAAACAATAATTTAAACATGAACTGCATCTACTTATTGGTTTTGTTTTCTGTACACTAATAGCATACATTCTTTTGCAGCAGGGAAAATAGATATCCATTCACTCATCCCTTCCCCCCATATTTTTTCTGCCCAGAGAAATACGCAATAGAGCTGTTAATGAGACAATTGAGACAAATGGTATTGTGCATAGATTCTTCTTTTCCTTGGTTTCAGTGAACTACACATTCTCTCCCTCCCTGCTGCTCTGTCTTCACAGACTATGCCATACTCCTCCAATAGCAATAACAATAACAAGGAATTGTATATTTTTTCACATAAAAGAATGAAGGAAAAACATGGAAAATTCAAATTTTTAGTACAAAAATTATAATTTAGAGTGAATTTTTAATTATAAAGATTATGACATCACAGTGAGTTTAATTCAATGCATGATTATGAGTTTGTAAAAGTCTCTTAACCTCCATTCGGTATTTTATGAGTGTGGAAAGATAATGTTCATAAAAGTTTCAAAGGGTCAAATTAAGTTTAAAGTTATGTCAAATTAGAGCAAATGGTTAAATGCTACAAGCATCATTTCCTGTTCACTTTCTTACTTGGGTAACAGGTGTCTTTTTTGATGATAATGGAAGTTATATCTCATAATGTCTCATTAGTCATTTTTGAGCTTTTAGAAGCTTATTACACCTTAGTTTATATGATTTTATTTAATTTTGCAAAATTTCTGGTTAAATACTGTGCATGTAAAACAGCATCGAAAGAGAGAGAGAGAGAGAGAGAGGAGGGAGTGAAATAGAGACAGAGAGAGAGAGAGAGAGAGAGAGAGAGAGAGAGAGAGAGAGAGAGAGAGAGAGGAGGGAGTGGGATAGAGACAGGGAGAGAGAGAGAGAGAGGAAGAAGTGAAGAAAAAATAAACAAAGAAAATCCCTGTTCTTTTGCAGTGTATGCTTTAGCAAATGGGTTCCTTTCAGCTTCTTTAATTCTTCACAATAACTGAGTCTTTTTCACTAGCCTAATATGTGCTAAATTGCTATCCATAAACAAAGCAAAATACCCTATGCTGTCCTTTGACAATCTGCTATTGTTTGTTTTAAAGCCAAACTTCTATAGTCTGGAAATACTGTTGTCATTTTTCTGACCTCTCATTAATTCCTCTACCTACTATAATAGAGTTTCCACCCTCCACATTTCCATTAAAATTGTATTTTCCCGAGTTCATAAACACCTTGTATTTCCAAAATATAGCAAGATCTCCTTTGACCTCATTGCACTATTTAATCTGTAGCCCATGAATTTATTCCTCAAAATATCCTTAGTTTCTATGACATATTCTCTACTAGTTTTATTTATTTATTTTTCTCAATTCCTTGGCGGCATTCAAGTTAAGCACTGAATTTCAATTGCTTCAATTTTGTCTCTTTGGCTAAAGAAAGTGTTCCTATTTTAAGTCCTGTTCCCTTATTCAATATACCAGTCTAGCTTTAGGAACTTTTTTCTGTTCCTGCACAGTGATATTACTCCACACCTGTACTGCTCTGGGCATTTCTTCATCACTTTCACTTCCATAGCCTTTGATATTTTTTTACATGTTTAGCACTTCTACATTGTGAAACCCTATAAGTAAGAGTAGGACTTACCTCATGTTATTGTTGCTGATTTGTACTGTAGTGAGGCTCTCCTATACTCTCAAAAATGTGGTTATCAAATATAATAATTCAATGAAATGATTAATGAGTGATATTTACCCACTACCATAACATGTACTTTGTACCACTTTTATTCTGCTTCTCTCCTACCTGTATTTCAGTTTTTTTTCCTTGAAGTTTCAAAATAAGCCCAGAACTATCATTGTACAGTAGGCTCAACTTATGAAGTCCTTACCAATGATGTTTCTGCATCTCCTCGTCTTTCACAGGATATGACCCCAAATCCTTAGCAGGGAATACAGTTTCTTCATTTACTCACATGATGTTTAATTGCTCCTTCCAATTGTGGTGGTCATTCTGATGCACCAACTTTTCTAGGCTGTGATTATAATTTATCCAGTCAAATGCTAACACGGACATTGCTGTCAAATTGTTTTGGAGATGTGATTAGACTCCATAATAACTTAACTATAATCAATTTAATTGTGGAATATTGTTCTAAATAATCTGAGTGAACTTGATTCAATCAAAGGAAAGGCCTTAAAAGCAGAATTGAGGTTCCCCTAGAAGAAGTGAATTCTTCCTGTGGGAAACACTTTCAGACTTTGCCGAGAGGTCAACCACTTTCTTCTTGATGACTTGCTGATTGACTTTAGACTTGCCTTCCTAGCTTGCAAAAGTATATAAGTGAATTTCTTATAATAAATAACTTAATATGTGTCTTTTACTAGTTCCTGTTATCTTCAGAACCCTAACAAAGGCTGGGGTTATAGCTCAGTGGCAGAGTGCTTCCCTAACATGTGTGAGGCCCTGAGTTCCATCCTCAACACCACATAAAAATAAATAAATTAAATAAAGGCACTGTATCCATCTACAACTATAAACAAACAAACAAACAACCAAATAAGAACCCTAACCCATACAGATTTTGAGACTGAGAGTAGTTTTAAAAGAACAGAATCTTAAAGATGAGTTTTTGGATTGGCTGTATTACGACATAGAATTGTATTTACAATCTGATAAAATTTCAAGGCACTAATGCTTTTATTTTTAATGGGAGGGGGACCAATATATTCTGTGGAATAGGTGGCAATATAAACCAAAATTACTCTTAAAAGAATCTATTTTATGCTCTTATCAGTATAAATTTGGTTTTTGGAACTCATGTTCTGTCCATGAGAATAAAAATATTGTTTTGGTACACTGGAAAGGGGAAAGGCAATGAAAGTGGTGTGATTAATGGAGTTTAATATTAGATATCTTAACCCACTCCAGGGTTATTCTCAAATTTCACAACGTGCAAGAAAAATATATATCCTAGAGCAACTGGCAAAATCTCCATATTAGTACCCTGACCTGTTTTGGAGACCATTATGGTAGAAATGCCAAGCAGAATATTTTAGAATTTTCTCTACCTACAAACACAGTAAACCAAAAACAATATCACATTTATGCATGATCATAGAAATGAGTACATAAAGGGCCTGAACTATGCAGGGGTAAGTTATCCCACCATATCCTCCAATCAACTTGCCTTTTTGGTTTGTACAGAAATGGAGGACAATGGATTACTGTGAATTTAAACTGGAGACTAAATGCAGCTGCTGTTCCAATGTGATTTTATTGCTTGAGCAAATTAATACATCCCCTGGTACTGACATGCAACTATTCAACTATGCATCTGATAAATGTGCTATTCATCTTCTCTTAAATACCATAAGATGCAGATCTTTTCTTCAAGTGGGAAAGTCAGCAGTTCGTGTAAATTCACTTTCCTCTATGCAAGGAATATCAACTCTACAGCCCTTGTAACAATATAGTTGTCAGGAACCTGGCTCAAGACATCACATTGTTCATTTCTTTGATGATATTACGCTGTTTTAACTTTATGAGTAGGAAAGTCACAAATACCTATAGATATATTCATAAACATCTTTATGTTTCAGAGTAAGAAATAAAACTCCCCCAAATTTAAGGGTCTTCTACCTCAGTGAATTTTGCTGTGGTCTCATGGTGTGAACTCCATCTTAAAGTACCTTGTAAGCACAGAATAAGATGTTGAATCCATTCCTAAGATAAAAATAGAAACATTATAACAAAAGCTTCTACTAGTCCTCCTGGATTTTAGATGTAATTTACACCTCATTGGAACGTTTTACTCTGACCCTTTATTAAATAAGCTGCAAGCTTTGAATGTTTGTTATGGTCTAGATTTGGTGTCCCCTGAAAGCTCACGTGTGACATAATGCAAGAAGGTTTGGAGGGGAAATCATGGGGTTATAGCCTTAGCCTAATCAGTGAGTTAATCGCTGATGGGATTAACTAAATTGGTAGGTGTGGTTAGAGGAGGTGGGAATTGGGGCGTGGCCTTAGTGTATATATTTGTATCTAGAGAGTGCAGTCTCTCTCTCTGCTTCTTAATTACCATGATGTGAGGTGTATCCCTCTGCCACACACTCCACCATGATGTTCAGCCTCTTCTTGAGCCCTGGGAAATGGAGCTGGCCTTCTATGGACTAAGACCACTGAAACTCTGAGCCTTCAAATAAACTCTTCCTAGTCTATAGCTGTTCTGATGGAGTCCTTAATCAAAGCAGCAAAATAGCTGACTAAAACAGAAATTGGTACTGAGAAGTGAGTGACCCCACTTCTCAGTGACTAACCTGAACATGTGGTTCAGAAGCTTTTTGAGCTTTTTTGGAATTGGTGGTAGGAATTTTTGAGATGTTTAGCAGAAGCAAGCTAGATTCTTCTTTTAAAAACAAAAACACAACACAAATAAACAAACAAAAAAACACCTTTTTTTTTAGTTGTTAATAGACCTTTATTTTATTAATTTATTTGTATGTGGTGCTGAGAATGGAACATGGTGCCTCACACATGCGAGGCAACCACTCTACTATGGAGCCACAACTCCAGCCCCTAGATTCTTATTGAATGGGTTCTTTTTTTTTAATATTTATTTATTTATTTTTTATTTTTTGGCGGACACAACATCTTTGTTTGTATGTGGTGCTGAGGATCGAACCCGGGCCGCACACATGCCAGGCGAGCGCTACCGCTTGAGCCACATCCCCAGCCCCTTGAATGGGTTCTTGATTGCTGTGCGAACATCTGAGGATATTGGGCTCTTGCTACTTCACTCTTCCAAAGTGGACACTGACAGTGATTCTCCAGAAGGCTTCAGTCTCAGACTAGGGTAGCACAGTTGATCCCTTTTTTTCTGGGGCTTCAGCATCTTGGACTGTGAAGCTACTGGTTCTTCCAGCTTTGCAGCCTGTGTATGGCCATTATCCAGGTACTGGTCATGTAAGCCAACCTAATAAGTTCTCTTTTAATAATTATACTTCCTGTGGATTCTGTTCCTCTAGAGAATGCAGACTAATACAATGGTGCTCAGAAAAAAATAAAGATATGCAACAATTCGGCCTGATATGCAAAATACTTTGCCATTTGGGATCTCTGCCTCACTAGAGCTTGAAATGTCAGAGATGGAAAGAGATAGTATGGAGATTGAAAGCTGGGATGCTCCTCCTGAACAAGGTCTGATGAACCATACCATAAAGATGAGCATGCATACCTACACTCCACCGTCAAAAGAAAGTGATATATATATATATATATATATATATATATATATATATATATATATATATATATAAGAGAGGGCTCAATTTGGCCTTGAAGGTACAAATAAGTTGCTGTGGAAATAGAACAAATACTTGCACTATGTTATCTTTCTCACAGCTTAAATTTATGACTCCATTAGGAATTCCCTGTTATCACTTGACACAGGAAAAGAAACTGTGAGTCTGGTATACAGATGACTCTATATCCTGGTAACCGTGAAAGTGGACAGCTGTAGCACTGCCACTCCCCCTCCTTTATGGGATAGCCTAAAAGGACATGGTAGAAAATCCTGCCTCTGAGCAGGGTATGCTCCGTGGAAGTCTGAGAAATCCAAAAATTCCTCCTTATGTAAGTTTTATCCTCTGTGAAGTGTATATAAGTAATAAAATATAATATGTTCCGCAGTCCGGCTGCAGCAAAATAACGGGTGGGGTGGGGTGGGGGTGACAAGCAACTTGTGTAGATTGATACAGCAGGAATGGGAGCCGTTTATTGTAGGACAGGAGCGGTATTTATACATTCCACACAGCTTATCTTAATTAGCATAAACTAGATACATCAGTCAAACAATAAGAAATCTCCACACTTAGTGGCTCGCTGGCGTTACTTCACAAACCACTCCCCCTGGCAAAATGCCAGGCGCCATCCAGACTTGTTTACAGACTCTAACATTTGCCAGGCGTCATCCTGACTTGTTTACAGACTCTAACAAATGTGAATATTTTAAAATGATATATAATATACATATATTTATAATTTAGAGCAACATAAGCTATCTTCTAGGCATTAATTATGTTTTCTACAACTGCTCAAAATACATTAGACCATTTCTTGATCCTTTTTAAAAAATGTATGTTAACATACAAAAAAAATCTAGTATAATAACTACTTAGATATTAAAAGAAGGAGTTTGTCCTGGGCATGGAGATGCAAGCCTATAATCCCAGCTGTGTGAGAGGCTGAGGCAGGAGTATAGTGAGTTTAAAGCCAGCCTCAGTGAAAGAGATGCACTACATAAGTGAGACCCTGTTTCTAAATAAAATACAAGATAGGATTGGGAATGTGGCTCAGTGGTTGAGTGCCCCTGAGTTTCCTCGCCCCACCCCATCCCCCCCAAAAAAGGTGTTTGTGAATTGCTAGACAGGACTGATGATTGATTTTTTTTATGGCTAATAGATTGAAATAGGCCCCTCAATGTCAGCCAGCCATATATGATTCAAGTATATGAATGAACACTCCATTGTTGTATAATGTCATTAAAAAGATTTAATGTGTGGAGTTTAATGTTGAAAGACGGAATGCTTAGAATAATTAATGATATGCCAACTTATGGGCTTTTTTCTGGTTTTGATTCACAAAACATATTATCTATAGCAACATAAAGTGTCATGAAAATAGAAGTAAAAAACACATACAAAAAAAATAGTGCCAAACATTTTGAATTAAATCAACAAAGGATAACTTAAAACTGACATCCTTTTAAAATACCATTATGAAACAAGAATTCACAACAGGAGTTAGAAATGTCAACTATGAAGAATGAGTTTCTCTGCTCTTGTCAATGTAACAAAAGGCCTCAAATACTGTTTTGAGTACATTCAATCTTTTCATATTTAAAAATACCTCAATGGATGAAAAATCACTATTATCCTAATTTAAAAGCATATTACACATATACCTTTTATGCACTCATTTTATTGATAGCCCACTGGCATTTTGCATATCTCTGTAGATGTCTGACAGGCATTGTTAATAGTTGAAATAATCTGCCAGGATAATTGAGACTTTTTGGAATTTTTTTCCTTTCTCTGAATGAGGGCACGTGGTAAGAACATGTTCTTCTATGGTTTTAGATTTTCCTGTGTGAATACTGATTTATAGAAATGACTCTGTCCATTCTAAAGACATGAAAGAACATATTTGAACAAGACAGAACATGCTAAAAATGGCAGGGGGGAGGATACTTAATATAACCTGCCCCTTAATGGTTTTAATGGTATTCCTCAATGATACCATGGAGTTCCTTAATTAATTAATCCTAAAATTGCCTTTTTTTTCTTTCAATTGAAATGATAAATTTGCCTCATTGAAGACATTTTTGAATTTGTGTTTGTTTTGCTTCATTGATCATAAGTATTCTAACTGATAGTAATACCCTGAAGTGTGTCTGAATCCAGATATCATAACTCATTACCAAACTGCAAACACTCTTTTTATCAGGAACTCATGGTAAAATTATTGCTTATTTAAAAATTATGTTCCACAATATAAGTACACTTAAGGCTAGGTGAGGTAAGCTGTGCCTTTTAGGACACATTATACTTAGTTTAAAAGGGTCCATGTTTTGGTGTCCTAATCATAAGAGGGGTATGGCCGAAGGTAGGCAAAAGTAATTCATCTATAAATGACTTTAGCTACTGACTATACTGAACTTAATGAACTGCATAGTAGTTTGGGGACAATAGTTAATTTATCCTCACACGTATCATAATTGTGAATTCCATTACTGATGTTTGCACATTTTTTAAGTTGAATATTAGAAATTCTTAAAATTTATACATTAATTTTACGCTATGCAAAATTGCTAAATTTCCTTAGTAGTCCTAATGTTTATTTGGTGTAAGTAATTTTTTTTCTTCTTTCCTGATACCTAAAAGTGCTAAATAAAATCATTGGGAAAACCTTTCTTTCTTTACCTTAACAGTAGTAGTTCTTTGTATTTGTTACTCAATATTGTTTCAGGAGGGTACAACTTATGATCAATATTATTGAAGTGTTTTTTACCTAAGAAAACTATTAAATCTACCTATAAGTAAGGTAGTCTCTCATTTTTTTCTCAATTGTTTTACTAACTTTTGAATCGCCTTCTCCCACTATTCATGTGTTTTACTGTGTATAGTTTCATTATCATAATAATCTATCAAATAATAGTAGAACCAGTTTGAGAGTATGTTCTGGTTTGGGTATGAGGTGTTCCACAAAAGTTTCTGTTGATTTGGAAATATTCAGAAGTAAAATGATTGGATTGTGAGAGTTGTAACCTGTTTGGTCCATCCAAGTTTAGACTGACTGGTTGGTAACTGTATCCAGGTGGGGCATGGCTGGAGGACGAGGGTAATTGGGGACTAAACTGGAGGATCCATCTTTTCTGTGGTTCATTCCTCCGCCCCTCTCCCTCTGTTTCCTTACCCAGCCATAAGCTGAGAACTTTTCTTCTTCTAGGACCTTCATCTTGCTGTGCATCCTCACCTTGGGTCCACAGCTATCTATGGATGGAGACTTCTGAAACTTGAAGCCCAAATTCCAAATTTTCCTCCTTTAAGGTGTTCTTTGTTAGGTGTTTTATTCATAGCAGCTTAAAAATTAATGATAATAGAGTATAATACAATTAAATAATTCTTATTTCTTTGCTTATAGAATTTCCATTTTAATAATAATTGAAGAATTCACCTAGAAGTAGAGTTAATTCACCTAATTTTACTATTTTTTGAAATATGTTCAATATGCTGATAAGAAATAGATAGGAGGTATTTCAGAGAGCCAAGCAAAAATACTACTTTTAAAATAATTAGACAGTATCAGTATACAACAGAAGTGGTATTGAGTTTTCATATTTTGTCAAATAACATAAACTTAAGGGTAAATATTTAATTAGCTTCATGTATTTTTTCTTGCCTCAACAGGACAATACTAAGTTAAATGGCTTTCTATTTTTAACTGCATTGATGTCATTCTTGTCCTGATTTGTGCTAAGATTCACAAAGCTTTACCCACAATCTCCATTGCACCATAGATACACGGGCAGTGAAAAAGATAAATTTCACAATGTATTGGTATTATTATTAATGTAGTGTAACCTGTATGGAAGGGTCTTTGAAACCCCTCCTAACCTCCTAAAGAGTCTTGGGAACACCTTCCCTGTGTTTCAGTGGATCAAACTTTGAGACTTACTGGTCTAAATCACAGCCCATAACAAAAGAAAGAGATCATTGTAAAATGCTAAAATAGAATTAATTAACATAGGAAACTATCCTATATGGGAGAACTTAAGAGAATGTTGGAGAACCCAGTACTTCTGTGTTTGTTTGTTTGTTTGTTTGTTTGTTTAGGAGTCTAGAGCTATGCTTGATGTTTCAAAATGCATATTGGAAGGTGAAAGGAGGGAAAATAAAAATATATCATGGGGGAAAAAATTAGACAGAAGTAAACAAAAGAATTTTATATGACTCTACCACTTCCTTAATCATGGGTAAAATGAATTTACTACATTGTCACAATCATTTCAATAGGTTCTATACCACTTCAAGTATTTGTATGGTATAAGCTACCTCTGCAAAATATGAAATGCTTAGCTATAAAATATGTAGATGGCAGCATTTTAATATATTTATGATAATCAAAGGAAGTTATAAAACATGATTGACAATTTTTTTTTTGGATTTCACGTACTGTTAGTTATTTTAGATTTAGTTAAATTTAAATGTAACTTGTTTTTTTTTTCTCTTTATGTGTCCCAACGAAATCGTTTTATTACACACAATAAAAACAACACAATAGTTGATTTGATACAATGTGCTTTTATTTTGGTATATCATTTTACAAGAGTGAGTCAAATTGGAAGTGCTTCTGTCAGTTTCTAAATCTAGAGCATAATACAAAGCTTAGTATTTTTTCCCCACAATACTTGTGGTATTTCTTCAGTTTCCTTGAAAGTATAATTTTTCCCATTTGACTCTCTTAATATCTTTTTCCAAAGTATACAGTTTGTCCCTAGAGTGCTGTTTTTCTAACTAATTGTGCATTATTCTCATACTTCTTTTAGGAGGTTGACTCACTTTCTTGACTTACTGAACTCTAAGCACATGGTTCTATTCAAGCATGTCATTGTGAAATCCTGATATGAATGCATTTAATTTTTTTCTTATTTGTTTACTTGACATTTCTTTCCTAAAATTAAAAATGAGTTTCTTGAAGACAGCATATTATTGGGTATTGCTTTTTGATAAAATCTGCTAGTATATGTCTTTTGATTGATGAGTTTAGGCTGTTAATATTCAAAGTTATTGAGATATGATTTGTATTCCCTGTCATTCTGAATTATTTCTAGCTTTTAATTTGACTTAGTTTCTCCTTTGGTTGAATACTCCTTTAGTGTAGATCTTCCTTTTACTGGTTTCCACTTTTTTTTTTCACTTCATCCTCATGAAATATTTTGTTGAGAATTTTCTGTACTGTAGGCTTTCTAGTTGTAAATTCTTTTAAATTTTTGTTTATCATGGAAGGTTTTAATTTCATCTTCAAGTCTGAAACTTAATTTTGCTGTATATAAAATTCTTATTTGGCATCCATTTTCTTTCAGAGCTTGAAATATATTATTTCAGGACCTTCCAGCTTTGAGGATCTGGGTTGAGAAATCCATTGAGATCCAACTAGTTTCCCCCTATAAAAAATTTTATTTTTTCTCTCATGGTCTTTAAGAGTTTGTCTTTATTTTTGTGTTAGTAATTCTCATTATAATGTGTCTTGATGTGGGTCTGCTGTAATTTTATAGGTTTAGGGTCCTTAGGCCTCTAGTATTTGATTTTTCATTTCATTCTTTAGGTTTGGGTAATTTTCTGCTATTATATCATTGAAAAGATTGTGTATTTCTTTGGTTTGTATCTCTGTTCCTTCATCTATTTTGATAACTCTTAAATTTGGACTTTTCATGTTATCCCATCATTCTTGAATATTCTGTTCATGTTTTCTTATCATCTTCTCTGCATGGTCAACTCTATTTTCAAGATTATATATTTTGACTTCATTGACTGAGGTTCTGTCTTCCAAGTGGTCTAGTCTATTGGTGATGTTTCTATTGAATTTATAATTTGGTTTATTGATTTCTTCATTTCAAGGATTTCTGCTTGTTTTTTTAAATATCTGTTTATTGAAGTGATCTTTCATTTCCTGTATTTTTATTTGATTTTAGTCCTCATACTATCATTTAATTCACAGATCAATTTAACTATGTACATTCTGAACTCCTTTTGGACA
The DNA here is from genome assembly GCF_021218885.2 of Marmota monax. Taxonomy (NCBI): domain Eukaryota; kingdom Metazoa; phylum Chordata; class Mammalia; order Rodentia; family Sciuridae; genus Marmota; species Marmota monax. Next base: position 8,436,610 of record NW_026694610.1, read on the forward strand.
TTTCTTCTACTATGGAAACAGTGGCTTCTGTCGTTGGAGCATCTTAGTTTGTTTGGGGCACTTTATTCATTTTTTTTTTCATGTTGTTCATGTGTTTTCTCATTTAGCACTATGGATCTAAGGCAACACAAATTCTACCCTGTAGACCCTGAAGGTTTTTGGCACCTCACCTTTAATGGTGAGACCAATATGAACAGCACCCAGTATAAACAATATATAGCCTTAAGCTTAATAGGTCCCATTAAGGCATCTACTGCTTTCTCACATTAAACCAAAATGATGAGTTCCATAACTATTTAGAGTATAAACAAAATTTGCTAAAACAATTTACAATTTCAAATGGTGGACGAGAGAATAGACGTGCATAATATGCGATGTTTTCAAGGGAGGAAGACAGAAATTAGAAGCAAAGATTTACTGAAAGAAAGGAAGAGAGGCCAACAGAGATTGGCAGTTCATTGGAGAAAAGTTGGAAAGAAACTCCAAACAAACAAACAAACAAACAAAAACAGACAAGTGATAGGAAGAATACAAAGAGAAAAAAAATGAAGTATAAAAATTCAACAAAAATGCAAAACACCATAAATATATCATTGTCTTCCATATACTGATGCATAAAACACACCCTTATCCAAATATGGTAGAGATGTTAGCAAATAGAAAAATAACATAAAATAAATCTTCGTGGAAAGTCAAACTGTCTCCATCAGCATTCAAATGTTTCTCAGTTCTGTCTCTGATGTCTCATGGGATCACCAGGCCCAGATCTGCCCTCACAAACCCAGTCACTATCCCACCAATCTGGGCTCCAGATACCACAAGCTTCAGATACCACATGCAACAAAATCTGGAGTCTCTCTCGCAGTAGTCCTCTAGTTAGTGGTAGCAGTCGAAGAGGTGGTGTGGGTGGTGGCAGCATGCGGAGGGTCAGTAGCAATGGTACTAAAACAGTGTCTGCTATGGAGACTGCAATGGTCACTGTGGGGGCAGCATAACCAGGCAATCTCTGAGAGACAGCAGCAATATGTGTTGGGGGCAGCAGTGTCTGCAGTACAGTAATGGATGGCTGCAGCTACATGGGCAGGACACCGAGAAAGAAGACTTCCAGGCGACCTTGGTGTGGCAGCACTGGTATCAGAGGCAGCAGTGATGATGGCAGTGGTGCAGGTGGAATTTGATTGGATAAGAGACCTTCAGGCATCAGCAGCATGGACCTCAAAGGTAGAGTTGGAGGTAGCATCAACCATGCCCAGAGAAAAGACCTTTGGGCATGGCAGCAGTGTCTGCGGCAGTAGCAAGGGACTCACCTCATGGGCAAAGACATTCACAGTCTCAAGGTGAAAGCATGGGAAAAAAAACATAACACTCATATGTATTGCATAAATAAGTAGCAGTTTCCATGCTTATCTCAGATAAAGTATTTTTCAAGCAAAAGTTAATTAGAAGAGACAAAAATGTACATTTTATACTTCTTAAGGGATGTATATATCAGCAGAACATTACAATTATGAATATTTACACCCCAAACAATGGAGCATCTACCTACATCAAACAAACCCTTCTTAATTTCAAGAATCAAGTAGACCACAACACAATAACACTGGGTAACTTTAACACAGCTCTCTCAGCACTAGACAGATCTATCAAACAAAAACTAAATAAAAAAATCTATAGAACAAAATAATGCAATCACCAATTTAGAACTTATAGATATATATAGAATATTCCATCTATCAACAAGTGAATATACTTTCTTCTCAGCAGCACATAGCTCCTTCTCTAAAATATGCAATATATTATGTCACAAACCAACTCTCAGTAAGCACAAGAAAACAAATAAAATACCCTGCATTCTATTGGATCACAATAGAATGAAATTAGAAATCAATGATAAAGGAAAAAAAATAGAAGGTACTCTAACAAATGGAGACTAAATAATACACTGTGCAATGATGAATGGATAGTAGAAGAAATCAAGATGAAATAAAAAACAAATTCTTAGAAGTAAATAAGAACACTGATACAACATATTATAAACTCTGGGACAGTTTGAAGGCACTACTAAGAGGAAAGTTTATTGCACTAAGCACATTAATTAAAAGAATAAAAAGTCAATAAATAAATGACCTAACACTGCATCTTAAATCACTAGAAAAAGAAGAACAAATCAATACAGAAAGCAGTAGAAGACAGGAAATAATGAAAATCAGGGCTGAAATCAATGAAATTTAAACAAAATAAATAATTGGAAAAATTGACAAAACAAAAAGTTGGCTCTTTGAAAAAATAAATAAAATAGATAAACCCCAGGCCATGCTAACAAAGAGAAATGGAGAGAAAACTCAAGTTGCTAAAATACAAGATAAAGATGAAAATATCATAACAGACATGTCTTGAATACAAAAGATAATTAGAAATAATTTTAAAAATTTACACTCCAATACAATAGAAAATATAGAAGACATTGACAAATTTCTAGAGACATATGACCTATCCAAATTGAATGAGAAGGTCATACATGATTTAAACAGATCAATTGTAAGTAATGAAGTAGAAAACACCATCAAAAGCCTATCAACCAAGAAAATCCCAGGACCAGACAGATTCTCAGTCAAGGTCTAAAAGACTTTCAAAGAAGAATTCACACAAATAATCCTCAAAGTATTCCATGAAATAGAAAAGTAGGTAACCCTTCCAAACTCTTTCTATGATGATAAAATTACCCTGATACTAAAATCAGACAAAGACACATCAAGGAAAGAAAACTTCAAACCAATATCCCCATTGAACACAGATGCAAAAGTTCTCAATAAAAATTCTAGCAAATCACATACAAAAACATATTATAAAGGTAGTATACCACGATCAAATGAGGTTCATCCCAGGGATGAAGGGTTTGTTCAACATATGAAAATCAATAAACATAATTCATCATATTAATAGACTTAACACAAGAATTGTATGATCATCTCAGTAGATGCAGAAAAATCATTTGACAAAATAGAGCACATCTTCACATTCAAAATACTAGAAAAACTAAGGATAGTAGAACATACCTTGACATTGTAAAAGCTATATATGCTAAACTCAAGGCCAGCCCATCATTCTAAATGGAGAAAAATTGAAAGCATTCTCTTTAAAAACTGGAACAAGGCAAGAATGTCCTCTTTCACCACTTCTATTCAACATCATCCTTGAAATTCTAGCAAGAACCATTAGATAGAAGAAAAAAATTAAAGGGATATAAATAGGTAAAGAAGAACTCAAATTATTACTATTTTTCTGATGACATTATTCTATATCTAGAAGATCCAAAAAAAATCCACCAGAAAATTTCTAAAACTAATAAATGAATTCAACAAAGTAACAGGATATGAAATCAATATTCATAAATCAAGTGTATTCCTATACATTAGCTATGAATCTACTGAGAGAGAAATTAGATAAACTACCCCATTCACAATAGCCTCAAATGAAATAAAATACCTAGGAATCAATCTAACAAATGAGGTGAAAAACCTCTACAATAAAAACTACAGAACACTAATGAAAGAAATTAAAGAAAACCTCAGAAGATGAAAAAATCTCTCATGCTCCTTGGTAAACAGAATTAATATTGTCAAAATTGCCATACTACCAAAAGTATTATACAGATTTAGTGCAATTTCTCTTAAACTCCCAGTGACATTCTTCATAGAAATAGAAAACGCAACCATGAAATTCATTTGGAAAAATATGAGATCCAGGATAGCCAAAACAATCTTTAGCAAGAAAATTAAAGCATGAGGCATCACTATACCAGAAATTATACTATAATACAGAGCAATATTACCAAAAATGTCTTGATATTGGCACCAAATTAGACATGTAAACCAATGGTACAGAAGAGACGACCGAGAGACAAACCCACATATATATGGATATCTCATACTACACAAAGGTGCTGAAGATATTCACTGGAGAAAAGATAGCCTCTTCAACAAATTGTGCTGGCAAAACTGGAAATTCAGATGTAGCAAAATGAAATAAAATCTTTATCTCTCACCCTGCACAAAAATCAACTCAAAGTGGATCAAACACTTAGGCACTAGAACAGAGACCCTGTGCCTAATAAAAGAAAAATTAGGACCCCATCTTCATCATGTCAGCCCAGGATCTGACTTCCTCAACAAGACCCTAAAGGGCAAGAATTAAAATCAAGGATAAATAAATCGGTTGGATTCAAATTAAAAAGCTTCTTCTCAGAAAGAAAAAAAAATCTATAATGTGAGACAATAGCCTACAGATTGGGATAAAATTTTACCAATGCATCTCTGATAAAGCATTAATCTCTAGGATATATAAAGAACTCAAAGCCTTAACACCAAATAACCAAACAACCCAATAAATAATTGGGCTAATGAACTGAACAGATACACTTCATAGAAGAAGAAATATAATCTATCAACAAATACATGAAAAAGTATTCCACATCTCTGGCAATTAAAGAAATGAAAATCAAAACTACACTAATATTTTATCTCATTCCAGACATAATGGAAATCAAAAATACAGGCAACAATAAATGTTGGTGAGGATGTAGGGGAAAAGGTATACTCATACATTGCTGGTTGGACTGAAAATTGGTACAGTATGGAAAGCAGTATGAAGATTATGGAAAGCAGTATGAAGATTCCTCAGTAATCCTGGAATGGAACCACCATTTGACCCAGCTATCCCACTCCCAAAGGACTTAAAATAAGCATACTACAGTAATGCAGCCATGTCAATGTTTATAGCAGCTCAAATAACAATAGCCAAACTATGGAACCAACCTTGGTGTCCCTCAATAGGTGAATGGATAAAGAAAATATGGCATATATATTCAATGGACTATTACTCAGCTTTAAAGAAGAATGAAGTTATGGCATTGCCAATAAATGGATGGAGTTGAAGAATATTATGCTAAGTGAATAAGCCAATCTTAAAAAAAAAAGCCAAATGTTTTCTCTAATATGTGGATGTTAATTCACATTAAGGGGGGGTGGGTGCTAGAGAAGAATAGAGTTACTTTAGGGAGAAGAATGTGAAGGGAGGGAAGGGGAGGGGATGTGGAGATAGGAAAGATAGTAGAATGAAACAGACATTATTACTATATGTATATATGTGACTGTGTGACCAATATGATTCTGCAACATGTACACTCAGAAAAATGAGAAATTATATCCCATCTATGTATGATATATCAAAATGCATTAATGCATTCTACTGTCATGTATAACTAATTAAAATAATTGAAAAGTTAAAAAAGTTTGTCTACTGTGTTAAATTTTGTAATTCTTTATTCATTTCTGTCTGTTTTGTGTCTTTGTAGCATGACCAGACAATATGTCCAAATACTTTTAACTCATCTGAAAATAATAGAGCTTTTTAAAGCTTTCCTTTCAGTTCTGCATCATGTTTAAATATTAAAATCCATGTAAGAGTTAAGTGCACATATCATCTTCGGGTTTTGTTCAAATCATCCCATAGTTTTCTTTTATATGATATAAAGTTGTTACTATTCTCCATGTACATGAATATTTGTTTTTGTACATGGATGAATATATTACTTTCAGAATATTTTCAAAAAGAGCACTTAACTTGCATTAGTGGCACATTTTTATTAATAAAATGTCTCTTGCTATTAATAGACAAACATCTAATACTAGATTAATACTTCTGCATAATATCTTTAAATGAACACATTTTCAAAGTGATTCAAATCTGGGTAATGATGGCAAAAAACATCAACAAAAATAATTAAAACAAAACAAAACAAAGCAAAAATGAGCATCTAATTTATCTATTTCCAAAAAGTACTAACACCACAATCAGATTTAACAAAATCTTAGTTAATCTTAACTTTAGGGTGTTTAATTGCCTGGAATGCTTTCAAGATCCCTTGTCTAATTCTGTATTTTATTCAGAATTTTAAAAATTCTTTAAAAAGAATATTTAATTTAAAACCACAGTTTTTTTTTAGAGTGAAATAAATTTTATTCTTTAAGGCAAAACCCTCAGGAGCAAACATAAAAGGAAAGAACTGCAATACAATGGTGAGAAATAAATACCAAAAAAATGAGGGACAACTAACTCAGGATAAAAAAAGATAAATTTCAAATAGGCAGTAGGGAAAGCCATAGATCAAATTTAAAATATTTAAAAGATTCATGAATCAATAGTCTGATACCTCTGATAACACTGGGGTAATAAAATTTAAACAATCCTTTTAAACTGTGAGAGAATGAAATTCATGACTTCTCCCTTTATAGCATTCAGCTTCATGTCTCAGTTTTTTCAAACAAGAAGAACAGTGCCAATTTGTTCTTTGGAAATGATAAAAAAGGCCTCTCTATTAGGGGATTTGAAATAATTTTATAGGCAATGGTACTGCACAACACAGAAATCCTTATTATGTAAGCAAACTAAAGTTGATAGACCATCTCTTCTTTTTCCTGTTTCTACCATACAGACACCAGGAGCAGTTCTGGGAAAACTCACTAGCCCAAGATAAATATCAAAGAGGCTTGTAGATCTTTCCCTATATGCACCAGTCCTATCAATATTACTGAGGCTCCAATAATAAACAGCACATTGGAAAACAATAATAAAAAATACAGCCTCCATAAAGATATTAAATACAGGACACAAAAGCAGAATATTATGAAACAATTAGAAAAATATTCTACAAATTAAAACAGTGAAATTTAAAAATATATAAAATACTTATTTGAATGTCTGGACTATATAGTCAAAGGAATAATTTGGAAATTGAGAGTTATGGAGGATAGAAAAAAGAAGATAAACTGAAGACATTAAGCATAATAATAATATAGATTATTGCAAAAGATAAAACTGAATAGAAGACCTTCAATAAGACCAAAGAACATATTTCTAATAATATTACTAAGGTTACAGCATAGTGGATGAATGTAAGTTTTACTAAAGCAGAATATCTATAATAGAGAAGGAAAGGGGGTAGAGGAAGGGAGGGAGAGGTGATAATATAAAAAATGACAGGAAAAATGACCTCATGTTTCTCAGCAGTAAAGAAGAAAATCTAAATATGTTAATTATTGTGGAACAATGTGCTTACTGTTTTGAAGATAGATTATTATCTAGATTATGTCCAGGTAAACTATAATTATGCATCACAGTAAAATAAAAATATTTTCAGGTAAGTATATATTAAGCTTTTGTCATCCCACTTATCCATTTTGGAAAATAGAACATACTGAGAGGTTATTTTGATGGTTAACTAACTTTGTATTGGTATGAGTGGGACATAGCTGCCTGGATTATATATATATTTTCTAGAACTATGTATGAAGGCACTTTTGGATGAAATTAGGATTTGAATTTGTGACCTCAGTCAAGTAGATTGCCATCCCCAGTGTAGTGGGCATCTTCTATCTTGTTGAGAACCTGAATAGAATAACAATCATAGTAAGATGGAGTTTAAAACTATTTTCCTGTCTCATCAACTGAGCTAGAACATCTTGCCTTATTTTTTCTTACCCTTGCACTGTGATTTCTATCATTGGCTCCAAGCACTTGGGTATTTAACTGGGACTGCGTTAAACCTCTAGCTCTCCCTGGGTCTGCTATTTGCAGATAGCAGATAATAGGACACCTGAACCTCCATAATTGTATGAGCCAATTCCTCATGATGAATCTCCTTGTATGTGTCCTTGTTTTTATTTGTTAAATAACTGATATATATGAGTATCGAAAAAGAAGATTAAGTAAAAGTAAAAGTATGGGCTAAAAAACTGATTCTTAACATTCAAGTTAAGCAAATATAAGGTAAAGAACTCGAAAGAAAATTAAAAGTATGAAGATACAAATAAGTAAATCATATGTATAATGTGGCTTATAAGTGAAGTAATTTACTAAATTTATAGCAATATCAACATTTAATATTGACCTCAGGAACATAATGATATATTCATATTTGCAGGATTTTTAGATGGACAATGTATATCTGTGAGTTGTGGTTAAGGAGGAGAGAGAAAATTAAGTCTTCAATTTCTATGATGGGAAGTCAATAGACAATGCCTGAAGGATCAATTTAAGCACATTCTCTAAACACTGACCAATATATCATTACTCAGAAATTTACCCTGTATCAATTATAAGGATATTTTAGGGGAAAAAAAACTAATAAAACGAACTTTAACTTGCAACTAATTCACATGTGTAATGAAAAAAATGATTATTCAATGAGAAATGCAGTTGATAAATCAGAGAGAACTGAATATGCTTGTAAATTCTTTGATGATACATGGATACTGTATTTAGCCTGAAGTGGTGTTAATAAGACCACTAGAGGAATGTACTGTGTAGAATTCCCTTTCAAGTATCAGTGAATTTACATTTAATATTTTTATTCGGTCAATTCTTTGTTCTTTTCACAGAATGAATCAATTTTTCTCAAATAAGGCTTAAAGTACTTTTATAGAGTGGAAGTTTGTTTTGGGAATTTATTTCTCTTACTCTGTCCTTTGGCTTTTTAAAATTTTAATATATGGAAATTTTCATTTTATTTTCTGTTTTTAAGGAATCTGTACTAAAGCATTTGGGAAGTCAAATATTAGCAATTTCATAAGAATGTTGATTGCTAGGATATGAAATTAGTGAATATATCACAGGGCAATGAATTTTTAGGATTTTTCACATATTTATCAGAAAGAAAGTATTTGTATCTCTATCAGATGAATAATATATACACTAACATATGACTTCCCTAAATTCAAGTTCTTTAACCAGTGGTCTATCATTGAATTGATTCTGTCATCAGGGAGGAAGAAGTTTAGGCTCCTGATAAAATTTTTATAATCATATATTTTTAATCCCAACATAAATTCTCTGCAACATAAATTCTCTCCATCTTGAGTTGGGTGCATTTTCTAAGTGGCTACATCTGAGCTACTTCAGTTCTATTGTTAAAAAAAGGGGAATGAAAGAAAAGAAAAAATCCATGTCAGAATTTAAAAGCCTCATTTTTCAGAATATTATGATTCAATAGTATGATTAACATATTTTTATTTTTGGACAATCTATATCTGTGAGTTGGGGTTAAGGGGGAGAGAGAAAATCTCTGATCTTTAATGAGGCAAAATGTCTTATACTGATTAGAAGAAAAGATATAAAACATGTGCAATCCACAATAGCTAGACTGTGGAGACCACTTAGATGCCCTTCAATAGGTGAATGGATAAAAAATGTAGCATATATACACAATGGAATATTACCCAGCAATAAAAGAGCATAAAATCATGGCATTTGCAGGTAAATGGATGAAGTTAGAGAAGATAATGCTAAGTGAAGTTAGCCAATCCCTCCCCCAAAAAAACCAAATGCCGAGTGTTTTCTCTGATATAATAAGGAGACTGATTCATAGTGGGATAGGAAGAGGGAGCATGGGAGGAACAAAGGAACTCTAGATAGAGCAGAGGGATTGGAGGGGAAGGGGGGGCATGGGGTTATAAATGATGGTGGAATGTGATGATCATTATTATCCAAAGTACATGTATAAAGACATGAATTGGTGTGAAATACTTTGTATACAACCAGAGATATGAAAAATTGTTCTCTTTATGTGTAATAAGAATTATAATGCATTCTGCTGTCAAATATAAATAAATCTTTAAAAATATAAAAAGGAAATGTCCATTTAACCCACAAAAATAAAAAAAAAATCAAATAAAAATAAAATGTATGCAAAAAGAAATTCACTCTTTATTTGATTCCCTACAAGATTTTAGTCCACTGCCTTTAACATTTGACATCCAAACTACTTAAGAGTTATCATTCCTAGATGAGAAAAGAAGGTATGAAGAGAATAAAATAGTTTTGTCCAAAAACAGAAAAGTAAATGCACAGCAAAGGTTTCAAAAAGGCTCCAACAGAATTCCCCTTCTTCCAATGTGGGTTTTTTGTTGTTGTTTGTTGGTTTGTACTGTGTGTTGTACCCAGAGGTGCTGAACCACTGAGCTGCATCCCTAGCCCTTTCTGTTTTCTATTTTGAGACAGGGTCTATATGTTGCTCTGGATCTTGTTAAGTTGCTGAGGCTGGCGTTGAACTTTGAATCTGCCTGCTTCATCCTTCCAAGTCTTTGGAATTACAGGTGTGTGCCACCATGACCAGATTCATTTTTTAATGAATCTATAATTCAAGTCATACATGTGGGATGTGGCTGATGTGTGACACAAAGAAATTCCTTGTCTTTTAATTTTTCTGCTCAATATTTTCTGACTTCAGAAAAAAATTTTTGCTTTATTACAGAACAAAACAATAGATAACCCAACAAAACTTAAAAATCAACAAAGAGTAAAAAATTGTAGATGTTATCGCTTAACTCTGAAAGTTTATTTAGTAATCATATTTAGACTGAACTCCTTGGTTGCTGGTTTTAGGTAAACCTTTGTCTTATTTTCTTCATACAAATTCATCATACAGATTATTCAAATAAAAATTTTCCTTAGGACTAATGTTATGATTTAGATAGTAGGCGTTCCCCAAAAGCTCAAGTATGAGACATTGCAAGAAAGAAAGTTTAAATATGAATAGGTGTAGTGATGCATGCCTATAATACCGGTGGCTCAGGAGTCTGAGGCAGGAGGATCACAAGTTCAAAGTGAGCCTCAGCAAATCAGTGAGGCCTTGAGGAATTCAGTGAGACCCTGTCTCTAAAAATAATATTAAATGAGCTAGTTGGGCTGGAGATATGGTTCAGTGGTCAGATGTACCTGAGTTCAATTCCAGTACAAAAAAAAAGAAAAATTTGATGTGAAATTATTGGTTTATGAAATTCTGAACCTAGTAAATACATTAATTTCTTGATACATATTGACTGGGTGGTAACTGTAGGCAAATAGGGTATGGCTGGAGAAGGTGGGTCCCTAGAGAATTGCCATTGGAGCATATTTTGTCCTTGTTGAGCAGAACTCTCTCTCTGCTTCTTGGTGTCATATCCTGAGCCACTTTCTTCCACCACACTGTTCTACCACGATGTTCTGCCTCATCTCAAGTCCCAAGGAGTAGAGCCAGCCTTCTATGGACTGAGACCTCTGAAACTGTTAGTCCCCAAATCAACAATTAGAGGATTTCTTCTCAGGTCTTTTGGTCTTAGCAGTTAAAAAAGCTGACTAAAACATTTGGGGGAAAAAAAAATACTTGCACTGTTTTTTTAAACTTCTTTTCTTTCTTTCTTTTTTCTTTTCTTTTTTCTTTTTTTTTTTTTTTGTGTGTGTGTGTGTGCGTGCACCAGGGATTGAACTCAGGAGCACTTGACCACTTAGCCACTTTCCCAGCCCTATTTTGTATTTTATTTAGAGACAAGAGTCTCATGAGTTGCTTAGCGCCTCACTTTTTGCTGAGGCGGCTTTGAACTCATGATGCTCCTGTTTCAGCCTCCTGAGCCTAGCTAAATTATTGATCAATAATATCAACATGACTATTAAGTGAATTGTGCAAATATAGAAATTGCTTATAAACAATGTTTACTGTATTTCACTTTATCAAATTAAGTATTTATTGACATTTATTTGCATGATGCATTCCTCACTAAGTCTGGCAGCTAGAAGTTTCTATTAAGAAATAACAGAAAGACATAGAGTCAGTTTGAAAATAATCCAAGGAAAAATAGCAAATGAAATAGTTTTCCACATAATCAAGTATAATTGAAAAAATCTGAATTAGGATCATATTATAATCTTCCTTAGTATAAATATATCTGTTACAAGAAGAAACCGTGAGACAGTTTTCTCTAAGTGAGTTGAGGATTATGTATAGAAAATTCACATTTAAAGAATAGATTTATATGTCTAACAGAGCTTTTAGGACATATTAAAATAATTTCTATTAAAATGTAGACACATTTTAATGAATATTATTAATGAATATTTAATAAAATATGAAGTGATTGAATTAAGATATAGGATTTGTAATGAAAATTGAAGAGTCATCATTGTATATTTTTCTGTTTTGGATTTTTTTTAAGAAGGAAAGTAATCCTTGACATATTTTTAGTCTCTCTTTGTATTTAATAATAGTTCTATTCTGTCTCCAAATTTTGCTTTTTTTTTCACTAATTTCAAAAATATTTTTTTATTTTTTATTGATGTCTAATATTTTATTATTTCTATTTTTTTATCATAGTGAAAACTAACTAACTTTAATTTTTGTGGATAAGGAAGCAATGTTAACAAAACATACACAGACATGACAGTGTCCTTTTGTCTTCAGCTGAAATAGCAAAGCCTTTTGTTTTTATCATTTATTTTAAATTAACCTGGAAACCAGAGTGCATGGACAGAAAACATCTCTAACTTTGTTAAAAACAAAATATTTCCTGTGCCTTGTTATTCAGTTCTTCTTGTTCACAATCATTAAAAAAAAAAAGTTCTTGTGATGAGTGAGATTTCTGTTCCCGAAGGAATGTGGGAAGCAGTACATTTTTCAAACTCAGAGCATTTAATATACTAATAAGTTTTATTGATATTTAAGATGATGATATATTGTCCAGCATTCTTCTTAGAACCTATTTTTTTACTTTTTTGTTGTTGTTCTTTTTAGATATGGATAACAGTAGAGTTTATTTGGACATATTTTATATACATGGAGTATAATTTCCCATTCTTGTGGTTGTATAGGATGTGGAGTTTCACTGATCATGTGTTGATATATGAACATAGGAGAGTTGTGTTATGATTCATTCTACTGTCTCTTCACATCCCTTCTTCCTCCCTTATGCCCCTCTGTCCAATCTTCTGAACTTCTGTCTCCCCCAGCTCTTATTGTATGTTAGTATCCACTTATCAGAGAGAATATTTGGCCTTTGTCTTTTGGGGGAATTTGCTTATTTCACTAACATGATAGTCTCTAGTTCCATCCATTTACTAGCAAATGCCATAATCTCACTCTTTAAACGACTGAGTGATATTCCATTGAGTATATATACCACATTTTCTTTATCTTTTCATCTGTTGAAGAGCACCTAGGTTGGTTCCACAGCTTAGCTATTGTGAATGAAATTCTATAACTATTGATGTGGCCATATCTGTTTCAGATGTCTTTTGTTTAGTTTTTCTATTTACATAGAGATTTCTTTCATTGAGCTTAAGTAGCCAAGAATTTATAGTATACATAGTTATGGCTCTCAACATTCAAATACTGTTTTCTGATTTTATAGTTAATTCAAACAAATCAAAACTAATTTTTATAAATAATTACATTTTTAAAAATCATGAATTGTCAAGTGTATATTATTTCATCAACCTTTATTATCACTTGTGTTGACCAGGGACATGTCTTGAAATTCTGTGAATGTCAATTTATATATTGAGAAGTTAGAAATTTGACTTCTACCTGTTTGTGGGTTACATCCAGTTGGATTCTTCATCTTGGCAGCTTTTACAGGGTTTTATCAACTGCCCCTCTGCTCCTCAAAGCCAAGAAATGGAACCTCAATTTCAGTTTTTAAAAGTACTTTCAGCAAAAATGCTAGATATGAGTTTCTTATTTTCACTTAATTGTGACATTTAATTATTTGTCATCATATTAACATCTTACTAAGCACATCACTGGAAAAATTTAAATTTTTTTTTAATCTTCCATTTTATATATTTTTTATATTTATATTTTTATATTTTTTCTTTATTTTCCCAGTAAAATCATCAACGAAGGCACTCTATTTTGTAGAAAGTGGTCATGGATTAATAAGAATTATGCTTATACATTTTCTAAATATCACTTTTGGATATATAGACTGTAGTATAATCTTTCATCGATACCAGTCAGATTTTAATTATAATTTTTTTAAAAAAATTTTTTTAATTTTCCACAAATTTAAAATTAAACACCTATTCTGTATTACAATGAAAAGGAATACTTTTCTTCATACTATTCTTATATTTTACTCCATGAATAAAAGAAAGTGGTCATTTACCTCATTCTTGTAAACCAAAATCATAAGCAGCATGTTCTGGTTGATTGGTTTTGTATTGTCCCTGATGATGCATAACTCCCAGTTCTGCCATCAGGAGGTTTTATTGCACTTGATAGTGGGATTTTCCTTGAGACTGGCTTTGGTTGGTGGGACACTACACTGTGATTTTCGGAGAAGCTCAGTAAACCTCTCTCAAGAGGACTTGTCCTCTGGAATGTTCCTTTATGGACTGTAACTACTGTCCTGTAAGCAAGGCCAGGTCATCAGGTGGAGGGACATGATTGGCAGAGAAAAACATTATGGTTCATAGCTGTCAGCTAAAGCCAACTTGGAAGCCAAGTGGGAGAGCATCATTAAAGTTTATCCTTCCAGCTGAAATTTGGCCAAAACTAAGTAGAACAATAGATAACTGATGCTATTATTGGTGAATTTAAAATGTAACTTTTGATAATAAATCCTTGGGTATTAATAAAAGTAAAAATACCCTAACATACCTTGGATAGTTTTAAGATAAATGAACATGGATATTGGTATAAAAAGTCATGTGTTCTTTTGAAAACATGGTCCTTCTTAAGATTATTTTCTTAAGACAATTCACTTAATTGTTGTTTATTTCCTTTCATTTTTTCATTTCAGAAAATATACCTTTGTTATTCTAATTATATGTTTGCTGTTCTGAGTTTTTATTAGTTCAATAACTTAGAACTTTTTCAAAATCTCTGTCCAAGTGGTACATAAATTGTACTAACAAAGATAGCATATATAATCTTCTTCTGTAGGGATATATATTGTTACTTTTAATTTCTTCTTTTTATATTAACTAATCTTTTTTTCATATTTTCTCTGACCATCATTCCAATGTTCTACACAATACTTGTGTAAAATAATGAACAGCTTGTTGATTCATTGGGAGAAAGATTATATAGATTTTTTTTTCCTTTACTAACAATTGTCAATCATCACAGGACTTCCTTACCTTATTTCTTTTTAACTAGTTACATAAACCAAACCACAATCCTTTGTTGAATAGAATATTCAGTGCTTATGCTTATAACTAAAAACTATATACTTTGACATGCTTAGCATGTAGCTAAAATCATAAATTGGGTACATTGCTGGAGGTAATTATTCTCTTTATCTTACGTGTTTTCATTGCTGAAAATAATTTATTTTCTTGGGTTTTAGGTTTAACATCTAGTTGTGGCTAAATTTAATAACAATCTTTCCTGGAAAGAGATGGCCAGAAGCCATTTTAGTTATTTCTATCAGGGGACAAAAGATGAATTAAGAGTGTCAAAACACCCAGTTTGTGACAGTGCATTGTTGAGGAACAAACACATCTTCTAATTGGTAATTGACAGCTTTAGCATTAATTTGAACTAATCATTGCTAACATTCACACTAGCCTCTATTTCCACAAGCTCTAATAAGTCATTAAAATGCCATGACAATCTTCTCCACAGGTGTGGAAAACCAGATCCTTGCCTTTGGCTGACTTAATTAAGATAACAGCTGGATAGTTAAGCTCAAAAAAGAGAAATTCAAGAGATGACAACATTTCTCAAAGGACCCCAAATGAAAAGGCTAGGGAGGGAGCGGCCTGGTTTGTTGCTATCCCGATTTTCTTACACAGGGATTATGTATTTTATAGGTTCTTGTTAAAGCCGAGAGGAAGAATAACTAAACCACATGAATCACATCATGTTCTGGGAATGAAGCTGTCACTAGCTTGTAGAAAGTTGAAAATAGGTCACAGTATCATGTTTTTCCAGGAAGAAAGTTGCCTAGACATACTCTTGGATATAGCAACATAAGATATTTTTAAAACCTATAAAATACATACAACCTAATTTCTTACAAACAATTTGGTTTTCATAGCATAGGTCTAACATGAGTGAATATATTAAAATTCATCAATTCCTTATAATTTTTCAGTAGAAAATTGGCTTTCTTTCTATAATCTATACTAAGAGAGTATAGGGAAGCCATTTATATAATCATATTTTCAAATTAAATCTTCCTTTCTAAAAACTTCTTTCTAAAATATATGCAGTGCTTCTGATTCATGTCTAATTTTTCTTAGACAAAAGCCAAGACAGTTAGATACTATCACAAACTTTTTTCAAACATATCCACAGCTTTTCCTAACCAGTTTTCCCTGTGAATAAGAATTTCCTTGTCAGTACATACACCTTCTGGCAATTTGCTTCAAAAAATCTCCATTTGAGTGTGCCCTATTTTGGAATGGACGTACATTACCTGTTAAGATATCTACTCTCTCCATCTATTAAATAATTAACACAGCATATGCCTTATTCTTTTTTTAATATTTACTATTTTTAAAATACTTTTTAAAATTTTCATATCTTATTTATAATTGTCTCCAGGACCTAACATGTTAAGTGAGTATATTAAAATTTATCAAATTCTTATAGTTGTTAAGTAGAAAATTATCAAAAATATGTTGTATCACATCATAAATACCTCCAAGAAATGTCTTTTAATTAGATCAACAGGTCACTCCTTAACATGGCCTAGCATTGTTCTTACTGTTGATTGTCATCCATTGTAATGCCACAGGCAATGTTTGTGACAGAGGACTGGGATAAAGGAGAAATAAAAGCAATATTAGGGTATATAGACTGTTAAAACAATTTTACTAAGATTTCCTAAGAGTACATTCCAAATTTCAAATGTATTAATCATGAAATGAATTCTTTATCATAGTAAAAACCTGCTTTTCATTCAACCCAAACCCAAGTTTCTAGAAACAAGGTTAGTGGAAGATATTTGGGCTTTAAAATTAAACGTATCTTGTGTAAAATCCTATTTTACCACTCAGTAGTTAGCATAATTGGGTAAATTATGTACCTACTGCCTTTCTTTATCTCTAGTATTCAAGATGATCTTGAGGATTAATGAAGATAGCCCATAATAAGTCTTGCACTGCCCTGGTAGATTATCTGCACATGACACAAGGCTTATTAGGTATTCATAGTAATATTAGTAGATTATCCACTCATGATGCATGCACTTCATTTATTTATTCTCCATAGCATCACTGTTAGTACTGTTTGTATAATGAACTCCAATCATATAATGGCATAGGTAGTTTTAAGTAAATCACTTCCATGTTCATGATAGTCATATTTAGACTTCCCAATTAGATTTGCCTGAAAAATGCCCAGTGTAGACATGTCTTAGCATTTCCTCAGTTTATTTTAGAGAACACAAACTCTCATCCATCTTGTGTCTCATTTAGGATACAAATCAAGTATCCTGAAGATAACCAAGAAAAAAACAAATATCAATTTGATGATTGTGTACATAAAAATCATTTTACAGATAAAATGACTTTTAAAGTTTGCCTCCCACAAGTTGAAATAGCTTTGAATATTCTTTATGCTGTTACTTATTTCTAAATAGAATATAAGAAGTTATATAAGTATTAATTTAGCAGGAAATAAAGCAGAACTATGACCATCTTCTTGTTAGTATTAAGATTTCCTACTTCCTAATTCTCTATACAAAATATATTAGCACAACCTGAAAATGGTCACTTTCTAGACATCAGCAATATTTCTCTAAAGAAGCACAAATTATTATTTTAAACATTATTTTGTCTTTGAGATGAATTTATTCATCTGCTGAATAAAAACTTTTTCATTTTATTATGTGTATATGTACTTTTTAAATTTATTTTTATTGTTGCATTATACCTTTTCTCTCCACTTCTCCCTTCCTCTGATCCACTTACTCTACTATTGTCTCTATTATTATATTAACATATTATCATTCTATGTATTAGCAGGATTCGTTGTGGTGTATTTGTACATGGACATGCATAATTTGGTCAATTTCATGTATGTTTGAAATACTACTAATGTAGAAATTAAATTTCAACTTACATCCATTATTTCATCTCTATATGTATCTCTTCTTTTTGGATGATTTGTCTACCCCAAATTTAATATATTAGTCATAAACTGCAAACCTCCTAATGGACTGCATTTTTGGAATAGCATCCTTAAAGAGGTAATTAAGCTTAAATAAGGTGATTAATATGATATGTGCTTATAAGAAGAGGAACTCTGGACACAATATACAGAAGGAATTCCACTTGCTTTGGACTAGAGCTCAGTTGCAATACTGACTTTCCCTGGATCCCTAGCCTGCAAGTCTGCTGTCTAAATGTGTAGATCATAGACAGGCCTCTATTCACAATTATGTGTGTCAACTGTTTAAAAGTTCCACCTTTCTTCTCTCTCTCTCTCTCTCTCTCTCTCTCTCTCTCCATGCACATACCCCCGCCACACAATTTTTTCCTGTTTCTGTGGAGAATGCTAGTATTCTATTCACATGTCTGTCTCTACCTATTGAGAAGGAAGCAAACAGAGTTTTTATTAAGATAAAATGAGTACTTTTAAGTATATTTTGTTTTGCAGGTATTTAAACATAATATAGCAGGATAAAATTCTGTAAGAAAAGTAAAATGAAAATAATAATTCCATGAATAAAATAGAAATATATCAAATATGCACAATCACAAAAACAGCTTCTATATATAGATTAAAATATGTGAGAAGGGATGCAAACCATAAAATATTTTTTTTAAATGCATATGATGATTTTTCTACCAAAAAACAATTAAAATGGATGAAGATTCTGTTTACTTAGTAAACAATTCATTAAATAGCCATTCCAAATTGAAACAAGTGTTTCTTAACTTTATAAGAGCAGAAATCTGATGTGAGAAA
The DNA here is from genome assembly GCF_021218885.2 of Marmota monax. Lineage (NCBI taxonomy): Eukaryota > Metazoa > Chordata > Mammalia > Rodentia > Sciuridae > Marmota > Marmota monax. The sequence continues at coordinate 8,455,340 of NW_026694610.1, forward strand.
AGCTGTCTGAAATTTATGTTTACAAATAAATCACTGATGTTTTAAATAATTATATTATGGTTTTTCATTCTATTTCTTCATTTTCAAATCCACTGTTACTGAAAAATCATAACTTAAAAAGTATAATTTATTAGTGTGGAGTAAATTCTAACTATAAGAACTTTTGATTTGTCTTTGAAAAATACTGTTTAATTATCATCAGCAAATTTTTCAAGAGTATAAGGAGATACTGAAGTGTCTATTTGAGTAATCACAGATAAGCTGTGGAAAGAAAAAGCAATAAATTATCTATGTCCTCAAAGAGCTTAACTATAAGAATCATAAATTAAAATATAGTATAAGTTGTGAGGCTTGATGATATTGGGAACACACAGCAGGATGCTAAAACAAAAAGAAGATATTCAAAAACACTTCCCAGGCAACAGTTAAGCCTTGAACTTCAGATAAAAATAAGCCAATAGCTAATAATTAAGAAAACAGAAGACTGAATCAGACAGGGCCTGGAAATGTATAGAATTCTGCACTGATATGATCTCAGTATAGATGGTGAATCTCAGAGAAGTAATCCACTGGGGTAGTGTATATCAGTTATTATCATTGAAATCTAAGGATGTTTTTCCTTGATAGTTATCTCAAGCTTAATGAAATCATTAAATTGAGTTTTAGAAAATCATTGCCAGCACCAATTTTGAACATCTATTAGTAAAGTGATATTAATTGACCCAACAGGTATTGTGATCACTTTATTTTAATCAAATATTTTGAATAGAAAGATAGTTATATAGAATTAGAACAATATTTAAAAGAGCAGATGAAGTGTATATATTTTCTTCAAAAGTCCTAAATCACACAGTTTTAGTCAGCTTTTTGACACTGTGATCAAAAGTCCAGAAAAAAAAAACAATGTAAACTAAGAAAAGTTAATTTTGACTAACAGTTTTGGAGGTCTCAGTCCATACATAGCCTACTTCATTGCTCTGTGCTCAAGTTCAGGTGAAAACATCATGGTGGAAGGGCATAATATAAGATGGCAGCTGAGGATATGGCAAATTGGAAACAGAGAGAGCATCACTGTCCAAGGACAAGATATAAATACAAAGGCACACCCCAGTGACTCATCTCCTCCAGCCACACCCTATCTGCCTACAGTTACCACCCAAATAATCCTTATTGGTTAATTAACCCACCAATTAAATTATAATGCTCATAATCTAATAATCATTTAAGTGCTCAATATTCTTGTATTATCTCACACATGAGCTTTGGGCTCACCTCATATCTAAACACTAACACTAATAATTTTATTTATGAAGCATTTACATTTTTGAGATCATACTAAAATTATTTTTACTAATTACATTTTTATTTCCTTAAAATGATATAGATTTCTATTTCTTCAGAGTTACACTCAGTTCTGAAAATCTGAATACCTTCCAGTTAGAAGTGGAAGTCTGTAGAAGCATCTTGCAGTTGTAGTTTGACCACAATACATAGATAAAAGTATCAGTTAAGAAAATGTAACAATAAAGAATGTAGCAGGATAAGTATATCAATGGATTTACCTTTGTGGATTTTGAAATATTCATAGCTACTTATTACACCATAATGTAAAAAAATGAGATGAAATTATGTTTTAAAGAATTTCTTCAACTGTTTCTGAAAAACTCAAAATCAGCTCAGGCCGAGTTTTTCAATTCAAGTGTTTCCATTTCATCATTTATTTTGTTTTTCTTTTTTAGTTCTTTTATTCTCATCTTTTAATTAAATCTTTTCTATTTAATCATGAGGAATACTGAATATTCTACCTTTTATTCAAAACTTAAAATGTTTTTTTCATCATTTTGAGGACAGATTGTAAAATTTGTTTTGAAATAAAGTTTAATGATTTTCACACATTGCATTCGGTTTGAGGATTCAGCAGAAGACATTTTTTTAAACAGAATTTTTAAATTTTTGATTTATAGTATTTGAGAGCCCTTAATTTTATAGGTCTTCATTTCATATTATAGAAACTGATAATTTTGTGTTTTGAAAAATATATTCTAGTGAAAATTGAAAAACTAGTTTTTATATTGTCAAACACTTGATATATATTATTTCTCTTGTCTGACTACACATACCAAAGAAAGTCAAGTATGCATAGATTTTTGTTTTTGAAGATTAATGTACAAAGTTTTTCTATATATTTAACTACAGATATTTTATGATAAAGAGATTCACTCTTTTCCAATTTGTTTTCATAAGACTAATTGAAAAATAATTTTTATTGACACATTATTATTATTGTGCATACTTATAGAGTCCAATATGTATGTGTGTGTGTATTTGTGTGTATATGTATATGTAAGAGAGAGAGAGATTGAAAGAGAGCACATAGTGTTCAAATTAGGGTAATTAGCATATCTATAATCTCAAATATTAATCATAATTTGATGAGAACATTCAAAATTCCCTTTTCTAACTATTTAAAAATATGCATTACATTTTTACAGCTTTAGTGATTCTACTATGTATCAAAGCACCAAATGTTATTTATCCTATTTATTTATTTAAAGAGAGAGAGAGAGGATTTTTTTAATATTTATTTTTTAGTTTTCGGCGGGCATAACAAGCCCTATTTATCCTATTTAATTAGAACTTTGTACCTGTTGCTAAACCTTTCCTCAATCATCCTTTCTTTCTCCCCTCCCCAGTCTCTATTAACTACTCTCCTACTCCCTACTTCTATGAAATAAACTTTTATAAAAATTCCACTTATTAATGTGATCTTGAAGTACTTGCCTTTCTGTGCCTGGCTTATTTCACACAGCATGATGATCTCCATTTCCATCCATACCCACAAATGACAGGATTGCACAGTCTTTTATTGTTGAATAGGATTACAGTGTGTAAATGTGCCACTGTTTCTTTATCCATGCATTGATTGATGAACACTCAGATTGTTTCCCTTTCTTGGCTATTGTGAATAGTGCTGCATAAACATTGGAGTGCAGATGTCTTTGAAATGCTGATTTCATTTCCTTTGGATATATATCCAGTAGATGGACTGACAGATCTTATGGTAACTCTGTTTTTAATTATTGAGGAACCTCCATACTGTATTCCATATATCTTTACAAGTTCTCACTCCCACAAATAGTGTGTATGGGATATGTTTTCAGCACATCCTTGCTAGCACTTATAATTGGAATGAAGTGATAGCTCATTGTAATTTTGATTTTCATTACTTTCATGATAAATGATGTTGAGAATTTTTTCAGATATCTCTTGGTCATTTGTATATTTTTTAAAAATTTGTCTATTCCAATATCTTGCTTACTTTAAAGTAAAGTTATTAGTGGAATTTTTGGTTTGTTTTTGCTATTAATTACTTCCTTATATGTTTTTGATATTAATACCTTGTCAGATATACAGTTTATAAAAATTCCCTTCATTCTGTAGGTTGTATCTTTACTCTGTCAATAGTTTCTTTTGCTGTGCAATTTTTTTAACTGTAATGTTATATTATTCGTCTGTGTTTGCTCTTGTTGACTCCTTTATTGAGACATAATCTAAAAATGTCATGAATCATTATCCCCAATGTATCATTTGCATGATACATTGAGGCCTTTAGTCCATTTTTAGATGATGTCTGTATATAGTAAAAGAGAGGGGTCTTTTTTTTTTCTTCTGTAGGTGGATATCCACTTTATTATTTAAATACCAATATATTTAAATACCAATTTAATTACCAATATTAAATAAATATCCACAGCACTGTTTATTAAAAATACTTCCACCTTTTTGCTCCATGAAAATTAGTGTACTTATGTGCATGGGTTTATTTCTGGGGTCTCTGCTGTTCCATTCTATTGTTCTGTAGGTCTGATTTATTACAGTACCATGCTGCTTTGGTTACCATAACTTCATTATATACTTTGAAGTCTGGTAATGTGATGCCTCCAGCTTTGTTCTTACTGCTTAAGATGGCTTTGGCTATTTGGGGCCTTTATTGATCCCATATATATTTCAAGATAATCGCTCTTTTTTTTCTGTAAAGAGTGGCATTGTTATTTTGATAGAGATCGTGCTGAATCTGTAGATTGATTAAAGTCTAAAAAATGTAATGCCATTTCCACATTGATTTAGAGCTAACATATTTTGCTTTTACCTTTAAAAAAGAAGTTTGTATGATATTATATTATACAAAGGAAGATACTGAAGAAAAACAGAAAAGAATACTATTAAGCATTTATTTCATGGAAATATATATATATATATATATATATATATATATATATGAGATGTTCAGTTGCATAGTTAGATAAATGGATAATTAAAGCCTCAGAAAAAAATCTGTTTTTATAGCCCTGTATTAATTGAGCAAATTATTAAGAATATAATGGATTTATATACAGGGATAAATATTACAACATATTTTATCATTATCTAAATGCACAATGATGATATTTGATTTACATGGTTTTAAGATTTATAAAATGACATAATTTAAGCTTACTATACATTAATAAGTGTAATAGAAATCCTTCCTTATACTGAAAATACATTCTATAAAGAAAAAAGTTTCAATTTTTTATATACTAATGGGTCATAAGTCTCTTTTCTTCTTATGCTCATCATTTTTAACTTTTGCTTCTGTCCTTAACATAGCATAATAATTGGATTCACGTATAAGAGTGAATGATGATAAAGCAATGATTTTTAATACACCAAAAAATATAGAAAGTAAATACTCTCAGATGTATATTTATGTCATTCATACACTTGAATTTTGCCCCTATTTGCTTTTTGCCCTCTTTATAAACAAAATAATTATCCATCCTTTGGAAGAAGCTCCTAAAACATGACAACAGAAAACATAAATAAAATAGGATCCTATTAATAAATAAAAAGGTAGGATGGACACAAAATAAGTATTAGCAATATCTGTAATATATACAATGAACTCTTTATTGTAGCTTTTTTGACAGTTCCTTGAAAATTTATCTGAGATTCTTTACTTAATATTTAATTACAAAATGTAAAATAGCTCATACTGTGAGGTATTTGACCTTGGCATATATAATGAAATAGGACACATGTAAAATTAGCATATCACTGTTAAGCAATAGTTAATTAATGAATATTGCAGACATTTCCATTTTTTTATGGTTGCTTAAATACAGTTAGCTCTTCAGTCTTGGTCTGTATACCACTATGTTTTCCAAATTTGCATTACTGCTCTTATCCTCCTAATAACTTTTCTTGATTATGATTAGTGCTATATTTGGCCAGAAGATGCTGGGAATTAACTTTTTTGAATTGGTCACTAATGCAATTTAAGAGTTGAGTTGCATAGTAGATCATTTAATATACTCATTACTTTTCTTGTTCTAGAAAACTTTCCTGAAAGACTACTTTATTCACTATTTCTAAAGTTGATAAGGATAAATTTGGTAAATTCAAATCACAATTTCAATAGCACTACATTAATAGCACTATTTCTGGATCCACATTTGCATGAAGTATTTTTTGCCAAGGAAAATCAGAGCAGAGAAAGAATCCATTCCCCCAGAGATTAGATAAGGAAAATTAAGTATGATATTGTACACAGACTTGGATGGAAAACTGCATATAATATCTGTAGTTTAATGAAGTTATTAAGGAAGAGGAAATTCTAAAAATCTACTATCTATATTTTTAGCCATTTAGTAAAGCAGGTAAACTATGAGGATACTTTCATTTCCACCATTCCATGCTTTCTCTTGTTTATTTAGCTTAAGACCTCATTAAAGAAAATATTTTTTATAAAATCTTTTAGGGTCTTCATGTGTATAATGCATGTATAATGAAGAATGATTATTTGTAATTATGTTTCTGTGAAAGGTTTTAAAAGAAGGCTGTACAAATTGAATTCTAAAATACCTGTGCTAGCTATTTATAAAAACTAGTAACTGATATTGTATGAATACTCATATACAGGTGTCTAATGTATCATAATTCATTCATATAAGTATTCAATGTATAAAAAAGTTTTCTATTTTTCTGCTATTTTCTTCTCTTATTTTGCTATTATTTATTTGTTTCATTAAATTTTATTATTTTGGGTTATTAATATACACCATTACATTTACTTTAAAACTTCATTAATTCTGTCCGTGTGAAAACAAAGTTAATACCTAGTAAAGATTCTCTGATTATCTTAAAACTCTATTGCTTTTGCATAAAATATAAGCCTGCACTGAACAAAGGTTGAGCTGTGGGAAGTTTTCAAAAGTATCTCTAATCTCCACTCATCTTGCATTCTTTCCAACAGAAACCCAAACATCCTATCTTTTACAAAATTCTGATTGAAGTCATATCTATCTTAGAAAGTTTAACATCTTAAAATATGCTAAGAGTTTAGAAACTTCTGATCAAAGTAGCTATCAAAATGCAAAATATTACTGTCATTGTTCTCAGAAGGTAAATGGCAGTCATTCATGGGCTCTGTACATTTCCCTCCAGTCACTGTGATCTGATCTGCTGTGTGAAGCTAGTTTGCCATTGATTAAATGCTCTTATCTCTATTGCCAAGTTAATCTTGTTGGCATCCAAGCTTTTATTTTATCTTCTTTACACAGTTTCCTTCAGGCTCTACAAATGTGAGTAAACTTTAAAGGAAGCACAAAAGAGCAGTCATTTTTTTTTTCCTTCTCAACAAGTTGTTTTTCATCAAGCACTCTGTAAGTCACCAAGTTCTCTTTAGATACACACTTCCTTTTCTTCAAAACCTGAAAATAACTTCAGAAGATTTTGCTCTCCCCGTATAAATGTTATAAATAGACACTTAGCCAAGACATTTAAATGATGGGCTCATCTCCTCACAGATAAGAAAAGAGTGGGGTGCGGAGAAAAGTACAGACGTGCAGGTGCTGGTCATGGATTTTGATAGTCTGTATGTCATAATAATGAATTTGATGAAGAGGGCTGTTTTCAATGTTATGTTAGATTATATCAATACAAATATTTAATTATTTAGCTAATGCTCATTTATTTGTAGAACAACTTAAAAGGGTCATTCACAGGATGGCCTTTTACTTTGGCAAAATCGAGTATTTGCCAAAAACCAGCATTGGTTTTGAAGTGCAATGAGATTGACCTCTATAGAGCCTATCACATTGTTAGGTGTAGGGGATTTATCTGGGGGTGAGTTAACAGGAAACTCTCTACTCCCTCTGAGGTCCTTCCAGCTTGTGGTAGACCCCACATTGATGTTACTAAATCTCTCACATCCAGCATAACATTCAAATAATATTTAGAACAATATTAATTAAGATGCATTACCTGATCTAGTTTCAGGACTGGGCATGAATCTACATTTGCATTTTAACTATGCAGTGATAATGTGGATAAAAATTATTTTCTGCATTAAAAAGGAAGGCACTAAGAAATATAAGCTTGACCAGTTTTTATATTAAAAGGAATATATTAGATAAAGGCTAGCTAGAAAATTAATACATATTAGAGAATATGCATCACAAACAGATAGATACTATAGTCACAAATAAAACAAGCAGAAAATTATTATTTAAAATCTGGCTATTTCAAATATCATATTTCTCTAAGTTATTAGATAAATTAATTCCAATGAATGCTCAGATACAGAAATGAGGATGGCCCCTTTCTCTGACTGGACTGCAATAAGACAAATAGATAATATAGCATAAAAATTAGCTAACTGAAAATTAAAATATAGGAACACTTATTTAATTACCTAATGAATTAAAACTAATTAAAATTATAAAGTTGAAATACAAACAACCTTTTGTTAATGTCATTATTTCATATAAAATATGAAAGGTAGGCTCAGCTTTCAAAGAATATACATTCCATGCATGCTATTATCATATGCACTAGGTCACAAAAAAGAATGGGGTTCACTCTAGTTCTACAAATAAGAAGAGAGACATGTATAAAAAATACAAATCCCTTTCACTTTTCTCTCATTCTATATAGCCATGCTTTGACATAAAAGTCCAGTTAAAAGTTACCAAAAAGTACTTTTCTATTAAAATTGAAATGATTTATCTTTGAAATGGACAATACATTTTAACTTTGTCACAGAAAAACAATACAGTGACTTCTGTAAGGGCTTCTGCATATTGAACATGGGCTATTAAAGTGTCTGCATTTCCCATTCAAATTACACTGTATGACAATCAGATATTCTGGAATAGGAATCATTGAGGAGACCATACAGTGTACTGAGAAATTAAAAACGTTGTATATCAATAAGAACTTGTCTTAAGGAAAATATATCTGTGATCAGGATATAGATGTATACATATCAGAAAGGAAAAGTTAAACAGAATTTATCTCAATTACAGTCATATACCAAACTACAAATCAAGGCAGCTTAGAAAACACTAGGCAAAATAAGTGCCCAAAACACTACATTTAGGTATCTCAATTTCAAACCACAGAAAATCAAATATAAATAAAAATTTTAAAAGTCTATAGTGGAAACAAAAACTCCTACCTATTAGAGAAATAATCATAAGAACTACATCTGATTTTTTTCTTAGATGCAATGCAAGCAAGAATAGAGTGAAATATTTAAAATTTTTCAAACACAAAGGAAGCCTAAACTTTTTATTTGCAAAATTATCTCTCAAAAGAGAAGGAGAATTGCACTGTTTTGAACACTGAAGTGGCTGTATCACTATGGTATTCTGATTTTAACTCTTTCCAATAAATACCAAGTGGAATAGATGAGTCATATGGTAGTTCCAGGTCTAATCTTTTGAAGAATCTCCACACTGCTTTTCAAAGTGGTTCTACAAATTTGCAGTCCCAACAGCAATTATAAGTGGACCTTTCTCACTACTTCCTTGTCAGCATTTATTAGTATTTGTATTCTTGATAATTGGCATACTAACCAGGGTGAGATGAAATCTCAATTTAGTTTTTATTTGCATTTCCCAGATTATATAGGGATGTTTAAAATTGATTTATATTTCTTGATCATATATGTTTCTTCTTTAAAAAATGTCTGTTATCATTATTTTTGCATGTATTTTTGCAGTTTGTATTTAATTTGTTGTTCTGGAGGAGTAGATGTCAAAGATTTTCTCCCATTGTGTAGACTCCCCCCCGCCCTTCTGCCTTTAATTTCTTCCTTAGCTATGCAGAAGCATTTTAATTTGATGTTGCCTAATCTATTGATTCTTGGTTCTATTCCTGGAGCTTTAGGATCTTGTTATGGAAGTTGGTGCCTGTGCTGACATATTGTAGTTTTGACCCTGTGTTTTCTCCTAGCTGTTACAAAGTTACTGGTCTAATTTCCAGCTCTTTTATGCACTTCAAGTAAACATTTTTAGCAAGATTAGAAGCAGTAGTCTAGTTTTATTCACCTTCATATGGATATCCAATCTTCCCAGTGCCATTGATTAATAAAGCTATCTTTTCCCCAGCATATGCTTTCAGCACCTTTGTCAAGTACCATATGGACTGTATCTATGTTTTGTCTCTGTCTAGTAGCACAACTCACAATAGCCAAGATATAGAACTAGACCAGGTATCCATCAACAGATGAATGAATAAAGAAAATGTGGTGTGTGTGTGTGTGTGCACGCTTGTGCACACACGTGCATGTGCAAAATGCACTTTTATTCAGACATAAAGAGTAGTGAAATTAAGGCATTTGCTAGTTAATGGAAGGAACTCAAGTAAAGTGAAAAAAAAGTGAAATAAACCAGATTCAGAAAGTCAAGGATTAAATATTTTCTCTCATATATGAAAACAAGAGCAAAGTAAGGGAGGAAAGATGGAAGGAACCCATGCAAAAAGAAAAGAGATCAATGAAGTACAAGAAGGAAATTGAGAGACATGAGGGAAGGTCAGGAAAAGAGAGAAATTGTGGAATGAAATTGAGCAAATTTTGCTATGTAAATATATTAATACTCCACAGTAAATTTGACTTTTATGTATATTATAATTGACAAATAAAAAAAACAATAAATATATTGAAGGAAGCTCAGTAAAGAAGAGGAAGTAAAACAGGGGGAGGAAGAAAAATAGGAAAAAGGGAATTACTAGGGATTATATGGAACAAATTATATTCCATGTATATACAGATATGTCATAATGAATCCCACTGTTATTTAACTCTATAATTTACACTATAAAAGAAAAAGGCACCAATAAAAACATATAAAACCTATCCTTCCCCCAAAGAATGAAGAAGAAATATAGACATTCAGAATTTTCTCAGAGAAAAACGGTATATTGAAACTCAGAACTTCATTATGAAAGGAAGATCACTACAGGACAAATAAAGTAAAATAAAATGTTCATTTTCATTCTCAATTGATCTAGAAGATAGAAGCTTGTTCAAAATGATACCTGCAACAAAGTATTTGATTATATACATATATACACATACGCGTAGTTAATATATTCTTATCTGTAAATGAATTTAATAAGAGCAACGATTAAAAGGAAAGTTAGGACAGAATTAGAGATTTTTTACAAAAATTATGAAATAACTGAACAATCAATAAAATAGTATAATGTTTTAAAATGTACTGAGGTCAACAAAAGTATTCTGTAAACACTATGCAACTCTTAAAAACAATTTTCAAAAAGTATAATTGCTATCCTAAGAAAAGAGAGAGAATAGAAATATTGAAAGGTTTAATTAAACCACAAATAGGAGAAAAGAGCAAAGGACAAAAATAGCAAGAGAAAACAAGGGAAATTAATAGAAAATATTAATAAATGTAATAGCAATCAAGCCAATTTTATAGTTGATCACATTGAAAACCAATTATATAAATGTATCAATGGAAATATGGAATTACCAGAGTGTATAAAGTAAACAAATTACAGCTATATATTGTCTCTAGGAAGCTCACTTTAAATATAAAGATGCCTATAGTTTAACAATAAAAGGATCTGAAAATATGTATCATGCTAACACTAATCAACAGAAAGCTGCATGCACTGTGTTAATTTCAGACAAAGAAGACATAAGAAGTAAAGTTATTAAGGATAAAGAAGCCTATTATATATAAAAACATTTCATACTCTTCAAGAAAATGTACCATTTCTTCTTATTTATGTGCAAATAACAATGTATCAAATATGAAGGCAGAGAGAGCACTAATCTTCGGGATATATAAAAAGCTCAAAAAACTCGACACCAAACAAACCACCCAATCAATAAATGGGGTAAGAAGCTAAACAGACACTACTCAGAAGAAGATATAAATTGGTCAACAAATATATGAAAAAAATGTTCAACATTTTTAGTAGTTAGAGCAATGCAAATCAAAAGTACTCTAAGATTTCATCTCATGCCAGTCAGAATGGCAGTTATCAAGAATACAACCAACAATATGTGTTGGTGAGGATGTGGGGGAAAAGTCACACTCATATATTGCTGGTGAGATTCCTTAGAAAACTTGGAATGGAACCACCATTTGACCCAGCTATCCCAGTCCTCCATCTACACCCCAAGGACTTAATTTCAGCATACTATAATAAATCAGCCACATCAGTGTTCATAGCAGCTCAATTCAAAATATCAAAATAGCTAAAGTACGAAACCAAACTAGAAGCCATTCAATAGATGAATGGATAAAGAGACTGTGATATATATATATATATATATATATATATATATATATATATATATATATATAACACAGCATTAAAAGATACATATATATATTACACATATATATGTGTGTAATATATATTACACAGCATTTTATATATATATATATATATATTATATATATATTATACAGATATATATATTATACAGATATATATATATATATATATATATATATATATATATATATATATTACACAGCATTAAAAGAGAATAAAATTATGGAATTTGCAGGTAAATGGGTGGAGTTGGAGATTATCATGCTATGTGAAGTAAGCCAATCCCCCAAAACTAAATGTTCTCTCTGATAAGTGGATGCTGATCCATAAAGGGGGGAGGCATGGGAAAAATGGAGGAACATTGATTGGGCAAAGGGAAGGGAGGGAAAAGGAAGGAAGCGGGGTGGAGATAGGAAATATGGGGGAATGAGATAGACATCATTACCCTAGGTACGTGCATGACTGCACATATTGTACAATGCTACATCATGTACAACCAGAGGAATGAAATTTGTGCTGCAGTTGTGTGCAATGAATCAAAATGCATTTTGCTGTCATCATACCTAATCAGAATACATAAATAAATATTTTTTAAATGGAAGCAAAACTTGATAGAATGGCAAAGAAAACAAAACAGAGGAATCTTCTCTAATAGCTGAAAGTTTCATTTCTTGCAGAAATGAGCAATCTGACTGACAGGTCTCAAGTTAGTAAGGACAGAGATGAATCCAACATTGAAATCTCTCAAGATGATATAATCAACATCTATAGAGTAGTTCATCAAACAGTGGTATAAAGCAAATAGATTCTTCTCAAACTTACCTGTAACATACAATATAATCACACCCTGGGTGGGGGAGGATCACATAACAAACAGAAACATCCTATAAATTTGATACATAGATGAAATGAACCAATTACTTAAAAGACAAATTCTGCCAAAATGCACATGCGAAAATAGACAATCTAAGTAGGTTTATGTCTGTTAAGAATATTGAATCAAAAATTTAAAAAGTGTCTGTTGGGTTCAATTTTGAGTTTTACCAAAAATTTAAGGAAGAAATTCTATACTAATTTGAAACACTTTAGAAAATTGAAGCAGAAGTAGTACTTTATATTTTATTCAACAAATTCAACCTTATCCTAGTCATAAAAATAAAAACAAAGACTTTGTAAGAGATTCACATATTTTTGTTTTTTTTAAAAAAATATAGTTTAACTGATGATGTTTTAATCATCAAAATATACTAAGCATATTATTTTCATTTATCATTCATCTATTTACTCATCTGACTAGAAACATTATATAACCATAAAAATTCTAAAAGGCTGAATATAATTGTTGATTCTATCTATCTATCTATCTATCTATCTATCTATCTCTATTTATCTTTCTATTTATCTATTATCTACAATATGCCTGCCTTTGTACTTGTCTATATACCATTTACACATCATTATATTATTAATCATAGTCATGGATATCTTGTTTTGTCCAATAATATAAAAAAACTTTGGCAAGATTCACAGTATATCTTTAGGATAATATTGGATTCTTTTAATGTTTTGGTGGTAGAATAAAAAATTTTGATTTTTTTTTTCATACATCCTGACTTAGGGTTCTATTTTTTGTTCTTAAAAAATACTAGAACTTAAAATGACTTTGCATTTATGTAATTTATATTTCCCTTTTTTCTATATTTCATTATGAATAGACAAGTAAGTAAACAGAAAGTTTCTATCAATTCCTGAATGCAACAGTAAGACATCCATATTCACTAATACTGGACCATCAGGATAATCCAAAAATTACTCACTCTTGGTTTCCACTTTCGTGATTTAATCTGCAAAGTCGGTTCTGAAAACTCTATTTTATAGTTACTAGCCCATTTTTCCCAAGTTCAGGAACAGTTGTGATCAATATGACTGTATTTGGGAATATTGTCTAATATCATATAGAATCAGGCATTATGCATATGTGTGTTTTCATACCATACTAACACACACACACACACACACACACACACACACACACACGGCAATCCCCTAAAAAGACATGCATAATTGCTTTTCCTTGAGAAATGGGAAATGAGAGCATTTGGCAAAGTTGTAGGCTGATGCATGGATTGTTTGTTGCTCTTGTTATATTTTATTTTTTGTTTGTTTTTAATAAAATATTTTCTAGCAATTTCTAACCAAAAACATGCTGGATTTTGAATAACTCTTTCAGTAATAAGGTGACTCAAAATAAGTCTCTGCTTCTGGTAACTAGAGATAGAAACATACATTACAGATGAAATTATGTCCCCTTAAATTCATGTTGAAGCCCCAATACCCGAATAAAACTATATTTGGAAATAGAGCTTTGGAAGAGGTTATTTATATTAAATATGGTCATAAGAGTGAGACTCTATTCCAATGTGACTACCATGTTTATAAGAAGAGGTTGAGACACCAAGGATGCATGTGCACAAAGAAAAGGCCATGTGAGGACACAGCAGGAAAACAGCTTTAGCAAACCAACAAATGAAGCTTCTGGAGGAAACAAAGTTGATGCAGTCTTGATCCTGCATTTCCAGCTTGCAGCCTTTCCTGCATTTCCTGTGACAAATAAAAACTTATTGCACAGTCCATACACACACATACACATCCAAGTCATAGATTTTAAGTGGACTAGAGGTAAGTAGCAATCTTTGATGTGTGTGTGTGTGTGTGTGTGTGTGTGTGTGTGTGTGTGTGAGAGAGAGAGAGAGAATCAGACCCTGGGCCCTGGAAAGTCTGGGTTCCTAGTATAGTTGTGTCTGGCCACCAGAACATGGATCCCCAAAATTCACCAAAGATTGCTACTTCACCCCATGTATGCCACTTAAAATCTGTGACAACCATCCTATCCAGTACCATTGACCTGATAGCATAAATAAAAATATTGAGCTATCCAATTTATGTGCTTCTTGATTGTGTACAATAAACAGGCTGTGGAGCAAAAGTAAAGATGGAATTGAAGATCTAGAACTTCTCCGAAAGTTTGTGTGTGAACACAGTCCACTCTGATGTCATGAAGTCCCTACAGCAGAAGCAGGATAGTGTCTGTCAGGTGTCACAGGAGGATGGTGGACTTTGAGCTGAGTAAGAGCAAAGGTCACAAGGAGTTTGTGAGTTTCACAGCATAACTTCATTGATCCATCATTCTACAAAGACTAGGAAATTATTTGAATTTGGTCAAAAAGTACTGGTGGTTTTCTTCTATAGTTTATCTGCTGTTTCTGGAATGATCCTGAGCTTCTCAGAGTAAAAAACTATTTTATATTCTCTCAGTGAAAACTGGACTTAGAGGCAACAATGATCATTGTTTCTAATACTCAAAACTTGTTTCAATCACTTTAGGCATTACTAGAAATTTGCAACAGAGATATATTAAACTTGTAGATTTTCTTGTTACACCTTAAAAGTTTGCCCTCAGATATGATTTTATTTTTTTTATTTTTTATTTTTTTATTTTTTATTGTTGGTTGTTCTAAACATTACATAGTTCTTGATATATAATATTTCACACTTTGATTCAAGTGGGTTATGAGCTCCTATTTTTACCCCATATACAGATTACAGAATCACATCAGTTACACATTCATTGATTTACATATTGCCATACTAGTGTCTGTTCTGCTGCCTTTCCTATCCTCTACTATCCCCCCTCCCCTCCCCTCCCCTCCCCTCTTCTCTCTCTGCCCCCTCTACTGTCATTCATTTGTCCCCCTTGTATTATTTTTCCCTTTCCCCTCACTTCCTCTTGGATGTACTTTTGTATAACTCTGAGGGTCTCCTTCCATTTCCATGCAATTTCCCTTCTCTCTCCCTTTCCCTCCCACCTCTCATCCCTGTTTAATGTTAATCTTCTTCTCATGCTCTTCGACCCTACTCTGTTCGTAGTTACTCTCCTTATATCAAAGAAGACATTTGGCATTTGTTTTTTAGGGATTGGCTGGCTTCACTTAGCATAATCTGCTCTAATGCCATCCATTTCCCTGTAAATTCTATAATTTTGTCATTTTTTAATGCAGAATAATACTCCATTGTGTATAAATGCCACATTTTTTTTTATCCGTTCATCTATTGAAGAGCATCTAGGTTGGTTCCACAGTCTTGCTATTGTGAATTGTGCTTCTATGAACATCGATGTAGCAGTGTCCCTGTAGCATGCTCTTTTTAGGTCTTTAGGGAATAGACCGAGAAGGGGAATAGCTGGGTCAAATGGTGCCTCCATTCCCAGCTTTCCAAGAAATCTCCATACTGCTTTCCAAATTGGCTGCACCAATTTGCAGTCCCACCAGCAATGTACAAGTGTACCCTTTTCCCCACATCCTCGCCAGCACTTGTTGTTGTTTGACTTCATAATGGCTGCCAATCTTACTGGAGTGAGATGGTATCTTAGGGTGGTTTTGATTTGCATTTCTCTGACTGCTAGAGATGGAGAGCATTTTTTCATGTACTTGTTGATTGATTGTATGTCCTCCTCTGAGAAGTGTCTGTTCAGGTCCGTGGCCCATTTGTTGATTGGGTTGTTTGTTATCTTATTGTCTAATTTTTGGAGTTCTTTGGATACTCTGGATATTAGGGCTCTATCTGAAGTGTGAGGAGTAAAGATTTGTTCCCAGGATGTAGGCTCTCTATTTACCTCTCTTATTGTTTCTTTTGCTGAGAAAAACCTTTTTAGTTTGAGTAAGTCCCATTTGTTGATTCTAGTTATTAAATTTTGTGCTACGGGTGTCCTATTGAGGAATTTGGAGCCCGACCCCACAGTATGTAGATCGTAGCCAACTTTTTCTTCTATCAGATGGCGTGTCTCTGATTTGATATCAAGCTCCTTGATCCATTTTGAATTAACTTTTGTGCATGGAGAGAGAAAGGGATTCAGTTTCATTTTGTTGCATATGGATTTCCAGTTTTCCCAGCACCATTTGTTGAAGATGCTATCCTTCCTCCATTGCATGCTTTTAGCCCCTTTATCAAATATAAGATAGTTGTAGTTTTGTGGATTGGTTTCTATGTCCTCTATTCTGTACCATTGGTCCACCCACCTGTTTTGGTACCAGTACCATGCTGTTTTTGTTACTATTGCTCTGTAGTATAGTTTGAAGTCTGGTATCGCTATACCGCCTGATTCACAGTTCCTGCTTAGCATTGTTTTTGCTATTCTGGGTCTTTTATTTTTCAATATGAATTTCATGATTGCTTTCTCTATTTCTACAAGAAATGCCGTTGAGATTTTGATTGGCATTGCATTAAACCTATAGAGAACTTTTGGTAATATCGCCATTTTGATGATGTTAGTTCTGCCTATCCATGAACAGGGTATATTTTTCCATCTTCTAAGATATTCTTCTATTTCTCTCTTTAGGGTTCTGTAGTTTTCATTGTATAAGTCTTTCACCTCTTTTGTTAGGTTGATTC
The DNA here is from genome assembly GCF_021218885.2 of Marmota monax. Lineage (NCBI taxonomy): Eukaryota > Metazoa > Chordata > Mammalia > Rodentia > Sciuridae > Marmota > Marmota monax. The sequence goes on from NW_026694610.1 coordinate 8,472,428, forward strand.
CCAAGTATTTTATTTTTTTTGAAGATATTGTGAATGGAGTGGTTGTCCTCATTTCCATTTCAGAGGATTTGTCACTGATATACAGGAATGCCTTTGATTTATGCGTGTTGATTTTATATCCTGCCACTTTGCTGAATTCATTTATTAGCTCTAATAGTTTCTTTTTAGAGCCTTTTGGGTCTGCTAGGTATAGAATCATGTCACCTTCAAATAGTGATAATTTAAGTTCTTCTTTTCCTATTTTTATGCCTTTAATTTCTTTCGTCTGTCTAATTGCTCTGGCCAGTGTTTCGAGAACTATGTTGAACAGAAGTGGTGAGAGAGGGCATCCCTGTCTTGTTCCAGATTTTGGAAGGAATGCCTTCAATTTTTCTCCATTCAGAATGATCCTAGCCTGAGGCTTAGCATGGATTGCTTTTACAATATTGAGGTATGTTCCTGTTATCCCTAGTTTTTCTAGAGTTTTGAACATAAAGGGATGCTGTACTTTGTCGAATGCTTTTTCCGCATCTATCGAGATGATCATATGGTTCTTATTTTTAAGTCTATTGATGTGGTGAATAACATTTATTGATTTCCATAAATGAACCAGCCTTGCATCCCAGGGATGAATCCTACTTGATCATGGTGCACAATTTTTTTGATATGTTTTTGTATCCGATTCGCCAGAATTTTATTGAGGAATTTTGCATCTAGGTTCATTAGAGATATTGGTCTGTAGTTTTCTTTCTTTGAAGTGTCTTTGTCTGGTTTAGGTATCAGGGTGATGTTGGCCTCGTAGAATGAATTTGGAAGTTCTCCCTCTTTTTCTATTTCCTGAAGTAGCTTGAAAAGTATTGGTATTAGTTCCTCTTTAAAGGTTTTGTAAAACTCTGCTGTATACCCATCCGGTCCTGGGCTTTTCTTAGTTGGTAGTCTTTTGATGGTTTCTTCTATTTCCTCAATTGATATTGGTCTGTTTAGGTTGTCTATATCCTCCTGACTCAATCTGGGCAGATCATATGACTTAAGAAATTTATCTATGCCTTCACTATCTTCTAATGTATTGGAGTATAAGGATTCAAAATAATTTTTGATTATCTTCTGTATTTCTGAAATGTCTGTTGTGATATTGCCTTTTTCATCCCATATGTTAGTAATTTGAGTTCTCTCTCTTCTTCTCTTTGCTAGCATGGCTAAGGGTCTGTCAATTTTGTTTATTTTTTCAAAGAACCAACTTTTAGTTTTGTCAATTTTTTCAATTGTTTCTTTTGTTTCGATTTCATTAATTTCAGCTCTGATTTTAATTATTTCTTGCCTTCTACTTCTTTTGCTGTTGTTTTGCTCTTCTTTTTCTAGGGTTTTGAGATGAAGTATGAGATCATTTATTTGTTGGTTTTTTTCTTTTTTTAAGGAATGAACTCCAAGCAATGAATTTTCCTCTTAGAACTGCTTTCAATGTGTCCCATAGATTCCGATATGTTGTGTCTGTGTTTTCATTTATCTCTAAGAATTTTTTAATTTCCTCCTTGATGTCTTCTGTAACCCATTGATCATTCAGTAACCTATTGTTCATTCTCCAAGTGATGTATGCTTTTTCCTTCCTTCTTTTATCGTTGATTTTCAGTTTCATTCCATTATGATCAGATAAGATGCATCGTATTATCTCTACTCCTTTATATTGTCTAAGAGTTTCCCTGTGACATAATATGTGATCTATTTTTGAGAAGGATCCATGTGCTGCTGAGAAAAAAGTGTAACTGCTTGATGTTGGGTAGTATATTCTATATATGTCAATTAAGTCTAGGTTATTAATTGTGTTATTGAGTTCTATAGTTTCCTTATTCAACTTTTGTTTGGAAGATCAGATATGATTTTAATTTACAAAAATTAAGTTGCCCAAATAGGCTGAATTATATTTAATTTTTAAAAATTAAGGCATAAATTTAAAAAGTAGTATTTTGAAAAATGTGAAAAAGCATATCCTTAAGATCCTCCTTTGAAAGATAAAAAAAAATCCATTAAGTAAATACTTCAATAATATTTATATTATTTGACATGTTCAGTAAATATTATAATTGAAATATTTGTGGATAATAATGGTGAATACAGGCCTTATTTATATATCATATAATAGATATACCTATATGCATAGTATTTTCTGATCTACTTTGTGAGATAAAATTACTTTTTGAAAGTAAGATATAGGGTATATGTGTTCATTCTGTAATTAGACTGATTTATCATTACAGACAAATGTAAGCAAAGTGATCATTGACATTAATGCTTTTCATTATTTTATTGCCTTTGGCAATACCAACATTTTTATGATACAAACTTAATTAGACACTTATTGAAGTCAGGATAATTATAGCATTCTTAATGCTGATAAGATACAAAATGAAACTTCAGATTTTAGAGTTGCTATTTTCCTGATTTCATCTAAATATATACATGTTAAAGACCAGAGAATAAGCAATTTTGCTTTATTGCTTTCTGTCTAGGTGAAATGTAGTTATTTGAAGTAAATATTAGCTGTTGGGAATTCAAGTCAGTTTGCATTTTTCACTTTTGTACTCTATCTCAGAAATCAAAATTACTTTTAATTTTTTAAAAGAGATTGATTTTCTTATATATCCTTATAATACCAAAGTATTATTTCCAGAGAAAATTGAGATTCTCCAATTGAAGACCCCTGGACATACTGACCTAATAGTATTGATATTATTTCTATCTGAAGCCAATTTCATATCATCCCTCAATATCTGAAGTCTTGCCTTTACAGAAGTCAGTCCAACCACTGTGTTCAAACTGTTTTTCCATCTCTTCTCTCAGAACTCATTTTTCTATAGTTTTAATTTTCCCTTTGTTCTCAAACTCCCTAAATGTTATTCTTTATTTACTGAGTTCAGTTCTTTACTGTAAAATTCCCTTTCAATCAGTTGCCTTTAAATATATCCATATTATCTATTCCAATTTACCTGTGTATGCAGTAGTACCTCTCTTATACTATTGTCTATACCCTTGCATAAAAAACAAAATGCAAATTATATTAGTTTCCTTTTTTTCCTGAAGGTGTACTTCCAATTATTTACTTACCATGATCTGTTGGTCATATCTTTCCTATTTGTCTTGGTTTGTTTGACCTACTATCACAAAAACCCCACAACTGGTTAGTATATAAACCTCAAAAACTTATTTCTCACAGTTCTGGAAACGCTGGGAATTCTGAGGTGAAGATATCAGCAAATTCAATGTCTAGTGTAGGCCTTCTTCCCTATAGATGCCCTTACTGTCTGTATTCTCAAGGAGAAGAAAGGGATGATTGAGTGCCCTTGGGATTCCTATAACTAAACAAATATCATTTGTAAAAGCATAGTCATTTACTAAAGGCCTCATGTCTTGATACTGTCACATTGGGTATACAGTTCAACATAGAACAACATTCAAATTCCTCTCTCCCTTATTAAATAGACATAACTAGCTTTATTTAAAATCTATATGATTTTCAACTGCGTCTGTTTTCTATATTATTTCTCTCCTTAAAACTTGTCCCAATTCAGATTTCAACATGAAGGACATTGATGAAATTTGCATTTTATCATAGTTCTTCTTGCTTAAAACATGTTAGTGCCTGTTGGGGCGAAATTGTATTGTCACACTAATGTGTACACATGTTTGATATAGACCTTTGAAATTCATTTTGGTGCCACAGACTCTTGCTGAAGTGAGGGTAAATCAGTGAACTTAACAAAAGCTATGCTTTTATTCTGAAGGAGGAAAATCTGTATTAAATAAATAAAAGCCAAAAGAAAATAAAAGGTAGTAAATTTGATATTATTTTAAGTAGGTGGGGCTCCCAAAGTTGATCTACGTTGAAACTGTAGTGAAATAGGCATAAACCCTGCTATGGCTAAGAGAACTGTGGACTGAGACTATGTTTAATGTGAGGTCAGAGTGATAATTGGAGATCATGGTATATAGGCCCCATAAGCAAAGTAGAAAAATCACCAGTTCGACCCAGCTTACTTCAGCATGATGTGATTAGGTGTTTAACTTATCTGGACAAGGTTGAGATGTCCTTATTGTATGACCAAATGGCTGGGCAACTGTGATTAACTGAGTTTTTTTTTTTTTTTTTTTTTTTTTTTCTTTATTTTTAGTTACAAGAAATGCTTCCAACTTAAATTCTGGTTTTCTTACCTAAGAACTCTGGCTACAAAGAAAACCTCGGACTAATGACATGGGTATGTATCTAAATATATATATATATATATATATATATATATATATATACACCTATATATATATGCATATAATATATTAATCAACAGTAAAATACTTGTGTACTTCTGTAACTAGTAACATGCAGAATCCCAAATACTATGAAAATGGAGTATTACCATAGGCGGATCCTAGATAAAGCACCAAAGGTGTGTTACTTGCTTAGAATAATAGCCATCCTTTGTGCCAGCAAGAGTTTGGAAGAACATGTTATTGATTTCTACAACATCCCCAATTAATTTCCCTCCTTCTACAGATATAAATTTATTGGGGAAATGTCTTTAACTCCTTACAAAATCAACCAGGTGATTTTGGTAATTGCTGGTATTCCTTCGTACTATATATTTACTGAAACAATTGAACTCAGTTGTGAGTATCATGTAGGACATCTACTAACCTGGCATGTTTTCCATTGTGATTTGAATTGCTATGGCAAAATATCACACACCTTGCTATCTTGATCTGCGGTCATGTTGACTGATTGAGTATGCTCTCAGTAATAAAATACTCCCCAAAATACTGAATGGTCTTAACAGCCCAAATAATGTCTTCTAGGTCTATTATGTTGAATAATAAAAATAATAATAGCTGGTAAGCCTGGAGTAGTTGCATTCTGGATGACTAAGTGTTTTACATACATGCCAAAGTTCAGTAAGTAAGTCTTTTGACAACAGATCTGGCTGGAAATTTGGTAAGGATTCTTAGAATCCAGTAATCTGGGTATAAGGAAATACTTTTTTAAAAAAAGATACAAATTGTATCACTTTAAACCACTAACAGTGGAGGGGGAAAAAATTGGTAGGTCCTTCTGAATGTTGGGAGCAACCAATACATAACCAAAGTAGTCATGTTCTAGGTTTTATAGGGCCAAAATTAATAAAATTTCACAAGTACATTTTAAATAAAGTAACTATAAGTTTATAAGGACTAAATTAAACACACATGTCAATGTCCATTTAAATACTGGATAGATATTCTTTTCTGTTTTGGCTTTATAATTGATCTATAAATATAACTGGATAAATTTTTATGTAACATTTTATATTTGAAAACATTTCATTATATATTTTTATACATTTGCTGATCAGAAAAAATATTTTCAAAAACCAGTTTTTAGCTTTGAATATTTCAAACAATTTTATGTCATTTATAAAAAAAAATGAGTTTAAGTGAGATATAACTAGATAAAAGTGTAGAGATTTATGAAGGCATTTGTGAAGTGATCATGTATAGAATACACATGGTACAATAAGAAAAACTGGCTAGGGTATCTTTCACAAAATCCATTGCTATAGATTGGGGCTAAATGGGATATAATGCGCACTCCACTCACATATATTATGTGGTAATATAATTTTAAATATTTGATTTAATTTATATTTAATTTTAGAGCTTCACATTTGAAATTTCTAATAGTCAATATATCAAAGTCCAGGGCTTCCATAAAGGTATGTGATTTCCCAGGAAATTATTTTTCATATTAACTTTTCTTCTATAAACTATTTGATTTAAAAAAAATTTAAAAATATTGGCAAAATATCTGAGTCAATATGACCTGTAGTGAATTATCAATGAAGAGTTAGAAAAATGTGCACAGAACTATTATGTATTTAGATGATTCCTGGTAGTTTCCAGCCACAGCTTTCCCATTCACATCCAGGAATCAAGCTCTTCAATAATTAAGCTTTTCACTGTTAAAAGCACAGTTACTGGAAAAAAAAAATTGTTCCATTCCAGTATAGTATTTAGTAATTTTGTTACTATTCATAACTCTATGGATCTAATGACAGGTTTATATGAAAAAAAATATATTGAACTTTTTTTCTCTGAAGTTACTTAATGCAACTTCTTTTATGTTGGTCACATCATTGTTTATAACTCCACATTATCTTCCATTCTTACCTAATTATTGACTTCCAATTACTTACTCAAAGATAGTTAATGTACATAGTTAATGATGACCACAGATGTTAGTCTTACCCTGAGTATAAAAATAAATTGATCATTTGAACCGTATTTGTTTTCTAGTTATATTTCTTTTTCTTTTAAAATATTTATCTTTTAGTTTTAGGTGGATACAATATCTTTATTTTGTTTTTATGTGGTGCTGAGCATTGAACCCAGTTCCTCATGCTTTCTGAGTGAGAATCCTACCACTAAGCCACAACCTCAGCCTTAGACTTCCTGTTTGAAATTTTATGACACAAATATAGAACATGTTTTCCAAGTGTATTTTCTCTTGAACTCAGTCACATCTCTGCATTACTAGAATGTAATTTCCTTTTATGTGGACAGAGCATTGTCTTCCACATGTCACTGTATGCCTATTGACTATACCAGAGGTACATAGACTGAACAAGAGCAGTCCAATTTGAACAGAGGTGTTTGATGTCGTCCAGCAAAGATTAAGAGATACATAAGGGAATATGATGCTATTATCTCAGTCGGCAGAAGGATGGGCTCCATCACATGCAGGGACCAGTGAAAAATATATACTAAGGGTCATTATTCAAAATTATGATAAATTTCCGATAACAGTGTCACAGAATTACACCGAGAGTGGGGTCCTTCTCAGAGCAGTGCCCTGGGATATTGCTCAAGTTACATATCCATGAAATTGATTCTAATTGAAGATAGCATATTGATGAAATGGATCTTTTTGCATTGTATCTATATGGATGAGAGTGATGAGGCCACCCCCAGATAATCTCCTGACACTAGAGGCAATTTGGTAATCCTACTAGGGGTGAGCAGTGGATAGGAAGTGAGCATAGGATAAGAGATATATCTTCCCATTACTGTCACATTCAGGAGTGACACACCACAGGTAGCACCCCCCAAAACAATCTGAAGCATTGAAAGCCAGTGGGGAGGCCCATACATGACTTGAGACCCAGAGGTAAAGGTGATTGTCTCTTGTGTTTTGTTATTGTATTCATCAAATGATCATATACATCCTGACTTTGAATTTCCTCAGTGATTTTTGGGGCCCATGAGTGAGATGGTTAAAAAATGGCTATGATATCATTCACAGTAGTGGACAGGCCCACACACATGACTTGGAACCAGTAGAGGGGCCCACACAAAAATCCGAGACCAAGAGGCAGAGGTAGTCTCAAGGTGGTCTAGAATTCTGACTGCTTTCTGTGTCTGACATTACTGAGATTATCCAAAAATCTTCATTTCAGCCTTGTTTGTACGGCCAATCTCAGTAAGAAATTTTCCACTTGCTGGCATGTACAAGTAACCCTCTTACCAGGCTTCCCTTTCGGAATTTGGCCTGGCAAGGAACCCTGACTGAAAGAAACAAAAAAGAACAATTCCTGGACCTTATTGGAAAATGTGATTGATTATAGGTGGAGATACAATGTCACAGAGTATCCCTATATGTAGAAATGAATTTTGAGTACAGGAGTCTGAGTTTAGGCTGCCCCATCTGGTCATTGCTGCTGGTTTTGACTAGTCCCAAACCTTGGAAGGGGACTACCCCATTGTGAGAAAGATATTTCAAAACCAGTGGCCCATGAGGGGTTGGGTTCGTGCTGGGGTTTCTGCTTTCCCAGTCCTAGGAACTTCCAATAAATAAAGTTCCCTGAATTACTCTTGAATCCTGATTATATCCGTATAGAATTTTTAAAAATAAAATTCCTTATTAAATAAAATCACAAATAATTAGCCATTTAAAAATCTAATAATATGAAAGCAATTTCAAATAATTAAATATTATCTTGAAGTTCAACCTGAATGTATCTGAATCACAGATATGACTGCTACAATAATATAGTAGTTTATAAGACAAAATTTTGTAATCAAGATATTGAAAAATGTTTTTTCAAAATACCAATTTGAAAGTATTTATTAATCAATCTCCATTATTAAATAGTTATAATATTTATTGTGAATAGTTCAAGTACAATGTTGTTTGCGAGACTACATCTGCAACCCATCAAAAATATTTTAAAGAATTTGAAGATGGACATATAAATGGCTATAATCTGCATGAGCATATAAGTCTTAAAAAATATTTTAACTTCATCATATGCTTTCATTCTCTCAGAAATGTTAAGTGGTATAGAAACCTTTATAAAGTATAAGTATTTAACAATTTCTATGGAAAATAAACCACAGAAAGCCCTAAAATCTTCATGTGCCTTGAAAGGAAGAAAATAAACAAAGAAACATGTAGTATACTTACTATCATTTTCTCCACTCTTTCATTTTCAATAGCATATTTTATTCTGTTTGATATACTATATCCCACCAGTAATTGACCAATATTTTTTCTTCTGTATATTTCACATATAATTTAGTTTTAAGATTCAATTCTCTTTATTCCATCTTATTCCTAGCCTGCTCACATCTTTTGGGACAGATTTTCCTCAGTTGTCAAAACACTGCTTCACAAAACACAAATAGATCATGTTATTTCTCAAACTCTTCAATAAATTCTAATATCCTTCAAATTCAAAGCCATTCATCAAAGGTAAGCCTGGAACACATTAGTGATCTGGCCCATATTGACTTTTCTTGTCTCATTCTATTAATATATCATTCCTCTCTTCTTTGAGGATTATGGACCACTGCTTTTCTGTCTGGGATAAAGCATTGTCAAATACCATTGTTCTTGTTCTCATGTGACTGATCCATGAGGTATTGGAAAAGACAAGGGAAATAAAAACAAGAAAGATATTCTTAAAAATTGATTCAAATCTTTAAAAATAATGAAATATGGCATTTGATAGTAATGGAATTTGGGAAAGAGAGATAGCTTAATAAAGTTTTCTGAAAGCAGGACATCTAAGCTGAAACATAAACTGAAATAGTCAGCTACAACATTGAAGTAAAGATCTGTTCAGTCAAATAGAAGATGAAGTTAAAAGACCCTAAAGCCGGGGCAAGCTTGGTTCGTTCAACAATCTGGGAAAATAACAGTCAATCAGAAGTATATTTAAGAGGAGCCTGGGAAAAACAGAGGTTGAAATGGAAGTCAGGGATTGGGTTATGCAAAGCATACTTGTACTATTACAAAGTAGTTATCCTTTGTATAATTCTGCACATAGGATTCTCCCTTGGAATTATGTTACCACACCAAATCTTTCTCTTTGTTGTGTTAGAAAAATCAACTTGGTGTCATTTATTTTTATAACCAGTAATACTTTTATGACTTGAATATCTTGCTTAGGTGTTTTTTTTTTCTGCTAGTCATGGTGACAACTTAATGTGATGCTCCTAAACATGAATTTCCTTGTCTAACCTTGATTGGAATATCCTTAAGGGTTAGAATACTGTCTTATAATAACTTGCATTATTTCATTTATGTAGACCATTTTTAACTACTCTGAGGATCCTTAATAGTTCTGGAATCAGAAAACCAATTAATTAACATGCAAAACAAAGCAGAAAAAAATAAAAGGTAGTGAGAACTTGCCATATAACAACTTTGTTATGACTGCATTGATAAAGCAACTCATTATCTTGATTTTTAAAATTTTAAATTTCCTTTTTTGTAATTTGGATGCAAATATAGTTTGTGATATTTTTAAATTTTTTTTCATTCTTCAGTAGCAATTTTTCAGTGCAAAGCACAATGCTGTTATGTGATTAAAATCACTCCATATGTATAATATTACTGATGTTGAAGCACAATGAGGTTTTGAGAAATCAGTACCATACCATATACTCTTTTAAATCTCCAAACTTTAATGTATTTATAATGGATTCACCCAGAGGGTTCTTTTTCTATAAATCCAAGAACAAGTAATCAAAATTATTTTTTAAACAAAGATTCCAGGGGTTATGATAAACATTGGTCATAGTAATGAGTACTTTTTAGGGATTAATACATTTTTGGCTTAGTTTCCTAAAATAAAATATCAAACTAATCATGAAAGCTATCAGAAGGAAGAAGCTATAAAGTATAATCTCACCTTCTTCTGCACTGTATGTGTGTATTATAAATGGCTGCTGATGTCATTGGCCCCTTACCAGGTATTATATATGTTAATCTCATAATAAATAGTAGCAGCATAGTAATAACTAATAATAAACAGTAACTAGTTAGTGTTTTGATATAATAATATTTTTCATTCATCAATTAAATCATTGCTTTAGCAATTATTTATTTTAGACAACTTGATAAAGAGATGTATAAGAGTTTTGTTGAAAATTGCTTAAGGGAAGAGATGCTTAAAGTAATTCATGACTTTCTATTATGTGCCAAGGTATTTATATATATAAACAGCATACAAACAACAACTATGGACACTAAAGAAATAGATGTTTAAAATTTTAAATGTGGTCTGTCTTCTGTTTGAGCAATTTAAATTTTCTAAAATAAATCTTAATATCTCTAAAATAAGAAAACTCATTTGTGTATTTTTATATTAATACTAATTATTCTTCTTCAAAGGAAACTATAAATTTATATTGGGAAAAAGTCTCAGATATGATTTGGAACAAGAGGTGTTTTTTTCCAAGCATTCTAGGTTGCATTTAATATGTAAATATATTTTTCAGGTAGGTATCATTTCATATCAATTTTTGCTTTATGTGCTATTTCCTACAAATCTATTTGCAAAATCTTCACATTCACAACTGTACCAGATATAAACCATAGGATATTTTAATTCTGAGACTGCCAGGCAGTCTCTTTGATTCCTGCATTGATGTTTTTTCCTGCCATAGATAATCTACATTTTTGTCTCTCAGCTCTCTTTTGTATCAAGAGATTTATACACTGACTACCTTATATAAATATTTACAAAGGAAAGAATTATGAGCAGGAAATTTGTGAAGAAATGAACTCAAAGTCTTACACTATTTCAAAAGCCAAACAAATATAGAGCTGCTTGATTCCACTGAGAAAATCTGCATACATTTCTCACTGTTTTGACATAAACAGTTTTGAAATCTTGAGAATATCTGTGCCTTCCTAAATTGAGTAAGATTAATAGAAAGTACTTATGTATTTTTGAAGTTATATAATACAGAATTCAAGAAGCTTGTGCTTAAGATCTTTTCAGTTGACATTTTTAGAACCATTAGTTAAATGTTTCACTTCCTTGAGTAATATATGAACCAAATGGTATATTAACTAAAATGCACAGAAGTGATTTACAAAAAAAGATCAGTAGGAAAAATACTAAGATTAATACCTGAGATGGTGTTTATCAACGAAAATACTACTTTTATTTGGAGAGGGAAATTTTTTCATTATTCTAGAGATTCCATTAGTGGCAGATGCATGGTGTTCCTGGTTCTTGGTCACTACATCATAGTATCAATACCCAATCACATGGTTTGTACACTCATGATCACTACATTGCTTGACTTTCTGTATAATCTACTTTGGACCCACTTCAGAGAGCACAGACTATTATAATATTTCTATTGCTCCTACAATGACCCAGCCCCTAATGGCAGCATTCATCCCAGCATTGCTTTATGATGACCTATGAAAATTATTATCTACTGGGACTTCAATTTATCACACAGCCACAACTTCCTTATGAGACTTTAGACATTATTTTGTTCTTCAAAATGCACATCGTACACCACTGTGTATCTTCAGAATGTGACACTTCATTAAGTAAATGGCAATGTTTAGCTCAAGATTTCCCTTACTCTCTGGTGCTAATCTGGAAAACAGAAGGCACAAAAGTTATTCTAACAAAGATAGGATCACATAAATAATCATTTGAGCTGATAATGCAGGATAGAAAGTACAAGAACAAGAACAAAATGGGGTGTGTGCTAAGGCATTATAGAGGTAGTAACTGTAGGAAATAGAATCTCTACAACATTAAAAAAGGAAAATGGATGGAGTTGGGATTATCAGATTGTGAAAATTTGATGAAAACCTTGAAAATCAAGATCCACAGTAAAGGCACTTCCAGACTGGTGCTAATTTCATGTCCTGAGAATATGTGAGAGTGCTTTTAAAAATTAAGCAAAACCATCAAAGAATGGATGAAATGTTATTGCTGAAGTATTTTGTTGGACATATTATAGTGTGTGGTTGAACGCATAATCTGTATAGCTTGATAAGATTGCAAATGGTAGAAGACTTTCAGCTAAAATCCAAGGGGTGATAATAGAGCTGATACTTATAACCATTGCTGTGACTGACTGACTACAAAATGCCTCTTATTCATTTTGGTCTTTAAGGGATTAGCGACCCTAGCATCTGTCAGGTAGAGAAAGAGAATCCGTCTATGCACTGCATCCACAAATATTATCAGGACATTTGGGTTATAATGCTGATAGATGATCAGGTAAAAAAGAAAGATGTTATTCAACTGGTAAGTAAATGTTCTGGTGTATAATGGGGTACTGGGGATGTTGCCACATAGAAAGAAAAGAAACTGTGAGATCTCACTGAACTACCTCTAGGTAATTTTAAACTTGGTGACAATGATGTGCTACAATGACCATAGCCTGATAGACTAGATAAGTAAGTGGTCAGAACCCTCAGAGATCCATGTATACTACAAAGTATGCAAGCAAACCAACAGGGTGAAGTTCTATTCCAGAGTGGGTGGGGGTAATTTTTGATTGAGAATGGAAATGAATTTCAAGTATAGCCTTATGAGTAGTGAATGCAGTAGGAACTATAGTGTGTTGCACATCTGTGATCATATTATATCTTTTTCTCCTTTTTTTTTTTTTTTTTTTGGTACTGGGAATGAACCCAGGAGCCCTTTACAACTGAACTACTACCCAGATCATTTTTATTTATTTATTTATTTATTTAGATACAGGGTGTCACAGAGATACTTGGGGTATCACTAAATTCCTGAGACTGGTTTTGAACTTGTGATCCTCCTACCTTAGTCTCCCAAATACTAGAATTATAGAGATGTGCCACCATGTCTGGCCGGGATCATATAATTTTTTACATATTATGTTTTGTCATTACTTTAGAACATTGATAAAAGTGGATTCAATGTAGGACATAAGCAGACAAGTGGTAAGTTGAGCACACAGAATTCAATGTAGGTGCATGCCCACATTTCCTTGGTCACCTCTGAATCCACTTGACTCTGACAGAATTCCACTAAAACTCCATTGTCAGTCTGTTTGTGATGTGAGGCTTTCCATAGACGATATTAGATCTTAGTGGTGGCTAGAATTGAAACTTTGGGATAAAAGCACCTGCCAGATGAGGTTGGTGTCTCTGTGGAAGTTCAAGTGACTATTTATGGTGGTGGAATGAGTTCTAAGTATAATCAATGATAAAGATATTGCTACATGCTGCTACTGATCTAGTAGGAAATCATAAAGGAGCAAGGGGTTTATTTCTCCTACCCTAGCATACCAATTTCCCTGTGGGATTTCCTATTGGAAAAGCTGAACTGGGAGCCAGCTGGCTAAACAGAAATGTGTTGGCACCATCTCTATACAAGCAATACAAAATGAATAGAGAATGTGATATTTGAGAGGAAATATCTGTAAATTACTATACTATTTGAGTGGATTCCCAATTTCTTATGACTCTGCTATCATTTTATCAGAGAAAATTGTCTGTATTAACATATGCTAAATTATTAACTGGTGAGAATGCCTTTGAGAAAAATTTGTGTCTTTCTGGGAGAATACCACTAAGCAATTCCAGATAGTTGAACATTGTGGAAAGGGGACATGACAGATCATGCCACATGGATGTATCTACCTTGCTTGAAAATGGACTTTCCTTGTTCTCAATATTAATGTATGTCTGAGCATGACGTTGGCACCTGGTAAAAATTCTCATTTCAGATTGATGGACGCTAAGCTATAAGAAAATTGACAGTGTGTTTTGTTTATTTGTTCACATCATGTTATTTTCCAATCATTTCATTTCAGAAGAAAGTCGCTCTAGGCTCTGCCTCTAAGTTATAGAGAATCTATCAAAAATGTTATTAAAAATCTGGTGTTCAGATTAAATTACAGTTTGCTAGAGTAGATGGTAGCAGGGGACATCTTGTGGTCAAAGCACCAAATGAGTGAATTTGTTTGAATAAAATGAAGAAATCTCAAAAAATAATCATTTTATATACAGAAAAAGTGAAGTAAATTTAAATGTATGAAACAAAGTAAATTAAAAATATAATTGTCAACTATAAGAATCCTTCTCAAAATTTTTGATTTACACAAATTGGTAGTGACAAGAAAAGCAAAATTACCAAAAAGAGGAAAACAGTCTTTTAATCTATAATATTGCACTTCTAAATAGTTGAGTCATGTATTAAACACAGTATATGTTTATCATACCAATGCTTTATAAACAAGGTCCAACACAAGGTTGAGACACATAAACAATAGACATAGGGCTAAGAGTCAATTCTCCAAGCCCAGTATCTGTGAGGGTTCATGCTGGATTCAAAACACAAATCTTCACTTAAGATACAGAGATAAGTCCAAACCAAGTCACATGAGCCCCCCAGCCACTTTAAAGAGGGACTCAAATCCATGCTTGTGTTTCTCAATACTGGTTATAATATAGGAAATTTAAATTCATATGTGAGGCTGGGTGAAACTTAGCAAAAACAGCACAATGTAGCAGAGCTCAAAGTGCAATCTAGAAACCAAGAAGCAGCTCAAAATGCACACCAAGACACAGGCAAGGAGCCAATGATCAAGGAGGTGAAGCATCTCTGTTGGATGTCACCACCTAGAAAGCTTTATTGTTATGCCCAGTGTTGCAGCCATTCTTTATAGGATAGACCACTATTCAACATTTGGTTTAGATACAGAGTTAGTGCATACCACACACAAACACACACACCAACCAAGAAGAATATACAAAGGAAGTGTTTCTCACAAAATGAAGTTTTCAAGAGAGAATAGGGTGACTCACAAGCAGGTCCAAACAATGTTTAAGAGAGCAGGGAAGGAACACTGACTTTGGGATCCTGTTGTTGTTAGCAGGTGGGGCCAGCCTGGCGGTTCTCAGGTAGTCATTCCCATGTGCACAGGGCTTTGCATTGTTTGCAGTTGCCACAAGTGCCAAAGGAGGAGCAACCTGCTGTCAGATTTCTCAGATATGGCACAAAGGGAAAAGCACAAGGGTGAGGAACAAACTATGTCAGCAGTCAAAGAAAAATGTTTTCAGACTATCAATGATGACTGAGTCTGGAAAATGGACACAGCCAATTTCTACAAAGTATACATAGTCATTAGTGATTTTGAAATTAGATTTTCAAAAGAAATTTAATTTATTCTAAAGAGAAACGATACATGAAACTAAATTACTTCATTGTTGTGATATAAGCATGTGTGTGTGTATAATATTATCAATTAGCTTCCATATCTCATGTATTTCTGAAAATTAAATCCACCATTGTGAGTACATATAAATACAGCATAGGATTATGAATACTAAAAATTCAGTCTTTAAATCTTTGAATTATTCTATGAAGGTGAATTTATAATCGAATTATTTAGCAATTTTGGAAACATTGTTCAGAAGTGGTTAATTGATTTGTTATCACAAAGAAATAGAAATATAAGAGTCTCAGTTTATTGTACTTCTAATACTATTTCTTGGAAAGTGAAAATAACTTTACCTCACTAGAACACTCAATTCCTTAATTTTTGTGATGAATATGAGATGCACCTATGTTATTTCCATATGTATTAGAAAAGTCATCTTGCACTGATACTACATTGAAGAAATTAATTATATAAAAAATATGTGCAAAGATGTTAAGCCCAGGCATGATGTACAGGTAGGGAAAAACTCTAATATAAAAATGTTAAAGAGAATTTATTCAACACACATAAGTATAAAATTTGCTATCTCCTTTTAATCAGCAATAGTAATCATCTTACCTTATAATACAAGTGTTTTTGTTCTAAAGTACTCAATATTAAATTAAATTATTCATTCAGTTACTCTAAGCATACAATGACATACTGCCTAACTTAATATTAGGCTTTTTATTAGTTCAATAAAATAGTTCAATATCATAATGTGTTCAATTAAGAAACAGTTGTATTCATTCACAAAGGTACATTAAGTTTTACTATGAACTCAAGCCCCACTTAAACTTCCAACCACAAAACATAAAAGTAAAATCCACAGACATACAGTCTACATTTCATAGTCATTAAGTAATTCATCAGCATTCAAAACTACTCATGAAATACACTAGTAAAATAAGGAAACTAAAACTGTGGCCAGTTAAATGAACTTCATATTTTTGGGGCTCAGAATATTTTCTTACTTAAGAACTGATCAACTTCTACTTTTCTCATTGTAATTCTCATGTAACTCAGAGTTATTATTTGCATTTTTGTTGCCCAGTGTGATAGTCACTAACTACATGTGGTTAATTAAATTTAAAGTTGCCTATAATCTGAGCAGCTTGGGAGGCTAAGACAGGAGAATCATGAGTTCAAAGCAACCTCAGTAAATTAGAGAGCCCTAAGCAACTTAGGGAGACCCTGTCTTATAATACAAAATAAAAAGGACTGAGAAGGTGGCTCAGTGGTTAAGCACTCTTGAATTAAATTCCTGGTACCAAAAATAAAAATTAAACATTAAAAAAATTAAGTTTAATTTTTTAAAATTTATTTATTTATTTATTTATTTTTGTGGCACTAGGATTAAAACCAGGGCCTCACACATACTAAGGCAAATGTTTTACCACTAAGAGATATCCATAGTCCTATTCTAAATCATATTTTGTGTCAGGTTCTTACTATGTTGCCCATGCTACAATCAAAGTTGTGATTCTTCTACTTTATCCTCCCACGTAGCTGGGATTATAGGAGTGTACGTCAGTGCCCACCCTATTTATTGAAAATATAAGTCAGCTTTTCAATCACACAAGATATATAATATTTTGGATATTTCATTAATTTATATGAATATATTAATTAAATTTAATAAACTACACAAGACAGTAATCTTTAAAATTCCTAGATACAGAAAGAATTGATATTAATTTGTTGGAGTATTTTCTTTCAGAATGTTGCTTTTCCTAGATAATTTTTTTAAAAAAAGTCAATTGTTTCTAACTGAACATAAAGTTTCAAACATTTTATTTATACTTAAGTGTATATAAATACCAGAGTACTGAAAAAAAAATTTTCTGAAAAAATTTTACTCTTACCTATATCACACAGCTATAGTCACATTGTATAAATTAATACAGATTTTTAAATTATAATTCCAACAATAGTATTCCATCACAATTAGATTTCAATAAACTCTCAGTTTTTTTATAATCTTAGACTATAAAATAACAATAGTAGAAAACACTAGCATTTATTTGAGAAACATCATTTATAATCTGATTCTACTTGCATATCTTTGGAGGAATGCTCATTTGAAGCAATGGACTTCTTAAAACTATTCTGCTAATAAGATTAATTCCTTGAGTACGTGATTTCCTATACCCCTTTAAGAATACATTAAAAGTTAAGATCAGCAATTTTAACATTATATTCCCAAAGTATGAGGGATTACTACACTTATATGAAAGAATGAAATGTTACAACTGAGTTATTATATCTGTTAGTGAGAGATAAATACTGGATGTGGCTGAATGGAACTTTGAACAATATTTCATCTTTAACTACCTTTTCTTTTCTTCCTTTCTTTCTTTCTTTCTTTTCTTTTCTTTTTTTTTTTTTTTTTTGATAAAGGGTATGAAGTGATGTATTTGAAATGCATACAAAAAAGCAAAGCCAAATTCTCATTCTGTTGATATGGACATATACATCCGAAACCAATTTTGTAATGTATATCTATTGCTATATTGTCTATAATAGTAGACACATATAAATTTGATTTTCTTCAGAAACAGCTCTGAAACAAAGACTTATACAGGTATATTTTAGCAAATGATCCAGGAAGTATAAGTCAGAGAAGGAAAAAAAAATAACAAGGGAAAGACAGAAAAGCCTATAAAAGGAAGATTTTACTAGTGATCTGATTTAGATAGGCAACTGAATTTTCAAAGTAGAATGCAAGTGAGAATTGCTCTAGAGATAGGGCTACTCAGTGTTTGACTTTTGCCCTTTACCAATTGAGTATTGGCTCTGGAAACTGTTTTAATCATTCCAGGGTACCCAAATGATGGACTAGCTTCCTCATTTCTGTATGAAGTCCTCAAAGAACCAGAAAGAGAGACAAAGGGCTTATGGCAGAAAGCGCTAGAATTCTTGTAAAATGTCTCTTTCAGTTTCAGCTGAATTCAGATATGATTGACAACATGGACAGCAAATCTAAGTTGATTTCCAGTGTCCAGCCATTTTGCCATTCGAGTCTCTTTGTGCCCTACAATGGGTCCTTCTATTATGGAGGCTTTAAACAAACAGGATCCTGAAAAATTATGAGTCTGGAGACCTACCCACAGGCTACACTCCTCATGAAGTAAGTCCTCCCAAGGCTGTGACTATTATTTATCTCATTTTCAGTCAACCACAGTCCATCTCCCTTGGGTAACACTTTTACTGTTTCACTTGTGTCAGTACTTTTTGAGACACCTCCATGCACTTCAGTGAGTCCTTCTGGCTGTAGATGCAAACCATCTGCTTAAGACACCACAAGCACTGTAATTACCACAGGACATTTACCAGGATGTTTTTGGAGTAAAGTGTAAATAATGAGGCCTTTTATCATAACCTCAAAATTCACACACTTAAGTGAAGATGATTGGTCAAAGATCTATCAGACTGTGTGAGAAAGTGACAACTAATTTCTCTTCTATCAATAAATTTCAGAAAACAATGTTCTCCCTTAAAAAAAAGAAAAAAAGAAAAGAAAAGAAAAAAGAAGAAAAAGAAAAAAAAAGTGCTATTTTGTTGCAGGGTAAGCAATTGGTAAAATGTCCTTTACAATATAACATTTGCTAATTGATATAAAATGTCTCTGTTGTACTTTGATGGTTATTCGAATTGCTTTTGTTTTTGTTTATTTATCAATAGGGCTGATATAAAAATATTTGTTATAAACAAGCATTCAGATAAGTTCTCATTAAAATGAGAGAACTTATTCATAGAAAGCCAGGTGAACTCTGAAGAGCACAGGCATAGCAGGACTGAGGGCTACTCTAAGGAAAAGCCACCTCTCTGTATTTGAAAATGAGACCTTTTTGTGAGACTTGCCTGTGACATCATCCCAAAGAAGTTGCTATGATACCACATCAATGAGACTTAATTTAAATGTTTCCTTTGGAATTCTCCAGACATCTACCATCAAGAGTGCAGGGTAAAGCAGTTCATGAAAAGCTTCTCTGGAAGCACTGTTCTATGTAATTACCTACCCTAAGTAGGGTGTCATGAGGAGGTGCTGGTCTCTGCTGGCTACAATGTGCTAAAGGACCTGAGACCCAGAGAAGCTGTGAGTACTGCAGGAGCTGGCTGAAGTCATGGTGCTAAAAAACGGCCCACATCAGGTGTTAGAGCCACCTTGTTTTTACTGGGTGCTACTGGACATAACTGCTGTGAAACCAGGCAGTGGAGAAGCTATAGGCACTGCAAGACCCAGATACAGATAAAAATCCATGTATATTGCATAAATTTGTCAAGGAAATGTACTAAAACAAAGATGCAGAATTATTTTATTTCTTAGGTTTTAATATCTCACTAGCAGTACTAACTACATTGTCACCTGGCAAAATAAAAAATATTTTAAGTGTTGTTGTTATTATTATTATTATTGCTACCAGGGTTTAAACTCAGGACTCAACCACTGAGCCACAACCCCAGCCCTATTTTGTATTTTATTTAGAGTCAGGGTCTCACTGAGTTGCTTAGTGCCTTGCTTTTTCTGAGACTGCCTTTGAGCTCATGATCCTCCTGCTTCAACCTCCAGATAAGATTATAGGCATGCACCATGGTGCCCAGCTAAGGGGTCATCACTTCTAATAAAGTAGGTTAAAAGAGTAAACCTGGAAATAAGAGATAATACATTGATAAGTAGCATACTTATCTATATATAGATTGAAATGAGATATTTCCATCTACTTTTGAAATATTTTATAACAAAATAATGTAGATCTGGCTCTTCCTGAAGTATGAAGTTTTTAATGCAGTATAAAAGGCAAGACTAATTTTATGCACCTAATGTGAGGGAAAAATAACTTACAAGAAATGAAATGGAATAACTTTTTGAATAGGACAATGGTGGCATTTAATCTTAAGAATGTATTAATGAATTACACCTAAAGATGCACTCCTACTGATTTTCAAATTTGAACAATTGAAAGCAATTTGTTATGTAACTTCAAGAACGATATCACCTTAATTGTTACATTTTTAGTTCTTGACAGAAGTTTTGTATTTAAAAAGATTGATATATTTTGACAGCTTTCAAACATTTTAAGGCATATACTAAATATAATGTAGCATAAGGTACTTTTCAGAAATATTTCTGAGTTAATTCAGGAACATTACTTTTCCACATTTCAGATTGGATTCCCAAAGGCTAGTAAAAACTGTTAGAATATACACAGTATCTGATAGCCAAGGTCACTAATAACATTTTCTGAAACAGCAGTAAGAACTGACAAATATTTCTTTGGGTGGGAGATTTCTAACATATACATACACATGTATGTTAGAACTTCATATAAGGCAGTTATGATGTTAATGATAATTTTGTGAATTGTTACAGGCTTTTAAATCATGTCATTTTTGTACCAAACACATACTAAATCCAATATAATTTTAAATTCATGAAACACATTCCAATTCCACTGTCATCAGAAATTATACTGTAGATATTTAAATTTTCCACTAACAACTATGACCTTCTGAAATGAATTTTGGTGTTCATAATAATTTATGCTGCCACAGAAGGCTAAGTAATTATTTTTCAAAAGTGGATATTAATAGAGTAAATATATTAATTTATATTTTTCTAAATATTTCACCCTGAAATACAGATTTACACATGTTGAGGAAGAATTGACAAAATTTCAAAAAATTTTCTAGATCACTTCCTCTGCAAAATCAAATCCAATGTTTGATGTAAGCAATTACCTTAGCACAGAAATACTCTTAAGTTACCTTAAAAAAGAAATTGTTATCTTTTCTAACAAGTTGAAGTATTATTGAGATGTGACATCATGGTCATATACCTGAATGCTACATAGAATTATCATAGTAAACAGAAACATTCTTATTAAATTAATCTTGACATGAAGTATAAAATGAAATAATCTTAGATATATTGAAAATGCAATCATGCCAGCTTATATCTCTCTTGATATGAACACTTATTTTTCTTTTTAAAAATTTTTTTACTGTTTTAAAATCATCTGCATTGAATTTTAGATTCCAGGCAATTGGGGGTTAAAATTTCTCCTTTGACTTTATGCTCTCGATTACAAAAATGTATCCATTTTCTAAGTTTAAAACTTCCTATTCTGTTAATATATAAAACTAAATCATTTGCTTATTGTATGAGTCATACCATATTTTAATCAAGTGAATCAGATATGAAATTAGTCAGAATTGGATCAGATTATAAAATCATCAAAATCAAGAGATGGCAAGAAAGAAATGACAGGCACTAATTTATACTGAGGAAATGGTTGAAATAATTTTTGTGAGCTGGGGAATCACCAAAGGACGCTGCAGCAGCTACACTTAAAGCAATATTAGGGACTGTTACCCTCCTTAGGACTGAGGAGGAATGCAGAGGAACAGCAAGAATAAATACACAATCTGGCTTTTCTCCTCTTCTCCCATCAATTTATGATGCTATCTATTTACCAATATCAAATATATGCCAGAGAGTAAGGGAACCCAAAAGGCAAAAGTTTGGTATCTGTGTCTATGGGCACAGAGAAAAAGAAAGGTAGAAATTATATTTAGAAGATAAAATATGGAAGATTCAACAAAGTACTTGGCTTATTGGAGGAAGAAAAGAAGAGGGAGGTAGGAAATTTAAAAAAGGCTCTCTCTCATACTTATAGGCTATAATGATTTCTTAACTTAAATATCAAGATTGTGTAAATATTTCCAATACTTTAACTTGCCATGCCAAACTAACCCTAGCTAATAAGCCATTACTGTCCTATGTAGTTGCAATTGTAAAGTTTCATCTAGAAAAAATGATACATAAAAATAAGTTAAAAAGTTAAATAAATGCACTACTTTCAAAATTGTGGATGAGGAAAGATAAAATTGACAAGGGGTAGCAAATCATGAAATTACCAATTCCAGGGACCAGAGGGAGGCAGAAGAAATGGTCACATAATTTGAAATAGCATGTGTATGGTAAAGGTCATTGAGAAAAAATGGCAACCTCAGTTGCAAGACACAGACAAGCCGTAACAATAGTACAGAAATGTCCCAGATAAACAATGCCCTGTTTTCATTTTCTTCTAATTTTCTTATATTAGTTGTTTCAGGTGACTGAATCTAGTGACAATCAGAAGGTAGAAGACTTAAGAACACTTTGCATAAAAATCAGTGTCCCAGGCCAAACTACCTCTAAAGGATAGAAATTACATTTGGATGAAGAAACAAATTACACTGTACACCATGCTGATAGGTATTGTAATCTTAATTTCTAACTTAGTAATACTATTAATAGAGATATATTAAAATTTGATAATTTTCTTTTAAAAAGTCATCATTCCAAAGGAAGAAATCAGCCAAGGAAACTAATAATACTCTCACTTTGTACCATGAAAAAAACATGTGTTCTCAAAAATAGAATTGAAAGAAAGTTGATAGGGAGTGATGCAGAAACCTTGAGAGTTGGAGACAAAGAATAAATCTAAAATTAAAGAAGCTATCCAAATTCATTTTAACAAATACCCAGTATTATGACAGGTAATTTCAAGTCATGGCCCTTATAAAAATTTGATGGACAAGAGTTATCTGAGTTAATATTAGAATGTTTGAGAATGAAATTCTAGAACTTGACAAAGTTAAATGACCCCTAGCTTCTGGCCTAAGACAATTTCTCTTTAAATCTCTGTGAAAATCTTGTGTCATTTTTGTACAATAAATACAGAATTCTTCTTTATTTTTCCAAAGAAATGCTTTAAAAATATGTTCCCATCTAATTAATGCTTTTCTTTGAAGCATAGTTTATCAATAGAAGTTAGCATACATCTTTTAGAAGCAATATTGGTATCAATTTGAACTTATTATTAAAATGTAAAGAGAATAAAGCAAAAATCATTGTTACACTCAAGACAAAGTATAAATAAAGACTCCAAATTAATATTTTAGCACATTGTATTTACAACAAAACACTAGTCTTACAAATACACTATCAGGACACGGAAACTATAGTTGAAATTCTGAAATCAGAATAAGTATACTAATGTGATTCCATTGCAATTATATTCTTTCTATACTTCTATTGAACTCATATCTGTATTAATGCATTATTTTTTTGAAAAAAATTATGGCTTAAATACATGTATATGAATACATATGGATATCTACATGTGTGTGTGTGTGTGTATGTATGGGTTTCTGAATGTAATCCATTCCACTGAAAAAATTATGATCCTGAGAGCAGTTAATTTTGTTTTTCATAATTGAACACCGGGTGCTTAACCACTAAGCCACATCCCCAGCAATTTTTATTTTTAATTTTGTGACAGGGTATCCCTAAATTGCTTAGGGTCTTGCTTACTTACTGAGATTGGCTTTGGACTTGTAAGCCTCTAGTTTCAGCCTTCTGAGCAGCTGGGATTTTAGGCTTATGCCACCACACCCTGTCTTCATTCTAACATTCAAAATTATTTGACATGTTATTGAGAAAACAATTTTAAATGATGAGGAAATCATGTTTTGTACTTAAATCCTTTCAAAAATATTCACATATATTTTAGTTGTTTGTTTAAAGAAAAATAGATCTAAAACCTTAAAACTATATTTTCTACAGATAAGTTTGAGTGTGTGTGTGTGTGTGTGTATTTCATCTGGGGAAAACTTTTGTGGGTATTATACAAAATATCTTTCAATGTCAGAATTAATCATTTTTATTTTAAAATATCAGGATTTTTAATATTTAAGTATAGATAATTGAAACACATTTACCTGGCTTCAGCTCAATTCACTTGACTTTTAAAAAGCTAGTATTGTAATCAGGCAAAACAGAAGTATAACAAAGTTTCAGAAATTTACCATATAATATATTCACATTTTTTAATGGCAGAAAGCACAATGAGTATATATTTTAAATGTTTTACCCTAGGTTTCTAACATTCTATTAAAGGAAATACACAGTTTCATTAAATTGAATGTTCTCAATATGTCCATATGTGTATTTTAGAAAAGAAATCCTTTATAAAAAACTTTATAGAAAACCTTACATATTTGGGAAATATGAATAATGGGCAACTTGAAGTAATGCTCAAAAGCAAGAAAATTAAAAATTTGTGTCTTTGAACACATATCACATTAAATGTGTAAATTAGCACCAGATACATATTTTCCAGATTTAGCTGCCTAATGAAAATGACTACACACAATCCAGCACATTCAGGAATGCCGCAGCCCTGCTGGCTGGGCAAAATAACCAGGGGGTGACGAAGAACTTGTGTAGATTGATACAGCAGGAGTGGAAGCCGTTTATTGTAGGACAACAGAGGTATTTATACATTCCACACAGCTTATCTAGTTAGCATGAACTAGATACATCAGTCAACCAATAAGGAATCTCCACACTTAATGGTTCGCTGGTGTTACTTCACAAACCACTCCCTCTGGCATTTTGCCAGGCACCATCCAGACTTGTTTACAGACTCTAACATTTCTCTGGCAAAATGCCAGGAGCCATCCTGACTTGTTTACAGACTCTAACATTTGCCTGGCGCCATCCTGACTTGTTTACAGACTCTAACACAGGAATATTTGCATTAAATTACACGTGTATGTATTCATATGTACAAGCACACATACAAACTTATAAGTACATATTTATCATTGTCAAAAAATAAGTATGTAACTACATAAGAACAACTAAGCAAATAAAAATCAAACAACATAAATGTCATCTAGCTTTATATACTACTTTCGGAATCAAGCAAACTCTACAGCAATTCTTTCTTTGAATGAAGCTTAAATTACATAAATTTTCATGAATCTGTAAGGAGGAAGAAAATTTAAAACACAACCCCAATGCAGCAATTTAACATAAGTGATTTAACTAATTTCTGCATCTTTAAACTTAAAGCAAATAGTAACAATTGTAGTAATATTTCTGCAGAGAAATGGATTGTCACACCAAGTGGCATAAATTAAGATTTCAAAAAGCCTCAGTTTAATTTCGGTCAGGTTTTGCAACCAAATAAATTCAGATTGGGTCTGTTTTTCTTCCAAATGAGTTATGGAAAGCTTTGTGGTTTATAGACTTATTCGTTCCATATTTATTTGGAGTTTTGGACAAAGTATTTAGTGTTCAGTTTTGCTTAAATTTGGGGATTGCAGATAAAGGATTATAAAATTACTCATAATTTATCTAAAAGCTATTACATCTGTCCTTACTGTATAGGTGAGGAATCACTGTGGGGTACTAAGTATCATTAGCTAAATAGTCAAAATTAACACAAGAGAACACAAAACAAGGATTGGGACCAAAAATAGTTTTCAGAGGTCCGACTCAATCACTGGGTTATGCTGCCTGCTTAATATTATTAAAAATCTTCTGAAATAATGTTTTCAAATTTTTTATAACCACTAATCTATGGAAAGGCATTGATAGAATACCTCCCCATTCTTTTCTATTCCTGTTTCTATTCCTCACAGCTATATCAGATCACCTCCATCTATATTCAAAAATCTAATTTAGCAGAAACACAACCTTTGCCCTGCTACTCCATTGTGGCCACACTTAAGCCCCGCCAGTCTAATGGCCATAGATAATGTGCTTTCTGTAACTTGGAATCACCTAGCTCTACTCATTGACATTTCAGTGGTCAGAGCCCTCTTTTGCCAACAACTTCTAAGTATGAATGTAATCACTAGTTTCAATTTAGAAAACAATGATGGAAAAGTGAAGACAAATAAGAAAATACACCTATTGAAGAATGTTTGCTCTCTTGATAAGGAGGGAAACAGGAAACAGGATTTTATATTTGTAAACAAAATTTGTATCTCATTAAAATTATTTTTATCTTCTCTTGTCAAAAATGTCAAAAAAATCAGAATTGAGGGAAGCTTGTAAATATTTTGATTTCCTGAAACACTCTTATCATTTATAAAATAATCCTGAGCAAAACATGAATTTTAGAACATTTAAAGGTTAAAATTACCCATTATTTGTATGTATAGAATTTTCCCAGTTTCTCAGAATGTAGAAATCATGATCCATAATTTATTACTGAAAAGCATCATATCACTCATTGATTTCAGTTGCACACTGTGTATTGTGACATTCCAAATCTTTTCTGATGTTATAGTCATTAGAAAACAGTTATTTAAACGTGAGTCATGAGATAAAATAATGCATGAAAAAGGTATAATAAAAGAAAAACTTGATTTAAATATTACCTTTTATCAAAATTGACTTTCATTCAAATTTGTCTATATGCTGTTTCATTGCATTTACTTAACATAGTTACACAATAAACTATTGTTTCAGAACAGAAACTAAATGGTTGTCAGTGGTTAGAAGTACAGAAAGAGGTTGACTAACTGAAACAAGAAGAAATTTATGAATTTTAGTTGAGTTAATCAAGTATTTATAAAATTGTTTTAAAAATCTCTCTTCTTATATTCAAACAATGAAAGCAGAATGAATTCCTTCTTCTTGGTTGTGTTTGTCTTTGTGCCAAATTTGCATTCTAATAATGCAGTAAGTGGGGAGAACTGAAGTTCATGTGGCTAGGGGATAAATATGTATTTCAGGTTGACTGTTTCTTGGTAGTGATGGAGATATTATTACAGTATTTTGATGCAAGCGAAGTTTATGTGGGTTCAAGATATTGTATAAGATTTTCTCTAATGCATCAAAAATGAATTATAAATCATTTATTATAGAATATATTTAAGTACTCATTATAAGAAAGTGAAAATTAAACTAGTTATGCTCTGCAACTGTTAGATTTTGAGATACATGGTAATTATGACTTTTAGATTTACAATGAGTATTAGAAGAAGAACTTCTTAGGATAGTGTACAGAAAAGAAATACATATGTATATCAAGACTAGCTGTTTTATTTGGACATCAAATTCAGGATTCTGATTTGCACCTTCTAATCTAACAATCCTAGGTATACCTTTGCCCTGTAAGATACTAACTTGTAGATCAAAAAGAAAGTTAGCATTAGAAATGTACAGTATATTTGTTAGAGTCTGTAAACAAGTCAAGATGGCGCCTGGCATTTTGCCAGAGGGAGTGGTTTGTGAAGTAATGCCAGCGAGCCATTAAGTGTGGAGATTCCTTATTGGTTGACTGCTGTATCTAGTTTATGTTAATTAAGATAAGCTGTGTGGAATGTATATATACCCCTCCTGTCCTACAATAAATGGCTCCCTCTCCTGCTGTATCAATGTACACAAGTTGCTCGTCACCCCTGGTTATTTTGCTGCAGACGGACTGCGGCATATGTTCACAAGTTTCACCAGTGGTAAAACTTGGGGCTAGTACTCTTGAGAAAAGTTTGCCTTAATGACCCTGATTCCAAGTTTGTATTCTTGATATTAAGTGAAATTCTTGCTCAAAGCTCAGATTCCAACCCACTTCTCTCATAAACATAAATCCTATTGTGAGTCTGTAGCCCCCTCAAAAGTTGTAACTTTCTTGGTATCTTTTTTTTTTTTCTTATCTTTTTTCTTTATATACCTTGTCCTGATTTTCTGCTCTCCTCTATGCTTTGCTCATAGTAACAATTACCAATTTCATATCATGTTTCATCCCAGCTAACAAATAATAAGTGATAAATGCAAGTTCCCAAATCACTATCTTTACTCTAAATCTTCAGATTAATTCTTAAACTTTTTCCACCATAGGCATCTGAATTATATCTACTACACCAGTGGTTTTCTTTGATTTTAGCTTCTGGTAGAATGCTGCCAAAAATGATTCCATCATTAGGGGGATAGAACACAAAGAGGATGTTACCCTATGCCACCCTCGCTGCAGAGCTGTGGGGTTCCATGCGTCTCCTTCCAGAGTCATAGCTCTTCTCAAGCTTATACTACTGACACTTTGCTTTTCAATTGCTTTGGTGACTTTCTGCCCTATTGTATAGTCTTTTGTGCTTAGAAACCCCAAATCTTTTACTACACAAGTGGAAATGCATCGTCATTAATTGTTTTCCTACTCTTACTCCTGATTGTCTAAATCCTCTTCTTTATTTATTTTGTGTGCATGTGAGTGTGTATTTTCTGCCATTTTACTCAGTCATTTGGCAGAATCAGAAAAGAAGTTTTAACAGGCAACAGAGGCACAAGCAAAACCTGTAGAAGAAAAATCTAAAATTGAGGAAAACCACATGCATTAATTATATTTCCCTACAATAAAAAAATGACTATTAACTTTGAAAGTAGGACAAGCAAGTCTTAATATTAAGACTTAACCATCAGAAAGACACAATGATCACTAATCAAGTAGTCTCTCTGGTGTGTCTGAAGGTGTCCACTAACTTCCCTGATCCCTGGGAAGAATAGAGAAGTCTTGATACAAGGACCCAAAAATCTTCCAAGAAAGGAGTCCCAATTAAAAGAAGGATTTACTAGAGGAACATTACATGGAGCCCTAGGGATACAGGTGGCAAGCAAACCCCCATCAGCGTTTTGAGCATTAGAAAATCCCTTTCCCTTTTCTCTTTCATTCCTCTTTGATACACTATTCCTTCAGCAAGAGGTATGAGACAGACATTTTGGGAGAAAGTTTGGTTAGAGAAGCCCCACAAATGGGTTGAATTATTAGGCAAAACTAACACTGAGGATCAGAGGAACAATGAACTTGAGGCTTAATATCAGAACTCTTGAATTTTTAAATTTGTTTTGCTCTTATCTTTTAAGTGTGTGCCCTGTGCCAACCTATTTCCAATGTAGAGAGGTGATGCTGATGTTTTGAAGTAAGAATTTAATGGAAACATTGACTTAGATGTCATTACAAAGAAATTACACATTAAGAATCAAATAAATGGTCCTTTTTAAAATAACTCTTAAATTTATCTTACAATGTATGACCTTCTGAAACTGCTGGGATAATGACTCATGCATGTGGTACACAATTTGGTCAAATTAATATACTATAAATAGTAACATGATTCTTAATTTTGATAATCAATCATTTCCTATATTATGTGAAATGAAATGAATTATTTACTAATGACATGCTGGGAGCCATTAGCCAAGTAGGTATGACAATTTCCTTGCCAGCGTACACCATGTTGCTTAGTGGAAGGACTCGTGGAAATAGGACATTTTGCAGTGACATTGCATGTAGGTGACCTTGCTCAAGGACCAAGGCGGATCCGGGTTTAGGGTGTTCCTGGTTTAGGATGATCCGAGTTTAGGGCGATCCCGGTTTAGGACTATCCGGGTTTAGGGTGGTTCCAGGTTTAAGATTATTCCTGCTGGGAATAGGGCATATCCTGCTGCCTGAGTTCCCCTTGAGTTCTCACGGGATTCAGACAGTATTTTTTGGGAGACAGAAGCCCAGTGAGGGTGGATTTGGGCAGAGAACGTGGATTTCCCCAGAACGTGATTGTAGACGGCTGGTGTGAGTTTGGGAATAAAGAGTTGCTGTTTGAATCTACAAGCTGTGTGGTGGCTCGTGATTTTGTGCCCAGCCAGACTGCGGCAATGACAGAAGAATATTGAAATCAAAACTGGGTCAATAGCACATAAAGTTTATTTGAAAAAAATGAATGGATGATACTCTATATGTATAATATGAATTGTAATGCATTCTGCTGTCAATATAAAAAAAACAATGAATAGAAGATATATAGTTACCCAGGAATACATGTATTAATATTAATTACATATATGCACATTCCTAGAACTTTCTTTTGCCTCTGTCCTGGCTTTTCTCATAATTTGTTCCTAAGACTTGATACCAAAAGTCTGGAACAATTATGATCAATCAGTTTATGTGTTTAATTACTAAAAAATTGAATAATAAATGAAGTCTCTGTTTGAACCATGCAACTCTTAATAGTAAAGAAAAAAGAAAGAAACCACTATTGTTTTGAAACCATTTTCCAAGTATTCCTTAAAATCGTCTTCAGCTAACATCAGATGACATGATTTTTACTAATAACTATAAACATAAAAAGATACCAAACTGGTGTTTTATAAACATCCATAAATCAAAATGTAACATTGTTTCATTTGTGTTAACTCATTTGTAAGATCTAAATGCAAATGGACTACTTGGGGACATTAAATAAAACTTATTCACCCCTCATGTTCTATCTCAGCACAGTTGTGAGCCCTTCTGACTGACATGTTGATCTCCTCTCAGTAAGGGAGATATAATTAATGTGACCTTTTGATAAGGTGGGAGATACTGGGTGAGACAAGTGCTCTCCAGAGAGCTATTAATAGCTTCTGAGCAATTTGCTAATAGTAGAGCTACCTTTATTAAAATCATACAGTTAAGAAGATAATTGACAACCATAATAATGAGTGTGTACAGGGAAGAAAAAGAACATGAAGTAAAGTGGAACTGTTAATTACTTAAAAATGGATGAACTTTCAGTGCTAAGTAAACTGATTTGGAAATTTGGTTTTGAAGTACAATGAATGATAAACCCATAAGAAATCATGGGTCTATCAATTCTGGAAAATAAATTAGAGTTATTTCTACTCTCTGATCCCATATTCATGAAAGAAATATATATATTTTTAAAGTTGCATCATCATCTAATGTCAGGATGCAGTGATATTTGTATGTAGTGTAGGCATGGCAAATTGATAGCAATATATGTATTTTAGAATCTCCTTTCATACTAAGCTTAAAAAATCTAATAAATCTAAAAACTCATGCAATATACTTTGAAGTTAATCTACTAATGAAACTACATGTATATTGAAAAGTTTCTTTTTTTCCAAAGTAAGAATATGGCAATATAAAAATAGTACAAAGATGCTTATCCTAACTATTATAATTCATTAGTGTGCCCACTAAATTATCAGAAGCCCCCTGTTCATCCAGATTACATATTTAGATATTGTTTTCAATTACTTATGAGTAATCAAAAAGGCAAAATTATGATTGCAATGAAAATATGATGTTTGAAAACACATGAGAAACTACAGAAGAAACAACAACAATGGCAAAAAGTAACAGTGAAATGGCATCATTAGCTTTGTTTTTCAACAAAGTAAATATAGTTTTAGTGAAAGTGAACGTTTTGACATTTCAAGAGGCAAGTATCCATATTTTTATTTGTCTAGATTATCGATGGTACCAAAAATGTGGTTACCTCATCATGTAGCTGAATATTTATTTGGAATGATTATCCTTAGCAATCCAAACAATATCTTTTCCTGGGCATGTTCAGTATTTGAGCTTTCAATAAAGTAGTTCATCTTTATAGGCTGCAATTTTATTTTTGTTTGTTGGGCATGCAATAGTAACTTGACTAGGAACCATCGATACCTTTCATGTTATACCACAAAAAGACCACATCACAATATCAGTCCATGACACCCTGGATATAAATGAATGACTACTGCATGTGAATGATCATATGATCCACAAAAGTAGCAAAACTATAATTACCATTCACAAGGTAAAAAACTATATGCCTTTGGTAGATTTCTTTCACTGTGTAGAATTTAGAAAGCTGAGTAAATCTATTTAATTTTTTTCCACTATATATTTTATTTTTTAAATTAATTAATTAATTATACAGTAGTAAATGCATTTTATCATATAGCACACAAATGGAGCACAACTTCTCATTTCTCTGGTAAGAAATAAATATGACATAAAAATTAGTGTTCCTCTTGTACATTACCTTACAAACTGCAAGTCCTGTGATCTAAAATGAAACTGAATTTATTTTAACTGCCTATTAACTAAAACATAGACTTTAAATACAAAACAAGAACATATAAACAGTCAATATGATATTTCATCTATAGTTTCTAATTTACCTGTGAATTACTAAGATCTTTGTGAAAATCAAGCAACCCAGCAAACAAACATGCAAACGCCTCACAAATAAAATAAAATAACAGCAAAACCACATAAGTGATAAAACTGCACTTAGCATACAGTACTGTTTTCTTAACATGAAACTGTATATAAACACTCTTTGGAAAAGTTAAAGCAGTTAAAATCTATTTAGCAGCACCTGCACAACAGACAAGACATACAGAGAATAGAAATGCCTTAATACACAAATATTAATTCACATAGCATCTGCTACATGTCAGTGTTTTAAGTATTAATATACAAAGATAATTAAGACTGATTTTCTAATTGAAAGCAGGTGTCAGTATTGGGGAGAGACATTTAAACAAATAAAGACTTAATAGAGCAAGTACAATACAATATTATTGCTTGTGGAGATCTGGAAACTGAGGAGACCTTTTTAATTTTATTTTTTTAATGGAGAGCATAAGAATTCTACTTTAGAATTATGAACCTATATACTGAATTTCTTGTTTGGTAGAAAGGGAAAATGCATTGCTCTAATGTGATCTAGCATGGAACAATGATGATGAGAAGCCAGGATTGCATGGACACAGGTAATACAATTAAGGGTTGACTTTGATAGGATGGAGGTCATTCAGGAATGATTTCAAGAAATGCCATAAAGTGAGTATACACGGTCTGTGGTTGATCTATATTTTGTACCAACCATGGTGTAAAGAGGGCTAAAAGTGACAGGGAGTTTAAATGAACAGAAAGAGACACATGAGTTATATCTATAGGAAAACACAGTTTTGCAATTTGAAATGAAACCACATCTTACTCTAACTGCCTGTTCTCACTGTCTTCTGATGCTACAATGTTTCACATGCATTCTTAAATTTAAAGAAGCAAACATTTCCACAGTAAAAAAGCAGATCCACTGGTATATTGTGCAGTACATGGGACCTTAATACTGATGCTATATAATAAAAGTATAAATGCGTTTTTGGTTCTAGAATATAGAGGAAATTTTGGAGTTAGGGATAGATTTTCTCTATATGTTGGCAGAAGGATTTATGACTGGAGAGGAAAAAAAGTCAACAGAGACACAATGGAACAGTTGATCCTTCTTCCCAAACATAGTATGAGAAAGAGAGAGAGAGAGACAGAGAGAGAGAGAGAGAGAGAGAGAGAGAGAGAGAGAGAGAGAAAGCAAATATACCACTCTGAACAAATAAAACTAAGTCAATTCAGTAAAATATGGAAAACATTGATAGTCATTGATAAACTCAATATTGAGGAAATATCATTAACATTAGATACCATTTAGATTCCCAAATCTTATATTATTTGAACTATTAAAAAATGATGAAATCTACCACATCCCAAAGTGGATAGTCTAATAAGAGAAACAGTGTATGAAATTGCAAAAGGTTAAATTCTAAATAAACAATCTTCATATATTGGCTTTATATTGCTATTGATGTGTGATGTGGGGGTCAAAGTGTTAAAGTTGGTTTAAAGTGCTCTTCAAAAAAAATTTTTTGGTGTTTGATCAGAAAAGCAATCCTTTCTACAATTATGCTAAGTCAAAAATTATTCTTGTTTTTGTCTCCTGCTTGAACTATCACATGCCAGAACAAAATGATAACAATGAGCAGAACCAGCAGATACAAAAGACAGCAGATTAAATCTATCAGACCTTCAAATAGAATTAGGCAAGAAATGACACAAAACTAATGTTAACTGTGTGAATTTTCTGGGAATTCACAAATGAGTGGCTTAAACAGTGGTGATTTACTTTCTCACTGTTTTGGAGGGTGGAAGACAACAATCAAGTTTCTGGTAGGCTTCACATCCTCTAAACATCTCTCCATTGGTTACAGGTGACACTTTCTTGATGTGTCCTCACAAGGTCCTCCATACATACTCCATACATACTCACCTCATATCTTTCTTTGTGTTATAATCTTTTTCTTCTATGGACATTGGCATATTAAGTAGGATATGAACAAATAGCACAATATTAACTAAATCTTTTAGCAGTTTATTTCCAAATATAGTCACATTCTTATATATAGGGAGAACAACATCAATATATGGATTTGGAGGGCCAAAATTCATCACATAACACTAACTAAATATAAATACAAAGAAAATCAATCCTAATTTTAATGATTAGTTTAGATCATCCTGAGCACAACAAACAATTAAACGTATAGAACAGAAATTGAAGCACTAACTAAAATGGTACACACAGTCAACCCAGCCAGCACTATGTATGAAAAAGGATTTTGAAATTTAGGTTATGCTTGAAAAACGTGTTCTATACTGAGGGCATGTGCATGCCTGGAAGTAAAAGTGATGACCTGGAGTTGGTTTTGTAAATTTCAAACATGAAGATACAATTCCTTTTTGTTTTTGGTACCAGGGATTTTAAAATATTTCTAGGAGAACTAAAATATTCAAATTCAGTTATACACAAACATAGACATATGCACATAATTACAAAACTAAAATTTGTAACATGAAACCTTAGACTGGAAAGGTAGTCACATCTTCACCCCTCAAGTCCTGAAGTCTCATCATCTTCGTTATTTTTCTGAATTCTGAATGTAACTTAGACATAGATAAAGTCCAAGTTCATAGGTTAAAGTCCAGATACAACTCTGCAAGATGAAACATAACACACCAAAAGGAAAATATCAAAGAATATGTCAAAGGAATGGAGCTTTCACTATCACATCTGGACACAGAGAAGAAGGGAAAATAACTGTTAACAGTGAATAATTTTCAAAAAATTTCAAGACATCTGTACAAGACATCAAAAAGGCAACAAAGGTGAGA
Source organism: Marmota monax (assembly GCF_021218885.2). NCBI lineage: Eukaryota > Metazoa > Chordata > Mammalia > Rodentia > Sciuridae > Marmota > Marmota monax. Next base: position 8,507,548 of record NW_026694610.1, read on the forward strand.
CTTCAAAACTAAAGGAGTGAGGAGATCTTTCTTTTGACTATTTCATAAAAGCAGATATTTGGGAATAGGAGTTTAGTTCAGTGGTAGTGTGCTGGCATAGCATGCAAGAGGCCCTGGGTTCAATCCCTAATACAGCAAAATAAATAAATAATGAAAGCAGATATTCTTTTATTCCAGACATATTTTTTTTTGCCAGATCTTGGCAAAAACTGTTAGAATTAACTTTTTAGGAACCCTGGCAAATTACCCAAGGTTTGTAATAATCAGAGCGACTGTTGTCTAAGAAAATAGCACCACCAGAAATAATTCTGTTGAACCTCTTTGGGAACAGGCTGTGTTGTGCTGCAACTGGACCTTGCTTTCAAAGTTCTCTCTACAATTCAATGGCAGTCTTGAACAAATATCAGCGTTTTACCATCAGAAGGTGAAAGGAAAGCGAGGAACTGGGAGATGGGGGAGTGAGAAATGAAAAAGGGAGACAAGGCAGGGATACACAGGAGTGTATATTTGTCAGAGCTGACAATAAAGGCAATCTCTCCATAGCTAGAGAGCGGCAAATCAGGCTTGGGATTTAAGACTTTCATGGGGCAGACTTTGGGATGGGAGTCAAGGCGGGTCCTCAGGCAGAATTGGTTAAGGGTGGGGTTGGTATGAGGGAGTGGTGAGTCTTTCTCAGAAATGCCCTCAGGAAGGAAAGTGTAGGAACCATGGAAAAGCTCCATAAACTCAACAAGCCAAAACAACCATTTACCTATCCAAGATTTTATTAGCAGGACTGCTGGGGCCAGTTGAGAAGTGGGAAGAGAGAGAGGAGAGAGAGAGAGAAGAGAAGAGAAAGTGAGAGGGAGAGATTAAGAGAGGGAGAGTAAAAGAGAGAGCACGAACAAGGTGTTAATATATATGTGCTCAATGCAGGATAAGGAGGAGCAAGGCCAGTGGGCTGTTACTTCTTCACTGGCCAAGAGTTCATGCCACTTCAGGGATTGGAGGTGCGCCATTCACAGGGATTGGAGGTGATGGTTGGATTGGAGGTGATGGTTCGTGCACCATTCAGTGTGTCATGGACCTGAGCTACTGGAAGAGGAGCGTTCCGGGTGCCATCTTTACCAACAGAAAGCAAGAAAAGTGAGAAATTATACCCCATTTAATTCAAATGTATGATATGTCAAGATCATTGTATTGTCATGAACAACTAATAATTTTTTTTTTCTTAAATTGGCAGCTGTCACCTAAGATGGCTAGCCAGATACTAAGCAAGGACCTTACATAAGGAAAAACAAGAGCACTACAGTCATGGAGGTGAGAAAAACAGATTTTGAGCTACTTAGAATGCCACTACCAGAACATTACCAGTTGGTCTATCTCACCATAGCTCCCTAGGGAAAAAAATATTTCATGGGATTTTGTCATTATTTGACTTTATTCAGAACTCAGCAGGAAAAACCTATCACGAGGATGTTTGACAAAATATAATTAGCAATTTTAAACTTTTATGCAGCCTGAGGCTTGATAATCAAGTGAATTAAAACACAAAATTCTCAGTGTGACAATGTCCACAGGTGCTTTGGAAAGTTCTGAGATATTCTGGCAGATCTACAAGGCCATAATCCTATTCAGGGATATGTCCATGATTCAATGAACACTTAATATTTTCTTAATGTCTCACCTCTGACTGATCTCCACACTCTGACCCAACATAAAGTGAGGGCTGATTAGAGTTGCAGACTGGAAGCTTGGAAGGTTTTCATCAATATAAACAAGCATTTGACAAAGGGTGAGAAGATTGCTAGTTCAAAGTGCTTAGGATAATCTCTATCCATTATCTACTGACCACAAATCTAACTGGGCAGAAACTACAGGCATTGAATACAACAGGAATGCAAATTTCCAAATATTGGTCAAGAAGAGTCATCAAACAATAGCAGCAGCAATTGCTATAAAACAAGAAGAACAGAAATAATTCCAAGTAAGGATCTGATTTACAGAGTTCCCACACTATATTATTTAAAATGTCCAGTTTTCAACAAAATTGTGCAATACATGAAATAACAGGTGAGAAACTGATGTGTCTCTGTTTTTAAAAATAAATAAATAGCAGCAGCTCAAGGTCTGTCCTAAGGAAGGGGGCGTGACCCTTGTCCTTGGGAAAACCCACAGAGCACTCCTAAGCACATACCCACCCTGCTGAGTTGTTTGTCTGTAAATAACAGGTGAGGTCCACTGCACCAGGTGTCCCTGACTCACTTAGGCTAGGTAAGGACCCATAGCAACCCCCCTCGCAACCTCCAATCAGCACAAGACAGGGAAAATACCTGGAATGCCAGATGACCCCCAAGTAGTTTATGGTGGTTGATAACATGTTGGGAAACCATGTAGTTTAGCAGGTACACCCCTCGTGGCCTAAACCAATCAGTTCAAACAAATCTACCTCTTCTACTAACCAATCACCCCTACCCAACTTGATCCCGCCATTGAATATACTAATCAATGTTAAGAGTTGTTGTTTGATTTTCCCGAAGTCTGGAATGATTTGTTGTGTGATGTTGTAATGCATAGAGTATCCCCTCAAAACCTGTAAAATCTCACTGGACAAAGCATCAGGACTCACTCCCTGGGACCGCTGTGTAGGGAACGGTTGTGAGTCCAGGCTCGAGCTCGCAATAAAGACTCTTGTGTATTTGCATCGGATTCGGCTCCTGGAGGTCTATTGGGGTCCCACAAATCTGGCATAACACAGGAAAAGTATCACTCATAGATTTAAAAAAGTCACAGAAAATATCCCCGTGAGGCCAAGACAAATATTATAAATCAGATATTTCAAAATGTGTTCTGAAAACTAAAGGCAGACATGTCTAAAATATCAAATAGAAATCTGGCTATGATGTCTCCCTGAATAAATTACATCAACAAAAAAGTACTATTGATACTGGTGATGAGAATCTAGGCCCAGACCCATTTCACTGATGTGAAGATTGAACACAGGGGAAATGCAGGTGTAAACATAGAAAGCAAGTTTTATTGAAAGAATAGAACAGAGACAGACTTCTCTGAAGAGAAGGGGACCTAGAGCTGGGTGTCTGAGGAAATGCAGGTGTTCTGTCCTTCTTATAGGTTTTAGATTTCCTTTGTTCTCTTGCCCCCATCCTGCCTACTTTACTAGTGACCAAAAAGCAAGCCAAAAGTGGGGTGAGCCAAGGACAGAACTAAGCCACCCAGGAGTACTGGCAGGAAGGGAGTGGCCCAGGAGAGTTCATTCCTTAATAACCCCTTGCAGGGGGAAGCAATTCCCTGGAGGCAGTTATCCTTGAAAACAGGCGGGAGGAGAAGTGCTCTGGAGGTATTAGCATTTTTTTTTTCCTGTTAAATCAACCCCCATCCTTCTGACCCTACCATTCATTACTTACACTAACTGTCCTTTAGTTTACTACCCCACCCATGCTTTACTATTTAAGAAAAAAGACACCTATAAAAATTCTGCAGTAAAAAAAAAAAAGTAATTGAAATTGAAAAGTCATTGTATGGTTTAGCAATAGATAGAACCTGGAAGAAAAAAGAAGTGATGATTTTTATTGTTGTTGTTTAAATTACTATTTTTATTTTTTTAATTTGTTCTAACTAGTTATATATGACAGTAGAATGCACTTTGACACATCATATATCAATGAAGTACGACTTCTCATTCTTCTGATTGTACATAATGTGGAGTTATGCAGGTCTTATGACCATAGATGCAGATAGGGTTAATAATGTCTGATTCATTCTATCATTTCTATCCCAATATCCACTCCCCTCCCTTCACTCACCTCTGACTAATTCAGAGTACCGCTATCCTTTCCTAGATACACCTCTTATTGTGAATTAGCATCTGCATATCGGAGAAAACATTTCGCCTTTGGTTCTCTGGGATTTATTGTGCTTAACATAATATTCTCCAGCTCCATTCAAATGCCATAATTTTGTTCTTCTTTAAGGCTGAGTGATATTCCACTGTGTATATATACCACATTTTCTTTATCCATTTATCTGTTGAAGGGCACCTAGGTTGGTTCCATAGTTTAGCTATTGTGAATTGAGCTGTGAGATATGAGATGTGAGATGATAGTTCAATGGAGATAATTCAATCTTAGGAGCCAAAGAAAAAGAATGAAAAAAATACATATATAAACGGAGCTTCAGATAACTGTAGGTCACCATCAGGCATACCAATGTGTTGGTAGGAGAAAGAGAGAGGGACAGAAAAAGTATTTAATAACTAATGAAACATCCCAAATCTCTTATCTACTGCCTTTTTTGGAGTCAATGTGCTTGGGTTTATTTTAATTGCTTTAAATTTTACATTTCACTGACTTTTCTAATGATAGCTAGTACATTTAAATGCAAAATCCAAAGTGTATTTTCTACCATAAAATGAAACAAAGCAGAATTTTCAATCTCCCAAATAAAACAAAGCAAGCAAAATAAAAGCTATTAATGCAAGCATCCAAGAAATTCAGTGAACTTCTGATAAGAAAAAAAGATCCACACCAAAAGACATAACATTGAAACTGTTGAAAACCAGAAACAGATAACATCTTAAAAATTCAGTATGAGGTTAAGGTATTCCTTATAGGTGTAACAGAATACCTCTCTTAAGAAATTATGAAAGCCAGGAGTCACTAAGTTGTGAATTTCAAAATATTAAAGAAAAAAAATGGCTAACCAAAATTTTAAGACAATCCCAGAAAAAGCCAAACAGCACATTTGTTACTGTCCCATCATGCTTACAGAAATATTAAGCAAAATGTTCAGAATGAAGAATGAATGATATTTTCTGTGACTTTTTTAAATCTATGAGTGATACTTTTCCTGTGTTATGCCAGATTTGTGGGACCCCAATAGACCTCCAGGAGCCGAATCCGATGCAAATACACAGGAGTCTTTATTGCAAGCTCAGAAGACACTAAGCTATAACTCACAGCTACATAAATAAAAAACACCTGTCAATATAGTTAAATGCCCAAATAAAAATACAGAACAAAAGCATTTTTGTAACTAAGTGATCAAAATTAATAACTTAAAGAAGTAATTGTAACATTATTTTGATGTGCTTTGATTTTATAAATATGCAATTTGTATAATCCTAATAGTACAAAGGAGAGGGTGGAGAACAGTGGGAAAAAATTATATTCTATTCAAAAGCTTCAGTTATTTCAAACCAGATAGTTTAAATGAAGATGCTAATTGTAATACCCAGGGAAATAATTTTAGTCACAACAGGTTAGCTTGCCTTTAGCCTTTTTGCAGAATATGTAACCAACACAAAAGTAGTATCTAAACCTATTAATAAATTAGTGTTTTACAGTTTTCTGAGCTAATGTAATTCCCTTCCTTTTTTTTTTTTTTTTGCCTATGTGCTACAACGTGAAGGATAGTTTTAGTTTTTGATATTTTTCTGCTGATATAAACTTTTAATATACTTTAATTTTATGGTACTAGTTTTGTAATATGTTAATAATCATATGTAATAGGATAATCTTGATTATATTTTTCCAGTATTCAATTCATTTGAGGTCTATTTGTGAAATCTCATTTTTAATGTTTTGACTTTTTTTCCACTTAATTTCATTTGCTGATCAATAAGTTCATATTAAAATCTCTTTTTTTTTCTTAAGCTATTGCTCACATGAGGATTTTCAGTACACACTCATGAATCATTTTCGAAACATAATTTGTGTACCCTAAAAACGAAATTATTTTTACAAATCCCTTTCATGGGTACTTGGAAAGTTTTGTTTTTCTGGATCATATTTCAGAGGTTTCTTGCTAATCAAATTAAAATATTCATTCTTATTATTTTTGTTTTTTCTTAGAAATATTGGTAGAGTAAGGTAGTAATGAATAAAATGCACTAATTTTAGCAGAATTAAAAGACAAGGAGAAAGTTGAAAATATGTCATCATGACATGTGTGGATTAAATTTGGAATTATTTTTAAATGTATTTTTTATAAAATAGTCACTGTATTTTGCAAAAGTATTCTCTTGACTTTTAATAATTTTACTCTGTATGCTGTCATGGAAAGTATAAATGCTGTAATGAAGACCAATTTGTTACTTTTTGGAAAACATTGAATAAGATAAATGAAGAAAATCTTATTCTCTGTTTTTGTTTAACTTTTTTATAAAACCATTTAAAATTTTGTTTCGGGAAAAGGGACACATCAGATTAGAGGATTCCACTAGAGTATTTAAAAGAAATACTTAAAAGAAATACAAATGTTAATGAAGAGAATCACATGTTTCAATCTTTTAGGAGGTCTATTACTGATTTATCAGTTCATTATCTTCTTAATTTCCCCATTTATAAATCGGAGATGTCTGATTAACTTTCTGGTGCTATTTAAAGCATCACCCATATATGATGCTTCAAATGCATTGAAGACATATTAAGATTACTCAACTGCTTTAATAAATGGTGCCTAAGTGTTCCTTCTTGCTAAAGAAAATCCAGCAAAATGGTGGAAACTAGCAAGCCAAGATAGATGTCAACTTCACAGTAAGGAACAAGTTGTACTTTGTCTGTCTTCTGGTTCTTATCCATTATATGTTACTATAATAATATTCCCGCCTCCCAGGGAAACAAGTTATGTTATAATTTGCCAGAGTTATTTGTAAGGTAGGACTAATTAAATATGTTTATAAAACTCAGTGAAAGCTAATAGATGATAGATATTTGATTTTTTAATATTTATTTTTTTAGTTGTAGTTGAGCACAATATCTTTATTTTATTTTTAATGTGGTGCTGAGGATAGAATCCAGGACCTTGCATATGCTAGGTGAACACTCTTCCGTTCAGCCACAATCTCAGTCCAGGTATTTGCTTTTATACTAGTCATTCAATAAGTAGTTATGTACACAGCATTTTTTCTAAACATTGCATAAAGAACTGTATAAGGCACTATTTCTATGATCATTGATAATATTGTTAGTTAGGCAGACAATGTACCCATGTGCTCAAATTAAAAAGAGAAGGCTTTAATTGGTAACAAATGACAGACAATAAATATGGCAAAAGAGCAAGAAAAAAGACATCAAAGTCAATTCTATCAGTTATTTCAATCCCCCCATTTGTCATTTACTTATTAGTTGCTGGGAGCCATTAGCCAAGTAGGTATGACAATTTCCTTGCCAGTGTACCCCATGTTGCAGTGACATTGAATGTAGGTGACCTTGCTCAAGGACCAAGGCGGATTAGGGCCTTCCCGGTTTAGGTTCCAGGTTTAAGGTTTAAGATTATTTCTGCTGGGAATAGGGCGTATCCTGCTGCCTGAGTTCCCCTTGAGTTCTCATGGGATTCAGACAGTATATTTTGGAGATAGAAGCCCAGTGGAGGTGGATTTGGGCAGAGAACGTGGATTTCCCCAGAACGTGATTGAAGACGGCTGGTGTGAGTTCGGGAATAAAGAGTTGCTGTTTGAATCTACAAGCTGTGTGGTGGCTCCTGATTGTGTGCCTAGCCAGACTGTGGAATTTGTGCCCAGCCAGACTGCGGCATTTGGTGGCCCGTGCGGGGAACTTCTGAAGCTTGGAGGTAAGTGAAATTGCTCGCCCCTGATGAAGAGCGAAAGAATGGGTGACCATTTCAAAAAAAAACAGTGCGTTCTTGTTTTGATTTATCTTGTTTTTGTTTCAAGTTGCCTATCCCTAGAAATTTCTCAGGCAAACTGGAAAAAATGGTTGACTAAAGGTTTGAAGTTTGTCGGCCCTGAGGAAGAGAAAATTGATACAACGATTTTTTATTCCGTTTTTGTTTCATTCAGTTTCGGTTTTGTTTTGTGTTATCTTATTGGGTTGCGTTATCTTTATAGTAGATTAGAAATTAGTAAAAAACAAACCGAAAAGATGTTAAGTAAATTGTTAGAGGTTCAGACCATGGAGAAAGACATTTTAGATAAAGCAAAAGAGAAGGTCTCTCGAGCTAGTCAGACAGAGAAGAAAATTTAAAGGAAAAGGGGTTGTTAGGAAAAAGGCCACAACAGGAGGCTGTTAGTAACTCCGTTTTATCACAAGAGGGCGTAATTCAACCAACAGCCCCACCGATGGAGACAGCTGAGTGGCCCTCAAACCCCGTAGTTGATAAATGGGATCCTGAGACAGGACCTCAAAGATTAGCATGCCCTGTACTTGAACAGGCAGGAGGGCAGCGAATTCACCGTGCTTTAGATTTTAAAACAGTGAAGCAGTTAATGGAGGCTGTAACAACCTATGGTCCCCAAGCTCCCTTCACGGTAAGCATGGTTGAGTCCATTACTAACTTGGACATGACGCCAGCAGATTGGGCTAGCATGTGTAAATCTGTACTAAATGGAGGACAATATTTGTTATGGAAGGTTGCCAATGAGGAATTTTGCGCGGAGACAGCTAGGCGAAATGCAGCAGCCGGTTACCCTCAAAGAAATCTAGATATGTTGTTAGGAAAAGGACCTTATGAGGGTCAACGGCAACGAATTGAATATGATCCTGCTATATATGCACAAATTGCTGCAGACGCAGTTAGGGCATGGAAGACTTTACAAGGACATGGAGATTTACAAGGTCAGCTATCTAAGGTAATACAGAGAGCTAATGAACCTTACGCTGACTTTGTAGATAGGCTAATTCAAACGGCTGCCAAAATTTTGGGGGATACAGAACAAGCAATGCCATTAATAAAACAACTGGCTTATGACCAAGCAAATCGTTGCTGCAGAGAGGTTATTAGACCATGGAGACATGAAGATTTAAACACATATATTAAATTATGTAGAGATATTAATGAACAAGGGCAAGTCTTGGCAGCTGCAGTACAACAGGCTTTAGATGCCAGGCCAAAAACATGCTATGATTGTGAACAAACAGGACATTTTAAAAGGAATTGCCCCATAGGAGGAGGGTTTAACAAAAGTAGGTATCAAAGGAATAGAATACCGGGTATTTGCCCAGGATGCCATAGAGGGAGACATTGGGCTAATGAATGCCGTTCTCAAACCACCATAGAAGGTACTCCCTTATCAAAAAACGGACAAAGACCAGGTATTTATCCAAGATATCGTGGAGAAAGGCATCAGGCTCCATTGCCAAAAAACGGACAGGGGGGCCCAATGCCCCGGGGCCCACAACCACAAATCTACGGGGCAGTGGAGGAACCCAGCAACACCATCAGGCTAGTGCCCAGGACACATTGTCCATTAAATCCCTCATCAGACAAACCCGAGGGAGCGCAGGGTTGGACATCTGCGCCTCTGCCAGAGCAGTATTAACTCCAGAGATGGGAGTTCAAATCATTTCCACAGGAGTAAAAGGACCTCTTCCCCAAGGAACAGTAGGCTTATTACTGGGACGTAGTTCATCTACATTAAAAGGACTTATGATAAGTCCTGGGGTAATTGATCCCAATTATGTAGGTGAAATAAAAATTATAGCTAGTTCTCCAAGAGGTATATCAGTAATTTCACCTGGAGATAGAATAGCACAGTTGTTAATAATACCCAGCCTACATAATAAATTTCCTAGTCATAGTGTAGAAAGAGGTTCCAGGGGATTAGGCTCCACAGGTGTAGATTGGGCTATGTTGTCTTTAAATTTAGATTCTCGCCCAATGCTAAAACTAAATATTCAAGGTCATGAGTTTAATGGGCTACTGGACACAGGAGCTGACCTTAGCATCATATCTCGTCAAGAATGGCCAAAACATTGGCCATTACAACAAGCCACTCAAACGCTTCGAGGCCTAGGAGTGGCGACTAATCCCCATAGAAGTTCTATGATATTAGATTGGAAGGATCCTGAAGGATGTGAAGGAACTATACAGCCATATGTATTGGATCATCTTCCTATAAATTTATGGGGACGAGATGTCCTAGATCAATTAGGTTTGACGTTAACAAATAACATCAATCCTAATGCGCCCACTACTAGGGCTAGACAAGGCTTTAGGAAAGAAAAAAGATTAGGAAAACAAGGGCAAGGTATAGCAGCACCAATACAAATAGATCAAGGAACAGACAGACATGGGTTGGATTTTCAGAAAGGGCCACTGAGACAATCAAAATACTTGGAAATCAGAAAGACCAGTGTGGGTTCCTCAGTGGCCCCTGACTAAAGAAAAGATACAAGTAGCCCATGATCTGGTCAAACAACAATTAGCGGAAAGACATATACAACCTTCCATATCTCCCCATAATACTCCCATTTTTGTCATCAAAAAGAAATCTGGTAAATGGAGATTATTGCAAGATTTAAGAGCCATTAATAATGAGATGGTTATTATTGGACCTGCTCAATCAGGGATTCCTCAATTGTCTGCTTTGCCAAAAACCTGGCATGTTTTAGCTATAGATATTAAAGATTGTTTTTTTTCAATTCCAATTCATCCCGAGGATAGTCCACGTTTTGCATTTACTATCCCTGCATTAAATCATGAAGGTCCTGATCAGAGATATGAATGGAAAGTACTCCCTCAAGGCATGGCTAACAGTCCAACTATGTGTCAAATATATGTTAACAAAGCAATCCAGCCACTTAGAAATCAAAATCCTGAACTACAAATATTTCACTATATGGATGATGTATTATTGGCACATAAAGATAAAAACATATTGCTGGAATGTTATGCCACACTTACAAACTTATTAAAAAATTATAATCTAGAGATAGCAATAGATAAAGTACAATTAAATTTTCCAATTAATTATTTAGGAGTTCTATTATCCTCAACCATGGTCCGTCCACCAAAAATTCAAATACAAGTAGATCAACTCAAATCACTTAACGACTTTCAAAAGTTATTGGGAGACATAAATTGGATAAGGCCTTATCTAGGTATACCAACAGGAGAGTTGGGACCTTTATTTTATATTCTAAAAGGTCCATCAGATCCAAATTCACCCCGCATGTTAACTCCTAAAGCAAGAAAGGCATTAAAAATTATTGAAACATATATGGAAAACATACATTTGGATAGAATTGATATAAGTTTGCCTTTATTATTTATTGTACTACCAACAAAAAATATTCCTACAGGAGTATTTTGGCAAGAAGGTCCATTATTGTGGATACATTTATCTTATTCTCCTAACACTATTCTTACTAGGTATCCTGAGGCTGTAGGACAATTAATACTCAAAGGAATAAAAGCAGCGAAGGGAGTGTTTGGAATTTCTCCCAATAAAATTATTACTCCATATACTATGGATCAAATTGATGAGTTAGCTAATGAGTTAAATACTTGGGCAATAATCATGTGTAAATCTAATGTTTCATTTGATAATCATTTACCATCTAATCCTTTGTTGTCTTTTTGGTCTAAGCATCCTGTAGTTTTTCCTAAAATGACAAGAAAAACACCTATCATGAATGCTCCAAATATATTCACTGATGGGTCAAATAATGGTACAGCAGCAGTAGTTACCCCTGATCAAACTTTTACATTTTTAGTACCCAAACAATCAGCTCAAAAGGTAGAGCTTAATGCAGTTTTACAAGCTTTTTTGATGTTTAAAGATTCTGTATTTAATTTATTTTCTGATAGTCAGTATGTAGTTAATGCTATAGTATCTCTTGAAGATGCTGGTAGGATTTCCCCTTCTTCTACTGTTTTCTCTTTGTTTTCCACTATACAAAGTCTAATCTGGGACAGAAAAGATCCATTCTTTATAGGACATATTAGGGCACATACAGGATTGCCTGGAGCCCTTAGTTTAGGCAATGATTTAGCAGATAAAACTACACATGACATACATATTTTCTCTACATTTGAAGAAGCTACAAATTTTCATAAAAGGTTTCATGTTAATGCTAATACTTTACAAAAGCATTTTAAAATAACTAAGGAACAAGCCAGACATATAATAAAACAATGTCAAAATTGTGTGACATTTTTACCACAAGTTAATCTTGGAGTCAATCCTAGAGGACTGATACCTAACCATATTTGGCAGATGGACGTCACACACTTGCCAGAATTTGGAAAATTAAAATATTTACACATTACAGTTGATACTTCTTCTGGATTTTTGATGGGCTCCCTTCATGCCGGAGAAAAAACTAAAGATGTTATAGCTCATTGCTTACAAAATTTTGCCACTGTGGGCGTTCCTAAACAGTTAAAAACCGATAACGGTCCTGGCTATACCTCTACCTCTTTTAAACAATTTTGCTCATCATTTGGTATTACTCATATAACAGGAATCCCATACAATCCACAGGGACAAGGTATATTTGAAAGAGCTCATCAAACTATTAAAACATACTTATTAAAGCAAAAAGAGGGAATTGGAAGGGGTATATATCCCCCAAAGATAAACTTAAAATAACGCTTTTTACTCTAAACTTTTTAAATTTGGATTCATCAGGACTTAGTGCTGCGGAAAGGCATATGTATCCAAAAAATTTACATAAGCCTAAAGTACTTTGGAAAGATATTCTAACAGGACAATGGAAAGGTCCTGACCCAGTGATTGTCTGGAGTCAGGGGTCTGTTTGTGTTTTTCCACAGGGAGAACAGCAGCCGATTTGGATTCCAGAGAGATTAACTAAAACAATTTCTACAGATCGAAAAGAAGATGATTTGACTCAAATCCATAACAGCTGATATCCAGAACTCCAGCTTGGCCATTCTTACATCTGCGACAGTGATTAACCAGGATGCTTTTTTCAATAGCTATTTTATTATTGCATTTTTCCACATCATAAGGTTCTATTTTTATTTTTTGAGCTCATACAAACCTAGGTTAATGTTTTTCTGATCAGTTTTATTTTTTGACTGTGGAGTTTTTAAACATTGCAATGGAGATTTCACCCAGGTAAAGCTACAAGGCCTTTACTATTTTCTTATGTGTTGTACGTTTGTGTACACTCTTGTGTTTTGTGTTGTATGTCTGTATGTGCATATGTCCATATTTCTTATATGAGGAGCGCTCATGAAAAAATGGATCCGAATTATTATTTTTTTATTCACGTGATTTAAATGGTTTAATTTAAATTAGGCAAACAGCTGTTAAGGATTGTTTTTAAAGTAGGTTAACAGACCTGTTTGTTTACTTTCACCTTTCCTTTTCATTATATTTAATAATTCTTTTCAGGATAATGTCTTTTTAGCATCATTGCCAAAATTCCTATCTTCATCCCAGTGCCGGTGAAGACAAAGATAAAACCAAACTACAGCTTCTAGGATAGCTATCACAGTAAACTGTATAAACTGATGCATCAATGAATATAACTCAACAAGTAATGCTCAATCAAGGAGTCAACTTACTTTGGGAGGAAACGGATTTTGGGAGGAAATGGACATATTGATAGATTCCTCCGCTTTGAACTGCTTGCAGAACTTGCCTGGACTATGTAACTATCGTTTGGTGCAGCGAATTGTGGTAATGCTGGCATATCTTTGCTGATGGTGTCACTAGTGATGCAATTTTTATTTCCTTGCCAGCGCACCCCATGTTAATTGTGGTAGTGCTGACATATCTTTGCTGATGGTGTCACCAGTGATGCAATTTTTCCCAAGGAGCCGTCAATTGGCTTGGTCTTGTGGCATTTCTGTATTCTCCTCCCTTCTGCTAGTGATGGTCTAAAATTTGGGGGCCAATGGCTGTATGCTGGACCGGTAGTCAGTGACGGGTATGATCCAATTGCAGTGGTATCAACCTAAGACAGGAGGCTGACGCCTGAAGGTCAGTTTTCCGATGACGGGTAAGAACCATATGTTGAATTGGACAACCTACCAGGCACGGTCCTTAAGCCACATTAACCTCACTCCCCCACTGGCACCAAGGCCAAATTTGGGGGCCAACAGAGGTGAGGCAAAGAACCTCACCCCGCCACTGGTGCATAGACCTATCCGCAAGTATGGCTGTATGCTGGACCGGTAGTCAGTGACGGGTATGATTCAATTGCAGTGGTATCAACCTAAGACAGGAGGCTGACGCCTAAAGGTCAGTTTTCCGATGACGGGTAAGAACCATATGTTGAATTGGACAACCTACCAAGCACGGTCCTTAAGCCACATTGCTTGTTGTTTAATTAATCAGAAGGGGGGAGATGCTGGGAGCCATTAGCCAAGTAGGTATGACAATTTCCTTGCCAGCGTACCCCATGTTGCAGTGACATTGAATGTAGGTGACCTTGCTCAAGGACCAAGGCGGATTAGGGCCTTCCCGGTTTAGGTTCCAGGTTTAAGGTTTAAGATTATTTCTGCTGGGAATAGGGCGTATCCTGCTGCCTGAGTTCCCCTTGAGTTCTCACGGGATTCAGACAGTATATTTTGGAGATAGAAGCCCAGTGGAGGTGGATTTGGGCAGAGAACGTGGATTTCCCCAGAACGTGATTGAAGACGGCTGGTGTGAGTTCGGGAATAAAGAGTTGCTGTTTGAATCTACAAGCTGTGTGGTGGCTCGTGATTGTGTGCCCAGCCAGACTGCGGCATTTGTGCCCAGCCAGACTGCGGCAATTAGTATATTCAGTCATTTGCTGAATATCAATATCATACTTATTCAAAATAATTCTTGCTGAGCAAAGGCTGCAAACATATGCATTCACCCATCCATTCTGCAATCATTGAGAGAACATTTAATATGCTTCTCTTATGTTTTAGTAACTGTGCCAGGTGCGAACAGAACAAAGATAATTATAATCCAGATTTATCATTTCACATTATTAGGTTCCAAACAAGTAAACACATTACATCAAATGCAGTAAGTTCACATCAAGATTGGTTAGTGGGGATTGTTTATGTGTGCATCTGTGTATTTTGGTCAAGGATACAAATTTGAAAACTGTTCCAAAAGTTATTAGCTGTTTGACCTTTCCTCAAGGCTTAGTTTCTACTGCAGGGTCTTTGCTCAATAAATGTCATCACAAATTGCTCTAATAGAGACAAATACACTGTCATGGGAATATGAAAAATAACTCCTTTGCTTGAAAGGACAGTGGAAGCTCCCTTTGGAGGTTGGTGTTTTGAATTAACTTAGAAAAGATGAGGGTCTTTGTTAGATCAAAAAGGAAAGAGGGGGTTTCAAGTCTGTGTGAATTCAGTTAATTAGGCTTAAAATATTTCTGTAAACAATTTCATCAGCTAGTGGGTTAAAAAGTAAAAATAATTTGGACCAAGAAGGTGTTTACGCAATAGAAAATATTGTACAATATCATAGGAAACCATAATGAAAGAGTGAATTACAGTGAATGATGTGAATAGTTATCCTAGACAAATGTTGGAATTGAGAGAGAGGGAAAAATTAAGAAGTTACTACAAATGATGAGTAATGGTCACTTCATGAATTTAGGGAGAGGGGAAGGGAATGTCATAGAGTGAAAGTATTCTCAAGGTAATTGTAACTCCTTAAATGCAAGGAATAAAGAAAATACTAATAGTCCCAGCTGTTTAAAGATTTTCTATTTTTAGGCAAATGCTAAAATATTAGGAATATTTATGTGACATGTTTGGCAAGAAATTTGTAAATCCAGATTTTGTACTTGAGTTAAGAGTGGCTTTAAAACAATCTAGAGAATTGTGACTAAAGTTAAGAAGTAAACAAGCAAATACTATTTGCCCTGAAATAGTGGCGTGTGCCTATGGTCTCAGGCACTCTGGGGGAATAAAGCAGTAGAACTTGATCCCAGGGTTTCTAGACAAGACTAGGCAACATAGTAAGACTCATCTCATAAAATAAATAAATAAATAGACAAACAAACAAATAAATAAATGATCTGGCAATTTAAATCTGAATCACTTAGTGAAATAATTTGTGGTATTGATGTGATTTTTCTTAAAACACAGTGATAAGAAATCCAAGGAAGATAATCTAAGCAAATTCATTTATTAAAAGAGGAACCAGAGTGCTACTCATAACTTGGACAGGAAAGGATATAAGGGGATAATCAGCAAAAATATCAAATGATGAATAAAGTTCCAGCAGGATAAATAACATGTGGAAGAGTAATGTAAGCTCTGTCATTTGTGCTTTAAAAAAAAATGGCAATTCATCCAGTGTCTTCTGAGGCTGAGTCAGGAGGATTGCTAACCTCAGCAACTTAGCAAGACCTTATGTCTATAGAAAATAAAAAGGGCTGGGTAAGTGGATCAGTGGTTAAGAGCTCCTGGGTTCAATCCCCAGTAACTAAAAAACAAAAAGCACAAAAACAAAAACAAAAAATGAGAATTCATTTAGGCATGGTGTCAAATCTGAAACTAACTTGTAATAGTTTTCACATATATGGTACATAAAGAAAGAGACAGGTAATATATTTTATTACTTTACACAATGTGACTACCTAAGCATGGAGATACAGGCCCATGGATAATATGATGTAAAATGTAAAGTTTAAATTTTTTTTTTATTTATTGATTTCTTTCTTATTGAAGCAATTTTAAATTATTCCATTGGCTGACCCATGTTTTAAGATAATAGATACAATTAAAAGAAAAACAACACTGAGTATAGAATATTTATTGAAGAAAAATTAATGGAGCAAAAATGTTCATAAGGATAAGAAATGATAATGTCTACAGAGCAGACAGAAGTATTAAACTTTTGTGGAGTATTAAATATATCCCCAATCTAAGTCTCTGTAGAAAAAGGACTATATTCAGCAATGTTGACCCTTTGGGATAACACTATGTCTTATAAGAAAATTGTACATAAAGATCATAGATGAACAGAAACCCCCCTCCACACACACAGAGAGGGATAAACGTGTTAATTTATGCAAAGACAATCATAAGTAAACATACGAAAGTGAAATCAAAGCTGGTATATGAAACTTCCATAATAACAGAAAACATATGGAAGCATAACAAAGTTATTCTTTAAATAAAATTTAATATTTGCATGGTATAGTTGAGATAAATAGAATGTCATGTCAAGCCTTAAACTTTTTCTTTAAATCTAAAGGCCCATGCACCTATTAATATGCAGACATGGGAAGCTAGTGACTACCTACCTAGTTACTGCAGTGATATGATATCATTTTTTATATTTTCAGTATTATATATATCAATAAAAATAGACAAAGTAAGAAATGATCCTAAAGAATTGCCAATATTTAATGAATAGTTGATTTCATATAAAGAGTAAAAGGGATTTTAAGTAATATCACAAGAATGTAAAATTTTTGATTTTCCAATTACATCACATGCTAAAACAAGAGAACAGAGATTAAAAACAGATTATTACAGACAGAGCATTAATGAGTAAAATAAAAAATAACAAAAAAAGCAAATCATAGAATTGTTATGAAGTATCTAAATTCTTTGCTGGGTGACTGCAGGACAACACAGAGTTTATTTTTACTCAGTCACTTCATTAGGAGGAATATGGTATACTAATTTCCCAATGTTTCAATTTCATCAGTATGAATAATTAATATTTTAGCAAATAACATTTATGAGCTATAACATTTAAAAATTTCATAAATAATAGTCATGCATGAAATGAGATCCAATTTTCTAAAATAATGCATCTAAATGTTGTCTCATGCATTCTTTATGTATTTCTAGTCATTATATTTAAGTAAATAGCCTTATAATTTTATTTTTAATGAAAGTTTATATTTCAATTTATAACAATCTGTTTACTAATATAAAGATACATTACTGAGGAATAATGATATGATATCACAAATACATAAACTACTTATAACAAATACCCTTTTCAGGTAGTGTTTCAATTAGATTTTGATTAGATATAGTCTAAAACAGATATTAAGGTAAAGCATAATTATTGAACTTAGATTTGATTAGGTATATTGGATTTGAAATGCTCTGTTTTTCCTGAACTAAATAAACTCTTACTTCTTGTCCCACATTTCTATACTTTACATATGACACATATGTTATTACACAAAGTTAAGTCAAAAGAATGTATACATTATTGATTTCCAGAAGAATTAAGATGTATAAGCAAGTTATTATTAGAAGCTGGAAAAACACAAATATCGGTTTTGTTTTCATTCTACTCAGGCCAATGTTTATTTCAGTGAATTTGATTCAGCCATATTTTCTTTGGATACTAATGAATAGAAATGTGAAACAGGTGAAGTAATAATAAAAATATAAAGAAAAATGAAGCAAATTCAATATAAAATCATCAGTGAAGCAAAAAGAAACTTATAAAGTATGATTTAATCTTCTCTGTGGAATAAAGCTGCCAATTGCTATGCCTCATGCGATCCTTTTCCCACTTAACATCCTACTTGGTACCTAAGTTATCTTCTCACATTGAAACATATTGAATTGCTTATATAAAATGGTATGATAATGCACTTTGTCATTTAGTAAGATAAAACCATTCATGCAAAAATGAATATTCATGGGCAAGAAATAACAAAATTTCTCTACTGTATGAAAAATACTTTAGAATATATACCATGACATTTTAATATATAAAAATATAGCACGTACTATACCTGCTTATATTCTTGTATATTCACATTCATCAATTTTACTTGTTTATGGCAATATTTTATATTGTTTCAGAAAAAAAGGCAAAAGCTTACAATGTATGTCTCTTTTCACCATGTAGTGTTAATCTTCTAAGAGTAAATGCAGAATAAAATGTCATGTGTATAAGGAATTAAAGCAAAACAATAGATTTGTGCATCATTTTGCAAAAAGAAAAAATGTTTCATTTACTTGGTTTGAAAAGATACGAAAGAAAAAACTATACCTTTCTACTTGAGATTCTGAAAAATAAAGGATAAGATTAATTGACTAGATAACAAAAAATTACATATAATCCATAAGATGAGCTATTCACACTGTGTTTTGTGTTAGAATAATGACTACACTATTACTTTATATAAAAATGACCAATTTAAGATTCTTTTCATCTTTCCCTAGGGTTTCCTTCACATAGAGTATTTCATATGATTAATTCATATGATTCTTCCAAAACAATTTATTGTGAAATAAACACTCAATATTGGTGTTTGGGGGCCTTTTAAAATACTTTTTCGGTTGTTAACAGACTTTTATTTTATTTGTTTGTTTGTTGGTTGGTTTGTTTATTTATATGTGATGCTGAGAGTTGAACCCAATGCCTCATACACACTAGGCAAGTGCTCCACCACTGAGCCACAACCTCAGCCCTATATTGAATTTTTTGTTTTGTTTTATTTTGTTTTTTTAAGATTCCACATTACTGTTTATTTTCTTTTCTTTATCTTCCTTTTTGACATCATGAGAATCTTTAATTCGTGAGAACTCACCTAAATTGAAACAGTTAAAATCTTATGTCTGAAATAATCTCTTTTAAGATAAATTATTTATTATAGTGTCATTTTAATCATATACATGAATTATATTTAATGAGAACAAGCAGAAAAAACGTTATTTTATGGTTTAATAAATGCTTATTGGAAATCATTACTGCTATTATATGTTCAGAATTTAGGATACGTTTGTATTCTTCTATGATGGTCATGTAGTAATACTGGCATTTGACCACACATTTATCACACAGAAGAATACATAAATCACTTATAGCTACAATGTACCAAAGCTATTTTATGATTTAAAAATTTAAAAATTTTAACAATAGCTGCAATCTTTATCTGAGTGAACACTAAACTCCTCTTAAATGCATCTATCAGAAATATATTGATTTATAGACATAGCAAATATAATTCTTTTTCATTAACAACTTTATGGATCATTAACAATTTGAAATAAATTTTTCAGAATATTTTCCCTTAACTTTGTATTATTTATATATTTTATTAATAAGTATTAATTGTGAAAATTAATATGACTCACTCACTGTGCTGTTTCCAGACTGAGAAGATGTTCCATTGTGTATATATGACATATGCTCTTTATACATTTATCTGATGACTGGTACCTGTCCCAATTCCATATCTTACCTATTCTGGATAAAGCTGAAATAAATATAAGGATGAGGGTATTTCTTTTTCATGATGAACTCATTCCCTTTGGATATATATCCATGCATAATATAGCTGTTGTTAGATGGAATACTCTATGTAAAGATTTGCTAACTCTGTTGATCTATAGTATAGTTTTATTTTGGATTCCATTTGTTTGGAATATCAGTTTGTATATTTTCACTTTCAATCAATTTGCACCTTTGCTGATGAGATGAGTTTTTCATATATATATATATATATATATATATATATATATATATATATATATATATGTGTGTGTGTATATATATATATATGAGTTTTCATATATATTATATATATATAATATTAATGCATATTATTATGCATATATATATATATATATATATATATATATATATATATATATATATCAATCCAGTCCACATCTCATAATTGGAAAAATAAGTCCATTTCATTCAGAAGTATTTTTGAAAATAGTGGACTTGCAATTATTATTTTGTTAACATTTTTCTAGTTAATATGAATATTTCTTGTCCATTTTCCCTCTTTTATTCACCTTAATGGTTAGATGATTTCCTAAAATTGATAATGGTTAATTATTTTCTATTTTTTATGTGTTCTTCTAGTAGGATTTATTCTTTCATATGTCATCATTTTGGATGATATTTTTCTTTCAATTCTGGATATGGAATTCCTTCAAACATCTTTTGTTGCTGCTCTGGTGGTCATGAACTCTCTCACTTTTTACTTATCTTGGAGTGTCTTTTTATTTTCTTTGTATGTTAAGGATACTCTTGGGTATAGTAATCTTGATTGGCATATTATTCAGGGCTCTCTAGAGGACCAGAACCAACAGGTGATTATATGATTATAAAAGGGGAGGTTATCACACTGGCTTACACAGTCAGAAGCTAAATATTCCCAAAATGATCACCAGCAGAATAGACAGCTAGAGGAACCAGTAGTTACTCAGTTCAAAAGGCTGGAGCCTCAGAAGAAGAGGGATCAGTGGGGTAACCCAGTCAGGACCAGAGGCCTGGAAACTCCCTGTAGAGTCACTGTTTAGTCTGCTTTGGAAGAGCTGGAGTTTGCTCCTGCAATTGAAGCAGCAATCACAGAAGGAGCTCAAAAAGAATCCAGCATGTATTGTTCGTTCTTTTATCTAGGCTACCTACCTACTGGACTGTGCTGCCCACACTTAGAGTAGGTCTCCACCTCATTTGATATCTTATTTGTTGATCATACCTAGAAAGACCCTTGTTGACATACTCAGAATACTCAAATCTTAGGCATCTCAATCCAATCAGTTTGGCAATTCAGATTTATCATCAGTTAGTGTTTTTTTTTCTTTAAGTACTTGAAATATATACTCTCATGGTCTGTGAAGATATCTACCAAAAAATCTATTATTAGTCTAATATGATTGCCCTAGAGGGTGATTGAGGATTTTCCCTTGCAGATTTGAAAATTCTTCCTTTGCCTTTAATTTTGGATTTGACCAAAGTATGTAATTGTTAAGAACTTTTCTAATCACATCTATTTGGGAATCAATAAGATTCCTGGACATGGATATCCATGTCTTCACTAAGATTACAGAAGCATCTGCTATTATTTCATTAAATAAATTACCTATGGTCTTAATTTTTATTTATCCCTTGTATATGCCAATAATATGGTATTCCATTGTTCTGAGCTCTCTTGGTTTCTTTATCCTTTTTTTCCTTTTCTTTCTTATTTGAATGACATATCTCAAGAGCCCTGTATTCAATCTCTGATATGCTTTTTTTCCTGTTTGATCTATTCATTTTTCAAGACTTTTAACTGAACTTTTGGTTTGATTTATTGAGCTTTTCATTTCCAAGATTTTTTCGGTTTTGTTCTTTTTGTAAATATATATCCCTTTGTTAAATTTCATTCATATCCTGTATTGTAGTTTCAATTTCACTTAACTGTTTATTTGTATTCTTTTAAGTCTCATTGAGACCTTTAAACATTATTCTTGCAAAATCTTTATCAGGCATTTTATCTACTTTGATATCTTTGGAATTCGTTACAGGTGAGTTATGATCTTTAGGAGTGCCATTTTACTTTATTTTCTCATGATTCTTATGTACCCATGTGAAAAGTAGTGTTTCTGGTAAAATAGACTTTTCTAACACTTAATAGGGTGGTCTTCTAAAATGCTTCTTGGGATATTGGTTTGTTATTCAACACTGTGTCTATTTACAGATGGGTACCACCATGTAATCTCTCCATATCTTATTTGAATGTGATTAGTGAGTTTGGTCACCTTGAATATCAGACTCAGAAAACTCAGCATTTCTGTGGGTCACATAAGAGTAGACTCATCACCAGTTTAGACAGGTGTGATGTGCGCACTGTGTGGTTACTTCTACAATGGAAGTGGTAGCCTCTACAAACTAATGAGATTTCCTCAAACATTATTGATATTGGCCCTATTATTTAGGGGTCTTTTGTACTGGCTGAACCAGCAGTAGCAAGGGGCTTAAAACCCTCATCATTTGACTTCACACTAAAGCACAGGTGCTAAGAGCCATAGCCAAGTAGTATGATGCATGGCATTTTTGGTTGAAAGGTGACACCGGCAAGCCATTGAGACGATATGATTATGTTAAGATCTGCATTCATATGGATATTAGACGCCTGCTGTCCACCTCGGCCTGCTACCGGACTCCTGGAGAGTTCCCATTGGTTGGGGAAGTGCGGTAGGAGGGAATTCCGGAGGAGGGATTTCCTGTTGCCAGGCCGGGAGAACGCCGCGTGTGTTGGTTGGCATTTTTTTCCTGGGAGCATACGGGGCATTGGTGGGGAGTTTAAAAATAAAGTTTGTTCCTGTTTGAGTGGCTCGTGATTTTGTGCCCAGCCAGACTGCGGCACACAGGTGCCTCACAGGAAAAAGTAGAGTCTATAATCACAGCATCCCCTTCTGTGGCACACTCAGATTTGTCACCAGTGTGTGATCAGTCAAAGCACAGGGGCAAATCCTATTGAGGAACTGCACATGTATTGAGGCAGGAGAAGTTGCAGTATTCCTAGCATTGCTGCTATCATGGGCTTGCCTGCCCAGGTGCAGGACCTCAGACTTACCCTTGCCATGCACTTCTAGAGATGGAGCTTTTTCTTCCCCCATTCCTTTAGGTAGAGTGCCTCAGGTTAAAGTGGCAGTAGGTCTCAGCTGGAGTTGGGCAAAATTCCTCTTAGCTAATATGTTCATGAGAGAGAGTGAGGGCAGGATGTCACTGGCACCAGGCAAATTTTCTTTCCTACCCTTCTTAGGTCACATGCCCCAGAAGCAGGGTGACACCCACAGCTGTCATCTTGCCCTAGACAGCACCAGCATGCACCTATTGGCAGGGGATCAGTGAAACCACAGAGTTCTTTGCCAGACTTGTTAGTAACAGGTGCCAGTGTGCAGCTGCAGGGAAAGGAGTACATCCAGGAAAGGCAGCAACTGCATTGGTAACTGCCTTCAGTCCTGGCACCATATGACTGGTCACACCTTGGTCTTAGAGGATAGCTCCTACATTCTTTGGTTCATGAGGGATTCACCCTCCATTTTCAGTGTCACTAAACTCATTCCTTTCAGTGCAGCATTTACAGTTTGTGTCAGTTACTCTACTGAGCACTTTTAGTTCATGAGGCAACTACCTGCTAAGCCAGTGTGTTAAATTCTCTGGGAATATAGAGGGCTTCTAACCCCTACAACAGTACACATTCCTACAACAGTTCCCTGAAAAGAAGTTGCAGATTCAAGAGGAAATCGAGCTACAGGAGTCTGGGGGAGTTTCTGGGAAATTATGTGAGAATTCCTTTTCTTAAGTGAGCTACAGTAATGTTTTCAGGCTATTTATCTAGATAGTCTACCAGCACAGAAGGGTTATAAAACTTTCCAAAAACTGAAATTGTCAGTACTTGCTTGAAAGAGTTTGTTGGGACTCCGCCACTTTTTCTCTAAAGAAGAGAGATTCACCCTCCCCTGCTGGAAAGCCTGGTTGTAGTGGCCAGCGTCTCTTTTTCTCTTACTGCATTGTTGTACTAGGTGTTTACGTTTTACAAGATTTCTACTTTTCTCCTGTGAATTTACCGTGTTCTCCCAAAATCACTTTCTTCAACTTAAAAGCTATATAAATATTGTTTTGGTTCTTGTGGAAGAGAATGTGGGTGCTGTGTACATCTATTCAGCTATCTACTGAATTGTCAGGACCTTACTTTAAAGCATTTGTGTGAATTATTCATCTATAATTCAGACTATAGCTAAGACTAATTTGTTAATTCCCATTTCTATGCTCTTATAGTTACTAAATCAACTCTTATAAAGCTCAATATAAAGTGATTATCTGCTGAACTGGTTATTCTTGCTCTTCACATACAAATAAAATTTATACTGATATGCAAAGTAATTCAGGATTTGAAATGAATGCATAATATGCTTAGGATTCTGCTTTAATGTAGAAGGGTATTATTGGCATCCTAAAACTTTTATGAATGAAGGTAGGTTTTTTTAATCATCTATAAAATATCAGCATGATTAATCATTATAATTATTTTAACTCTGATGGGGCTTAGACAAAATTAAGAAAATACAATGAAGAATCACTCAGGTCTCCTATAATATTTAGAATCTGAGATGTAACTTCTTTCTATCTCTCTTTCGACTATTTTCATCTTTTTAACCTG
Organism: Marmota monax; assembly: GCF_021218885.2. Taxonomy (NCBI): domain Eukaryota; kingdom Metazoa; phylum Chordata; class Mammalia; order Rodentia; family Sciuridae; genus Marmota; species Marmota monax. The sequence continues at coordinate 8,532,126 of NW_026694610.1, forward strand.
GTTGATTCTTTTTATCTTCCAAATAACCCAAGAATTTTAATAACTTAAGAATTTTACTCCTCATTTTGCTTTAAATCTAGATTTTCTTGTTAGTACCTCCGTAGGACCTAAGATGATCCATAATAACATTTATAAGCATATTGGTATATTTTTGCAGAGTTAACTGAGCATATCAAGGAATTTATTTATCCTGAAATCCTAATTTCTCTTTAATTGTGAACTACAACTGTAATTAAAATACTTGCTTTTAGGGAAAAGAAAACAACAACTTAGCTACCTGAAATAGTCTAGAATCTTCAAATGGGCTTCTATCAAATTTGAAGAGAGCTGACTACAAAATCAGAATGTTCAATTTATGTCTTAAAATTAAATAAAAATGATTTTCAAAAAGAAGGAATACTCATGGTCTTTGTTGGACAAATTCTCTACATAAACAAATGTAGATAAAAAAGGCAAATCCACACAAAAAGACAAATTAAAATCAAAATGGAGGTTGGTCTGCAGACAGGACCTCAGAACAAAGGAGAGTAGATGAATGATCTGCAGAGATAATATAGTCAGACAAAAGCATCCTGATGAATCAAGCTTTTGTATGGACATGTGGTCCACTTCGATTGCTCTTCTGTCTTGTGGGTCAGAAAGCCCACTCCTCCAAACACACACACACACACACACACACACACACACTCAGCAATTTCAAATGAATTCTGTTATAACAAGATGATGAAGAGGACATTCAGGAATTTGAAATTTTTATAAAATATGGAGAATATGTGTAAGAAGAATCTGTACTATCTAAAAAGAGTCACTAGACCATCTGTACAGGATTCATCAAACATAAAAATGAACGCAGCATATATCCCCCAGAATGATTCATTTAGAAGAGAGCTCTGAAAATTAATTGATCAAGGGATTCAACTCTAAAGGGAGAGGACGGCTATTACCCTCTTACGTCCATAGGGCAGGGAAGTAAGTCCCTCAGCTTTAAGTTAAATTAAAGTCAAAAAGATCAAAGAGGAAACAGGGGTGACACTCAGGAGAGTAACACCTCCCTGTGTTCTTATGGGAGGGAAGCTAGTGAGAAGTCTTAAGAGAATATGACCCTAGCAGTGGGGCGGTCTTGTATCTGTTCTTGCTTTCTGAAAAGAAAGTACTGTATATATTAAAGAAGAGAATATTAGAATTGCTTATGGCTTCATAAGAAGGATAGAGAACAGGGATAGGTTAGGATTCATTTTTACCCTTTGCACTAGAAAGAATTCACAGTGTCACTTTTGAGATTTATGTGGATGCCACTAAGATTCATAAGTGGAAAGTCATCTTGACAAGATTTTGCCCAGATAATGTTTGCTTTCATGGGAAAATTTTAGAATTAAACAAACTAGAGATATGTTATTTAGTGGAATGAAAGGTAGTAGTAGTTAAATGCAACTATATCACTGAACTTTACTTAAAGAAACAGCTGCAGGACTCAAATATATGTATGAAGATGTTGGTAAGAAATAAAATAACGTAGTTTACTAATTACTCTGTCATGAATTCCATCAATTGGATGGAATGATTTTGTTTTCTTTTTACATGTTTATAGTATTGTGTTCTATGATGAATACTTTTCAGCATTCTAAATCTCATATTTTTTCCTATATGAAATATCCTCAATAGGTATGAAATCATCTTTCTCTAATTGTCATTAACTTGTACAGAGTTAATTTTACTGCAATGGATAAAATAAGCCAGAATAAAATTGGGGAAGCATCCATAAATTTTTTTCCATATTAATTTCTTAACAGGACATTTGGGCATTTCTGGGATTATTCACATAGCAAGAAAATGCTTGTACATTGCAAAATGTCCAAAACATAGATTCCTTTCAGAATGATGTTGCAGTATGTTCCTTGTTACTTCAAACTAAGTTACGAATTAGCTTTGAAATTAGTAATATTTGAACTATAAAGATGATTTTACTTTCTGTCAATTGCCTCATTCTATGTATGCAGAAACTTAACAAGTCCTAGAAACCACATGAAGTTAGTCACGCCTAAGACCATTTTCAAAGAAGCTACTTATGAAAAATTGATCACATTTTCACTAGATCCTCTCTTATCAAGTCAGAAGGAACTGGGAAGGCAGCAATGGAGAACAGGAATTACTACGTTGACTTACAACATTACGTTGGACACTCATGAGGGGAAACTCTCTTCCCGGTAGGATGCTCCATAATCAATGAAAACTGGCTTGCCCCACCAGAGAGCACAAGCCAACTCCCAAGAAATAAATTGCAGTGCCATAAGTAAGCAAGGGCTCTGAGTGAGAAAACATTGTCAAAAAAGGTAGTGACAAAAAAGAGAGTGTTTTAGTGAGCAGCTTTTGAGGGGAGGAAAACACTGTGGCATCCAGAACACCACTTGTCATGAGAGCTGTTCTCAAACTATTTTATACATTTATAACCAGAATAATGATGCATACTATCTATTTTTTTTCCAATGGAGATAAGAGCAACAATTTGTGAGAAATGTTAGAAAACATTATTTTGACATAGTTAAGCCAATTACAGAAACAGAGTAACTACTGGGAAGAAAATGCAATATTTGAAATGCAGTCATACAGAAAATTGTCCCCAGATTGAATTAAGTGAAAGCTATTTGTAGAAACTTATCCTAAACTTATTTTATCATGTTTCATGCCAGAGAGGAAATGCTATCAAAGTTAGACTAATCTCAATTTTACACTTCTCTTGTCTTCCTTCCATTCCTCTTGCAAATGCTTTCCTTCCAAAATTGTACTGTCTGCCAGTGGCATTATTTACTTGGTGGAAACTTTAACAGAGGTGACACCCTCAGTAAATTTTATTTATTTACATCAACTTACAGAAGCAATGATCAGATGGATGACAGAAATGCTTTCTTTTTTTTATAAAAAAGAATAAGTACATACAATAAATAAGCAGAAGCCATTTAAAAAAAATTCTTAAAATGTCTCATTCTATGAAGTATACATTTTAACTGTCACTAAATCATGCAATTATAGCAACTAAAATTGAAGTACAAAAAGGCATCACTTTTGATTTGAAATGATAACTATCATATTGCTATGGAATAATTATATTTTTGTATTTATTAAATGAAACCATTTATGTATGGTAAAAAATATATATTAAAGAAAAGGCCCAGTCATTTCATAAGATTTAACCAAAAAGAAGGATGTGGGTGGGTGATGGGTGCCAGTTTTTGCTGTTTGATTTGTAATTATTTTATGTCTGTATATTTTATAAATGTGTATATTATACAAGTAATGCATATGTGTGTATATATGTACATATGTATATACTTGTATATGCTTTCATTAAAAATATAAAACATAATTATTCCACAGCAATATGATATCTTTTTATTATGACCCATTAAAATGTATGAATGTATAATAAAGCTAAATAATTTTATGTTTATATTCTAGGTTAATTAATTGTACCTTCCCTAGAGTATTCTGTAACTTGTACAAAAAATAAATAAATAACCAAAGGCATGGGAAAAGGGAATACATTCTACAGAGCAAGAATTTTTAAAAGAGAAAACCATATATCCCTGTTTGGTCAGCTCTATAGAACAGAACTGGTCTTCTAAGCCGAAGCTCTTAAACAGTATTTACTAAAAACTGCACATCTAAAATTGTAAATGAAGACTTACCTTCTATTTTCTCAGGTGAATTGCTTTACTCCGCTAGCAAACTATCACCAGCTCTTACAAGTCAATTAACTACTACAAGAATCCACAGGAAGGATACTTAAGTGTACATAAAATTGTTAAGAAAGGAAAAAGATAACAATCTAAGAATTAGCCAAAATGCCATAGTTTTTTCCCCCTTTTGTTTAAAAAAGTCCATTATGAGCAGAACATTGTTTAGAAGGAAATGTTGTGTCTCTTCTGAACTTCCAAGTCACTTCAATGCCAATTATTTTTAGGACACTTGTGTTTTTCATTAAAATTGAATAAACTGAAGTGACATTAAAATAATATTACTATTAACATTTATATTAGATAGTCATATTTAAAGACGGAAGAATATATGTAAATGAACATGAATAGATTTATATATATACATGTGTATATATATATCTTTGTGTGTATGTATATATATAAATGTGAGTGTGAGTTAAGTATCTCTGTATCAGATTTATTGAAAATATTTTTTAATTATCACTTAATCATATGAGTTTAAGTACTACAAGCTGTGGAATTTAGAAATACAACACCCATTTGTGATCAATGTGAAATCAAAGTGACTCCATAATACAGAAATACAATACATTTTCTATTGCAGTGTATTTGTTGATGTTCTAAAGAACAATTGCTATGTAAAAATCACTGAACCAGATCCTGTGGAGTTCTTTAAGGAGCATATGCCCAGGTTTTATGGTTTGTCCATGAATACCAGCACATTATAGTTTCTGGAGTACATATATTGAAACAATCATAAAGATGTCAAAATTATGTTTCATTGCTCCAGCCTTTTTTCAGAATGTGTGGTAGAAATTTGTCATGTCATTAGTCACAAAGCAAGTTTTGAACATCTCTTATTTATGTTTGAAAAAATTATCCTATTTTGACTTATTTCTTACTAAGATGAAAGTCAGAATTTGCTTTTTTTGTAGCTAGAATATTTTACAGTGGTTCCTTCTTTCCAATACTAAATATTAAACTCTTTTCCAGAAAAGAACAATCTTGGAATAAAATATCATGCATATCCATATCTGTATGTCCATGTCAATCATAGAACCACATGGGCTTCAAGGCCAATAATGAAAAGAGTTTCTGACATCCTGTGCCAACATCAGCTATGTAGAGTGTGGTAAATGTACCCTACTAGTTTTAGGGTCTTCACTGGCAATTCCTAGGTACTGCAGTAGTCTGTACATCTGACTTCATGATCTATTCAAATGTCCAAATTTCTGCTAGTATATTAAATTATATAGTTTCATCCTTCTTTATTTTTATATAAAAATCCCACTTCATCAGAAATTGAAGTCAAGCATGGCTACAGGCAAAGGAAATTCGAGGAAATAGAAATCAAGAGATAGTATATCCAGATGGATTATATTACCAGCTTGTATTGAAGAATGAGATTATACCTGCCCCATAAAAACAATTCCAAAATATCAAATTAAATGTTCAACTTTGGTTAGTGAAATAACCTGCACTTTCTGGAGATATGACCTTGGCATAAGGCGCACAAGTTCTTCAGGATATGCTGATTGTTTCTACCTGTAATGTTGCATGAGAGAAAGATAACAAGTGTACTCTAATTTCTCAACGCTTTGATAATTGGATAAATAGGATTTATTTATAGCTATGCTGAAAGAATTTATTTTTAACTCACTGTAAGGCTAAAATAGTAAAAATATAAAATCAAAGATGACAGATTTTTTTTAACTTAAATTGTCAATACCACCAGGAATTTTATCTAAAATTCTACAAAATTGTGAGAACATGAGAATAAGAATGGAACAATGTGAGAGGTAGAGATTAGTTGGCATATAGCAAATCCACAAACCCTAATGAATTTAATTGCCACCAATAATTATCCTTTCCCTGTTTCTTGTGTGTTTTTTTATATGTTATTTCAACGCCCTACAATAACTAACCAATCTCAGGAAGATATTTTGTTGGGCATGTTGATACTCAGTCCACACTCTACCCATACTTTATGGCCTCCAGTTTTGGACTCAAATTGGCTCTTGTTTGCTTGGGAGTAGTTGAGGTAGAACAAACCTGAAATAAATAAGGTGTGCTTTAGGGAATATTTGCAAGTTCTTGTTAGAAGATATTACATTATATGCAGGAAATGTATTGGAAATCAACGCTGAGAATTTTATCTATTTATTGTCTTATTGGTGCATTATAATTTTCTATGAAAATGGAATTAATTGTGATACATTCTTACATGCACATAACATAATCAGTGTATTTAATTTCCTCATACCTTCTCTTTCACTGTCTTCCTTCTTCCCAATCTTTTTCCTCCACCCTACTGCTCTATCTTCTATTGTGATGAACTCCTTATTCTTTCCTACTTTTCTCTCTAGCTTCCACAATTTATTTATTCATTCACCATTTTTTGAACACCTAGACTGGTTCTATAACATTATCAGTTTGAATTGTGCTTATCTAAACATGGGTATGCATATATCACTATCATATGCTGACTTTAATCTTTTGGATAAAAACTGAGGAGTAATATTCCTAGGCCATTTGGTAGTTGAATTCCTCGTACATACTGATTTCCATAGTGCCTTACAATTCTACCAATGCTCCTGAGGAAATCAGAGCTCTAAGAATAAAATGTATGTATACCACATTTTATTTATCCATTCATTTGTTGAAAGGCATGTAGGACAGTTCCATAATTTGACTGTTGTGGATTGAGCTACTATAAACATTGATGTGATTGTGTCACTGTAGTATGCTGATTTTAAGTCCTTTGGTTACAAACCAAGGTGTGGGATAACTGGGTCAAATGATGGTTCCATTCCAAGATTTCTGAGGAATCTTTATACTGCTTCCCATTATGGTTGCAACAATGTGCAGTCCCACCAACAAAGTATGAGTGTACTCTTTCCCCATATCCTCACCAACATTTATTGTTGCTTATATTCTTAATAATTGCCATTCTGACTGGAGTGAGATGAAATCTTAGTTTTCATTTTAATTTTTCTAATTGCTATAGATGTAGAACATTTTTCATATATTTGTTCATTGATTGTATTTCTTCTTCTCTGAAGTGTCTGTTTAGTTTCTTAGCCCAGTTTTTCATTTGGTTATCATTTGGTTATATATTTTTTTTAATTTTTGGTGTTGAATTTGCAGGTAAATGGATAGAACTGGAGAATATCATGCTAAGCAACATAAGCCAATCCCCCCAAACCAAAGGCCAAATGTTTTCTCTGATAAGTATATGCTCATTCTCAATAAAAGGGTGAGGGCAGCTAGGGAAGAATAGAAGTACTTTGGATTCAGCAATTGGGAGTGCACGGAGGGGAGGAGGAATGGGGATAGGAAGGATAGTAGAATGAATTGGACATTATTATTCTATGTACATATATGATTATACGACCAATGTGATCCTACAATATGTACAATCAGAAGAATGAGAAATTATACTCCATTCATGCATGATGTGTCAAAATGCATTCTACTATAAGGTATAATTAAAACAAATTTAAAAATTCAGGAAAGTAAAAGGTAATATAAGAATTGATATGCATATACATAAGAGAGATTTGAACTCAGTGTATTTAGCTAAGAAGTAAACAATTTTATTTTTTCTGTAAAAAAGCCAAATAGCAACAATTTTAATTGTGGAGACCATATGACTCCTGTTATAAGTACTACTGTTTGCCATTGTAATCAGAAAGAGCTTTAGATGATACATAATAATATGCCTGTATTCCAAGAAAACTGTATTGACAAAAAGGGCGGTGGCAGACTGAGTTTGACAGCAGGGTATAGTTTTCTGACACCTGTGTTGGCTCATACATAAAGAAATAAGATGAAGGAAAATGACTACATTTTCTTTCATTTTTCTTTGTTTTCATAATGGGGAGTAAAACCCAGGTGTACTCTACAACTGAGCAACATCTTCAGTCCTTTTTATTTTATTTTATTTTATTGAACTTTGAGACAACAGCACTTAGTTTCCCATGTTGACCTCAAACTTGTGATCCTCCTCCCTAAGCCTCTAGTCAGTGGGGTTTTAAGCATGTGTCATCACACCCACCGTGATTACCTTGTTGACTGAACCATCTCCAATCTCAATAAAGAAAAGTTGAATAAATTTGAAATGGCAAGCATCCATTGAGAAGAATTTCAAACACTTTGAGAAGAATTGATTACAGATTCCCCAAAGCAACTGAGGAGTCTACCTAGTCTCTGCTGCAGCTGGAGTACACTGAGGATGGTTTCCATGTGGTGAAACAGTAAAGACAATCAAGACTTGTGCTAGCACCATTGTCTTCGGGCCAGTTCTCAGACTTGCATTATTATATAGTCCAAGAGAACACTATGAGAATAATAGGTATATGCTCTAGTTTTCCTCCAAGGTTTCTACAGCCAAGTGTTAGAGATAGCGTACACAGGAGATTGAGAATTACCTAAAAAAAAAAAAGGTTTTATTTAATTTATTTAATTTTATTTTTTTAAAATTTTTTATTGTTGGTTGTTCAAAACATTACATAGTTCTTGATGTATCATATTTCACACTTTGATTCAAGTGGGTTATGAGCTCCCATTTTTACCCCGTATACAGATTGCAGAATCACATCAGTTACCCATCCATTGATTTACATATTGCCATACTAGTGACTGTCGTCTTCTGCTGCCTTTCCTATCCTCTACTATCCCCCCTCCCCTCCCCTCCCCTCCCCTCTTCTCTCTCTGCCCCCTCTACTGACATTCATTTGTCCCCCTTGTATTATTTTTCCCTTTCCCCTCACTTCCTCTTGTATGTACTTTTGTATAACTCTGAGGGTCTCCTTCCATTTCCATGCAATTTCCCTTCTCTCTCTCTTTCCCTCCCACCTCTCATCCCTGTTTAATGTTAATCTTCTTCTCATGCTCTTCGACCCTACTCTGTTCTTAGTTACTCTCCTTATATCAAAGAAGACATTTGGCATTTGTTTTATAGGGATTGGCTAGCTTCACTTAGCATAATCTGCTCTAATGCCATCCATTTCCCTGTAAATTCTATGATTTTGTCATTTTTTAATGCAGAGTAATACTCCATTGTGTATAAATGCCACATTTTTTTTTTATCCATTCATCTATTGAAGGGCATCTAGGTTGGTTCCACAGTCTTGCTATTGTGAATTGTGCTGCTATGAACATCAATGTAGCAGTGTCCCTGTAGCATGCTCTTTTTAGGTCTTTAGGGAATAGACCGAGAAGGGGAATAGCTGGGTCAAATGGTGGCTCCATTCCCAGCTTTCCAAGAAATCTCCATACTGCTTTCCAAATTGGCTGCACCAATTTGCAGTCCCACCAGCAATGTACAAGTGTACCCTTTTCCCCACATCCTCGCCAGCACTTGTTGTTGTTTGACTTCATAATGGCTGCCAATCTAACTGGAGTGAGATGGTATCTTAGGGTGGTTTTGATTTGCATTTCTCTGACAGCTAGAGATGTTGAGCATTTTTTCATGTACTTGTTGATTGACTGTATGTCCTCCTCTGAGAAGTGTCTGTTCAGGTCCTTGGCCCATTTGTTGATTGGGTTGTTTGGTCTCTTATTGTCTAATTTTTGGAGTTCTTTGTATACTCTGGATATTAGGGCTCTATCTGAAGTGTGAGGAGTAAAGATTTGTTCCCAGGGTGTAGGCTCCCTATTTACCTCTCTTATTGTTTCTTTTGCTGAGAAAAAACTTTTTAGTTTGAGTAAGTCCCATTTGTTGATTCTAGTTATTAACTTTTGTGCTATGGGTGTCCTATTGAGGAATTTGGAGCCCGACCCCACCGACTATAGATCTTAGCCAACTTTTTCTTCTATCAGACGGCGTGTCTCTGATTTGATATCAAGCTCCTTGATCCATTTTGAATTCACTTTTGTGCATGGCGAGAGAAAGGGATTCCGTTTCATTTTGTTGCATATGGATTTCCAGTTTTCCCAGCACCATTTGTTGAAGATGCTATCCTTCCTCCATTGCATGCTTTTAGCCCCTTTATCAAATATAAGATAGTTGTAGTTTTGTGGATTGGTTTCTGTGTCCTCTATGCTGTACCATTGGTCCACCCGCCTGCTTTGGTACCAGTACCATGCTGTTTTTGTTACTATTGCTCTGTAGTATAGTTTGAAGTCTGGTATCGCTATACCGCCTGATTCACACTTCCTGCTTAGCATTGTTTTTGCTATTCTGGGTCTTTTATTTTTCCATATGAATTTCATGATTGCTTTCTCTATTTCTACAAGAAATGACCTTGGGTGAATCCTTATACTCCAATACATTAGAAGATAGTGAAGGCATAGATAAATTTCTTAAGTCATATGATCTGCCCAGATTGAGTCAGGAGGATATAGACAACCTAAACAGACCAATATCAATTGAGGAAATAGAAGAAACCATCAAAAGACTACCAACTAAGAAAAGCCCAGGACTGGATGGGTATACAGCAGAGTTTTACAAAACCTTTAAAGAGGATCTAATGCCAATACTTTTCAAGCTACTTCAGGAAATAGAAAAAGAGGGAGAACTTCCAAATTCATTCTACGAGGCCAACATCACCCTGATACCTAAACCAGACAAAGACACTTCAAAGAAAGAAAACTACAGACCAATATCTCTAATGAACCTAGATGCAAAAATCCTCAATAAAATTCTGGCGAATCGGATACAAAAACATATCAAAAAAATTGTGCACCATGATCAAGTAGGATTCATCCCTGGGATGCAAGGCTGGTTCAATATACGGAAATCAATAAATGTTATTCACCACATCAATAGACTTAAAAATAAGAACCATATGATCATCTTGATAGATGCGGAAAAAGCATTCGACAAAGTACAGCATCCCTTTATGTTCAAAACTCTAGAAAAACTAGGGATAACAGGAACATACCTCAATATTGTAAAAGCAATCTATGCTAAGCCTCAGGCTAGCATCATTCTGAATGGAGAAAAATTGAAGGCATTCCCTCTAAAATATGGAACAAGACAGGGATGCCCTCTCTCACCACTTCTGTTCAACATAGTTCTCGACACACTGGCCAGAGCAATTAGACAGACGAAAGAAATTAAAGGCATCAAAATAGGAAAAGAAGAACTTAAATTATCACTATTTGCAGATGACATGATGCTATACCTAGCAGACCCAAAAGGGTCTACAAAGAAACTATTAGAGCTAATAAATGAATTCAGCAAAGTGGCAGGATATAAAATCAACACGCATAAATCAAAGGCATTCCTGTATATCAGCGACAAATCCTCTGAAATGGAAATGAGGACAACCACTCCATTCACAATATCTTCAAAAAAAATAAAATACTTGGGAATCAACCTAACAAAAGAGGTGAAAGACTTATACAATGAAAACTACAGAACCCTAAAGAGAGAAATAGAAGAAGATCTTAGAAGATGGAAAAATATACCCTGTTCATGCATAGGCAGAACTAACATCATCAAAATGGCGATATTACCAAAAGTTCTCTATAGGTTTAATGCAATGCCAATCAAAAAAAAGGTTTTAGAGCCTGTCTCTACTTAGCCCAAATATTTGAGGACCTAGTATGACACTGTCCTTCAGCCGGTGAATAAACATTTAGGGGCGAGTAGCTAATGTAAGCTTTTATCAAGTCCAGTTCAAGGTGTATTTATTTGAACCCTGAACATCATTTGTGCTTATTTACCAGTTCCTATATGTAGAAGAAAGAATATTTTGCACTGAGACTTATGGACTCCCCACATTAGCCTCTCATTGAAGGTTGTGGAAAGTATAATGGAAGTCCTGGATTCTATTTCTTTCTGCCAAAATAGTAAACTTAAAATCCTACTTAATTTCTTCAGAAATTGTAATGACTAGCACCACTCTCAAACACATGAAAGAGCGATGCAATCTGTTATTTATTTCCATCTGACTTTGCAAAAAAAAAGAGATATGGGTAATTTTATTGGCACTCCTCAAACATTATTCAACTGCTCCTTAAAATGTGTGTGGATATGTTTCAATATGTCTGAGTATGCGTAACTTCAAGCATATACACCTGGCACACAGTAAATAGCTGTTGATTTAGACATTTGCTTTTTCTACACTCATATAATTAAAATATTAAAAGAATTTGTTTTCCTATTACAACAGGTTTGATACATTTTCTGATGATATAGTCACAGAAATATAAATTCACTATCAGCTTTGTCCGCAAAGCTGTTGTATTATCTGATTCTATGACACACCATAATGGCCTTTTATTGTGATTGCATTAAACTCATAGTAAAGTGAGAGTAACAGGTTAGGTCGTTATATATTTTGGAAAAGTCTGCATAAGAGAGAAACAGATGGTTTTATTAAACTTTTCCTGGGCATCTATCTAGATTCTCATATTTTCCATATCTAGATGAAGAGTAATTTATTTTTTCTTATAGTCTCTACAGTAATAACTACCACCACAACAAAAATGCCAGTATTTCATAGATCTCTCTGGACTTTCTGAACAAGACAAAATACATTAGAATGTACTAATAAGGTCCATATCTTGAACAACTCAAAAGTTTCCATATATGTGTGAATTCCAAAACAAGAGAAGCTAGAAAAACAAACTCATACTATATAGAGAATAAACAGGTATGTGGTCTTGTCCCAGTGACCCAGTAGATGCAAGAAAACTTGAAGTTTCTGATGCAAATGGCAACACTGTGTAATAATTACTTTCCTGGGGCTTATCTTCTAGTAACAAAGATACGCAAAATAATTTCACATCTAATACATCATGAATTTTACACATTTTTGTTTATTATTTTCTTTCTGGAGATTAGAACATATGCTTCATGAAGGTAGAGTTTTCTCTCCTTTTTAAAATTTTCTCCTTTTTTATTCACTAATATGTCTCCAGAACAAGCAACATAGTAATAATTTACAATTTATCTGTTGAAATAATGATATTGTAAGTATACAGAGAAATTTTAACAGAACAATTGAGAGGAAAGGAAATATGAGCTTCATTTCATTATTTGTTTAGAGGAGAATTCTGTCAAGAATTTTTTTTTTACTTTTTTGGAAAAATATTAAATGTACAGATTGGTGAGTGTCATCGTGACATACTCATACAGGCATATAACACTATTGGGTCAATTTTACTCCCCAGAACCTTCCCTTCCCTTTGTTTCCTCGCTCTCCCTTAACTCTTTCCCCTACTCCAATGGTCTCTCTTCTACTCTCCTGACATCCCTGTTTATTTCTTTTTTTCTCTAGCTTCTACATATAAAATAACACATTGGACATAGTTTTCGGTGTCTGACTTATTTTGAGTAATATGATGCTCTTCCGATCTGCCTTTATTTTTTGTAAATGTCATGATTTTGCTCTTATTTAGGACTGAATAAAGCTCCATTGTGTATATATAACAATTGTTTTTATTCATTATCTGCTGATATATATCTAGCCTGATTCCATAACTTGTCTATTGTGAATTGTGCTGTAATAAATATGGTTGTGTACCTTTCTTTAAAGTATGCTGACTTTCATTCTTTTGGATATATAGATTATATAGTAGTTCAATGTTTATTTTTTGAAGAACCTCCTTATTAATATAAATATATATATATATATATTATATCTATATATATATAATTCAATTTTTGAGATGTATATTATATTGAATTTTTTTGAGTTGAATCAAAAACCAAAGAAAAACCAAATAATCCATTTAATACATGGACAAATGAAATAATCAGTCACTCATCAAATGAACAAGTAAAAATGGCCAACAAGCATTTGAAAAAACATTTAGTATCTTCATCAATCAGGGAAATGCAAACACAAATTACATTGACATATCATCATTTCCATTAGAATGACAGTTGTCAATAATATGAATAATAAGGCCAGGCAAGTGGCACACAGCTTTTATCCCAGCAATTTAGGAAGCTGAAGCAGGAGGATCATAGGTTCAAAGCCAGTCTCAGCAATTTAGCAAGGCTCTTTAAGCAACTTAGCAAGACCCTGTCTCAAAATAAAAATAAAAAGGGCTAGTGATGTGGCTCCACAGGCAAATATTCCTGAGTTAAATCCCCAATACAAAAAATAATAAAAATAATAATACATGGTGCTAACTATGCAGGAACAAAAGGAAAGGTACACTTTTTATGGAAGTGTAAATTGGTACACCCAATATGAAAATCAGCATGCAGTTTCCTTAAAAATGAATTTCTAAAAGTCACTGAATAAAATGAGAAAATGAATCTTAGAAAAGTTGGGATAAAATCATTCTTGGAAGAAGCAATATTGACAAAACTATTTCTGAGGTAAGATAAGATATATTTGAGATAAAGAATAAAAGGCAAATTATATGGTAAAGAAGAAAATAGCAATATATAATTTTGGAGAGGTGGGCAGAATTTAGATCTTATATGATATTATACAGCACACTGAAGAATTTTGATTTATTGTTAAATAGAACAGAAAAGTGCTGGATTTTAATAAGTTGTTTATGTGGTCATATTTATATTTTAAAGGATATTTTGGATTTTATGTAGAGAACAGGCTTAAAAAAGAGTTAGTTGGAGAACCAATAGGATAAGTATTTTAGCACAATTTAAAGAGTGATGGTGATTGATGTAAATCAGATTGGTTGGTAGTGGTGCTGGTACAGGGAGAGGGTGGTGTGCTAAACCTGGTGGTAGGAATCCTGAGAAGTGTACTCATGGACTAATTCAGGGTAGTGATATTGTGTTCCTGATGAACTAGAGTGCTTCCTGTTGTATCATGTGTAATAGGCATAGAGAGGTGGTCATAATAGTGCTAATGGTTTTCTCTACTTACTCTTTTATAAAATAGTGTTATGTACTTCTAGAATGGATAAAGGGATTAAATTAACTGAAACATTAAAAGAATTAGATGTTTCAGAGCCAAGTAAGGACACAGAAAAACGTTAGCTGAATATTTTATTTTCTTATCATAGCTGCTAATATAACTTACTTTCGCAACTCATGAGATATGCCCACTCACATAAGTGAAATTCTCTTCTCAGTGAGTCAACCCACTTCTATTGAATATGCTTTTCATTTTATGAACATATTGCTTTAAATGAGTAATTCACCATGCTGGAACATTCTATTCTCTCATCTTCAATTCTTTGATTAATATAAATCTTTCAAAGTGCATTTAAAATTTCTTAAAATATTTGAAACTATCTTTTAATAAAAGTAGTGTATTCTTATGAATAAACACCTACAAGACTGGCTCATTCATTACATAAAGTAAATAAGTAACCACAACTATTTTGAAAAATGTAGCAATAGATGCAAAACCAGTTGAAAGCACAGCAATTACAATGTTTATATTCAAACATGGATTAAATATTATAATTTTGGGATCCTAAAAATATATACAACTGTATAGTCTTAAGTGATAAAAGTCAATAATATTTAACCATACTGCCTTCAACATTATAAAATCATACAAAAAAGCAAATAAAATCACCTTATAAGTATTTTATTTCTCCCCTTGCTTAGACATTTTCTAAGGAAGGAAGGAAGGGAGGAAGGAAGGAAGGGAGGAAGGAAGGAAGGGAGGAAGGAAGGAAGGGAGGAAGGTAAGCAGGTATTTAAGAATAGTATTTAAGAACAGTAGTTTTCCTCCATAGTCTTTTGCTTGAATTACAGCTATAAAAGTGAAAATAGAAAGATGACAAGTACCTTTGTAGAATTGAAGGCATTTCATGATTTTAATCACATGGAAATCACTTAATGCATTCTTTACAAGTGTAATTTGTCTTTGTTAGGATGGATATGACACTATGTGTGTGTTGTTTTTTATCAAGGGCAAATGTGCTAGTACACATTTTCTCTTCATTGGAAGAAAATTATCAGATTCCTTCATTTTGACAGGTAGAACATTCTGGAATAAAAAGACAAAGTAGACATATAAGTCAAGTTCATTTTGAGTAAATTTAAAGTTGAAGCAATTAATCAATAATGAGGTAATGGAATTTTAGATGAGTTGTGGGTTGATAAGGATTTTGTCATGTTAATGTCATCATGCATTACTGGGAACATCTGCCACCTGCCTTATTCTGTATGGTAATGTGGGACTTCATATATCTATATAATAACACAGTAACTCTTGTTACTTAGAAGATTCTTATCTAAAGTCAAGTGAATGCTCCAAGACAGTGAGTGATTGCTGAGCCTTAGTTAATCTCTGTATTTGATTTATAATTCTGTCTAGCATTGTTAGGCATAATATCCTAAGGAATGTAACATGAAAGGAATATTTCAATATTTCAGTTTTGCTTTTTGGTTCAGTTCCTGATTTGATGTAGAAATTTTATGAATATAATTAAAATATATTATTTTATATATGTTATAGCCCTTCAATAAAAAAGAGTTTTTACACAGAAAATGACAATGTTTGTGGAAGAATTATAACAACATTTAAATGAAAACATATTATGGTTAATACAAACCTGAATTCAAGCACTGCTTCAGCAACACTTGACCTTGAGTAAATTATGTGATCTCAGACTCACCACCTTCAATCAAAAGAGATAATCTAAGTTTGTACTGAGACAATATTACGTAATATGCTTAGTTTAGTAAACGACATGTAGCAAATAATTCAGTGAATTTTTACTATCTTTACCTAAATACCAAACAATACAAATTAACTTCACAACTAAGTGAAGTTTATGCAATTTATCAAAAAAAGTAATATTATGTAAGTATTAAATTTTTAACAGAAAGGGAATTCATTTTAACAACATGGAATGTTTAGTTCATATTAATTTCAAATGGAAATTTAAACGATGGAAAATGTGGTGTTTAGTTACACATACTGAAAAAGTTCATTGATTATATAACTCTTTCTTAAAATTATATATGTACTAATTCTTAGAAAAATAATTACTGATAGGCCAAACCCAGTCACTCCAATCTCTCTAACACACTAACTTCATTCCAGTGGTGGTGTGTGCAGTGCATAATAATTGTCATGTCTGTCTGGTGCAAGTCTTTTTAGCTTGCTTTCTTAAGTGCTTTGATGGAATTGGAGCCAAAATCATGCTTTCTGCTTTGCATGTCTCAAATGCAGAATCCAAGAATGATTTTTCTTTGTCTGAACAAACACCCAAACAAGTCTGAATTTGTTTCCTTAAACCAAAAACTTGAATTATGGAACAGGCACTCCGTATTATCAGTTGTTGTTCTCCAACTCACACACAAGTATATATTATACCTATAATGATATAATAAATATATATTTTATAATATGTATTAATTTTATTAATACTTTAAAATTGTATAGATGGAGGGTTTATGACCTATCCATGAACATATTAATTATTACTAGAAGAAATATCAATTATATTTTCTTAATTGTGCTCAGCACTCAAAGATTTGAAAATTTGAATGTTGTATTTTAGTTTCTAGCAATTGTGTTTTATTGGAACTAGATATTAACAAGTTTATGTTTAGATATTGTTATTTACAATCCTCACTACATTTTATGGCTAGTCACTCTTGTTTTTATACTGTGAAATGTCAGGGATGGATGGCGGTAAATATATATGCAAACAGATAAAGAAAGAAATAGAGGGCAGAGGGGGAAAAGTCAAGAAAAGGAGTAAAGGGCAGAGAACAATTGGTAGGCAAGAGAAGAGAAGCAAGGTACACTGCCAATTTATCAATATATTTGAAAATGTTTTCATTCTGTATGTAACATGTTAACATGATTTAACAATAGCACTTACTATTAAAATTATATCTCATAATCTCAGCCATAAGAATTTGAATCTAAATATAATTGATTTGACTTTGTAAAGAAACAAGTTTCTGACTATTCATTTACCAGAATAGTGTTTTAAATGTGGGGAAAAGATGAATTGGATAAGCTATATGATTTAAATAGACTTTGATATGATTAAAAGTATGAGGTAAAGACAAAAAAAATGAAAAGCTTCATGCTTAAATGTAAAAGTCGCATAGTTTAATTTAATTATATGCAGAAACTGTAGAAATACATCTTTATTGAAGGGATGTCTTGCAATTAAATGCATTGTAAGATTCTTAAAATCTTTTATCATAGAAAAAATATAAAAGATTTGAAAGATATGTATGATGTGTATAACATCACCTCACTGTATTTTCAATACACACATGAAGGAAGTGGAGGAAAATATAAGCTAAAATATTATCTTTTATTAAATTTAATTTTTAATCAATAAAAAATAATTTTAGTTGATGTAATTTTAATCAATAAAAATAATTTTAGTTGATACAATAATGTATCAGTAAGATTTAGTGAAAATTCACTTTATTTTAAAATAGAAATGAATTCTCTGGCTAAAAGAAAAAAGTTATTTAGAGTGTCAAGCCCTATAATAATTTTCCATATTATTAATAATTGGTTTTCTTTTGATGGATTTAGTCATACATACATTCTTGTTATTTATTCAGCACAAAACTCAGACTTGTCATAGTCACAATTTGATGGTACGTGGGAAGAATAAGGGAGGGAACGTGCAAGAAATACAGCATAACTATTCCTACCACTCAAAGTGTGCAAAATGACAGTAAATGTGAATTTGCTCACACATTTTTTTTTTTTGGAGAGCAAGTAGGGAAAAAAGATAATAGAGATGGCCTTCTATAAGAAATTTCACTATAAACACTTATTGGGAAAAGTACAGTAGGATGGAATTTAACAAAGCTATACTGTACAAGGCATATCATCTCAGAGCTTCCTTGATAATATAATACCAAATAGTTTGAAAAAGAAAACAAAAGTTCAATGGTCCCTAGATATCAGATAAAACAGAGCACTCTCCACTACAGGAATGCTTTAAGAAATTGATTGAAGGAAAAGTTGAAACCACTTGAACAAAAGGTTGCCTCTTATCATGAGTACAAGCAACCTTAAAATAAGACTCACGGATTTCATCTCCATCACTTCTCCAGTCCTGATCTCTCCAGACATAGGAAGCAGGATACTTAAACATTTACTCTGCAGACTGTTAAATAGATCTGCAATCCTAATACATGATTCATGACAAAATGCTAGATGTATGTATTTTATACTTGTTATTTGTGACACTCCTGCTCTTAGATCACATTCTCTTCACTGAAAATCTAAAGTATTTTAAACAATATCTTTCAAGGTTTAAATACCAGAATAACATTGTTTATTTATGTTTTACATATATTAAATGAGCTATTATATGCATTTATGAACCCTCTGATTCTGAGCTTCATTTTGACTCTTCTCTTTTTGACATTTCTTTTAAAATCTTTTCCAAACTACTGTACAAAATGCTTAACTTTATTTGTTAATCTGATCTAGGCAAATAGTAAAAGCTATCCCCCAACAAATCTGATTTATTAACTCCTCTGGGTTGAATTTTCTTCTGGTATATAAAATTGCATGTGTTGGTGGAGGCCAAGGTAGATGTTTATCAAGGAAAAATACTTCTTCAATATGAAGGTATATTTTAAATTAGTGAAGAGCCAAAAAGCTTTGAGTATATAAAGTTTTCTAAATTAAATTCCAAATAGAATAAATTATTGGAAGTATAATATTGTATAAAAATTTAAATTTATAGAACCTGTTCAGAACATTCTTCCCTGTCTATTACTAACTGAATCCAAATTAATATTTTGTGATACTTTTTTCATGCATTTCTGAAACCTAAATTTACAATTTCATACACTTGCACAAATGAGTTGCACAGTTATTGTGGTCTGTATATGTATTTATTATATGCTTCCTGTCATGGATTATGGTGCTTTCCAAAAGTTCATGTATGAGGAAATGGAAGAATAGTCCGAGGTAAAATGATTAGATTATGAAAGCTGTAACCTAAACAGTGGATTAATCCACTGGAGTGGATTAATTGGGTGCTAATCATAGGTAGGGTCTGGCTAGAGGAAGGGTTTCACTGAGACATGTCTTTGGTGTTTAGATAAAATTGTCCTTGCCATCTTGCTCTCCTTTTCTCTTTGCTTCCTGACTGTTATGGATGGAGAAGATTTCCTTTACTATGCCCTTCTGCATAA
Source organism: Marmota monax (assembly GCF_021218885.2). Classification (NCBI taxonomy): domain Eukaryota; kingdom Metazoa; phylum Chordata; class Mammalia; order Rodentia; family Sciuridae; genus Marmota; species Marmota monax. The sequence goes on from NW_026694610.1 coordinate 8,551,869, forward strand.
TGTTCTGCCTCACCTCAGGCCTACAGTTATAGAGTCAGCTACATTGAGTGAACCTCTGAAACCATGTGCCAAAATAAACTTTTCCTCCTGTAAGTTGTTTTTATCAGTTCTTTTGGTAACAGCAACAAAAAACTGACTGACACATTTCCTGGTTTTTCTCTCATCAGTCTAATCCTTCCCTTTCCCAATTTTTATTTTTATGTTTTTATTTTAGTCAAGTCTTTCAAACCTAGACTGATTTCTATTTTTAACCACCCAAGACTCTAATTCTTTACCTTTTCAACCACTATTAATGCACTCAACTAAGTGTGATTCATAAAGTTATTCATGGCATCTTTTTTTTATATTTAATGAGATTTGTCTTTAAATTCTAATCTTTAAAGTTACATTGAATGAATTTGGCATTTTGTGTTCAATGTTATGACATTGGGTATATTCTCTGACCAACTTTATTTTTTTTAATATCCTGGAGTGTCCAATGAATCAAGTACATGACATGTAGCTTTGGTGAAATTGGTTGCTTTCAATGCAATGCTTGTGAGATTAATTCACTTTGTTGCATGTAGCAGAAGATATTATGTTTTATGCCTGAGTAGCATTGCTTGATACAGATATTTTGCATAATCAATTCATTTAAGGTCAATACATTCATTAAAGAACATTTGTGTTTGAAGAATTTGACTGTTCTGAACCCAACTGTCATTAACATTCATGTACTCATTTTAGAGTGACTACAGGTTTTTGTCAATTTAGTGTAAAACCTAGAACACAATTGCTGGGTTATGTAGGTGTATGCTTAATTCTACATGAAACTGTTCAACTGTTCTTCAGAGTAGCTATAACATTTTGCATCTCTGATGGTAACATGTGAGAGTTCCAGTTGGTCTGCATCTTTATCTAGATTTGGATTTGTCAGGTTTATTTTTGTTGTTGTTGTTTTGTCAGTATACATTTTTTTATTCACTCTAATAAATGTAGAGTGGCATTTCATTATGGATAAAACATGCATTTCTCTATGATCTGGAACTAACAGAAGTATATATTCAAGAATTTTGGGGGCCGGGGTTGTAGTCCAATCGCTTGCCTAGCATTTGTGAGTCATTGGGTTCGATCCTTAGCACCACATAAAAAATAAACAAATACTGTGCATCTACAACTACAAAATTTTTTAAAAAATTGAAAACAAAAGAATTTTGGTTTTTAAAAATTCGCTTATATGTGTTCTTAGTATTTATCTTGAAAAATATTTTACATATTCTGTATACATAGAATTTTATCAGATAGGCAGTTTACTACAAATATGCTACAGGTCTTCCATTCTCATAAGTGTGTCTTTCCCAGAGCAAAAGTTTTAAAATTTTATTAAATACAATTTTCCCTTAATCATTTTGTTTTCTGAGCCACATCTAAGAAGTCCTGGGGATTGCAATGAGCAAAATTTATTACATGCACCTATGAATATCACTATTATGTTTAACTATATAGGACTAGGAAAAATATAAAAAAATATTTCTTTGCTTAACCAAAGTCAAAGAGATTTTTTTCTGTTTTCTTCTAAAAATGTTAATTTTATGCTTAGACCTATAATCTATTTTTATTTCTTAATAAAGTTTGATATTTAGTTCTCAATTATTTAAATGTATAATGATATTCAAAATTTTCAGTATCATTTTTTGAAAGTACTGTATTTTCTTCATTAAATACCTTTGTAACTTTAAAAAATTAATTGCCATAATTGTACATTGCTTTTTGTGGAGTTTATTTTGTCCCATTGATTTGTTCTTGGTTCTTCTTGGCTATTTTCACCAAAAAATTTGTGAATATTCTGATTAAAATTGTGATAAATCTGTTGACAAACTTGAGAAGAATTGATATCTTGATCATATATGACTTTCCTATCTTAAGCATATTACAACACAATATCTATGTAGGATAATTTCATCATGTTTTAATCAGTTTTGGTATACCTATCCTATAAATGTTCTCTTGGTTTGTAGTTAAGCATTTCATTTGATATTTATTTTTTCATTCTATATATATAATTTTCAATTATTTGTTGCTGTAGTATATAATAATGATTGACTTCTATGCATTATTCTTGTCATATTCCTTTCTGAATTTCCTGATTAGATGTAGCCATTTATTTTAAAATTTGTATGTGTTTGAGTTCCTCTATGATATCTTATACCAGGATGGAATAAGAAAGAGGTTTATGATGTTTATTAAAGTTGAATATTCATATAACCCGTGCCAGATAATTCAATTTCTGTGAATATATTCTAAAAAAAAAACTCTGTAAAATATCTATATAATATAAGGAGCTCCTTGGTTTTCATGATATTATGCAAAACAAAAGATACAAGAGACAACCCAAATTTTCAAATGACACTATATTCATACTAGATTATGCATCACTGAACAAGATGTATAATAAGCAATGACAATAGAAAACCTCATGAGAACATGTTTGAGCATATAAACCATGTTATAGAAAGTTGTACATGTTCTAAGGCCATAGGAAACCTATAGAGCCTTTAATACTGTGCCTCACACACACTAACACACACTTCTATACAGTGGAATTATGACACCTGGCAACAAAACAAGATGATGTTACACCTATTGACGACAATGGTGGAAGGAACCTGAGGGGTATGGCACAAAGTGGAGAAGTGGTTTACAGGGCGAGTAGCATATTATATTTGTGAGCTAGATGATAAGTGATAGTTGCACCTCACTTTATGTCCTGACTCTTAATTCTGAAAAAAAAAAAAGCCTTAAAAGTCATGCTTGTACTTCTGAATTCTATAAAGCAGCTATTAAACTAAGCTAAAGCTGTTAAACTCCACAGATGTCAGACCTGACTTTTGCCAGATATTTTCCACATCTCCTTCGGCATTGTCATTGCTTCATCAGTGAGTAATGGCCAATGGAAAAGATTGTCATCAATAAAATCCAAGCACGGCAGTTTCTCTAACACAGAAACCCCAAATGCCACTATTTAGCTCTTTCAGATTGGCTATATTTCAGGGGAGATAGCAGCAGTATTTCTCAATTGTGCCTAAAGGGTTGCTTGAAGTAGTTCTCCTTTACACGAAAGAAAAAATACTCTAAAATTTGATTGATGCAACACATAAAACACCATCAGTGAAAGACTATATAACTGCCACTGGTCAGTGATTAGTAAATTTATTGAGAAAAGGCTACTCAGATAAGAGGAAGAAGACAACAACATCTGAACCCTCCAAAACCAAGAATCATGGGCACTTATGAGGAAACATAGATGGTCATTGATCTTCTTGGAAGGAAACTGGACCATATTGTAACTTCCTGCGGATATTGCAAACACTGTATTAGAAACTTTGCTAGATGCTAACCTGAATCCTTCACCTGTTGCCTTCAGGTGGCCAAAGTGTTTGCTTTATTTAATGGCATTGTCTTATACAATAAGAGAAGAAAAGAACACAATTCCTCCTAATACAATTCAGAGAGTAAATGTTTCCATCTACAATCATTTAACAAACTATCTAAAGAACAGATCTTCAAGTATTTCAAGGTATTCAGATGCTTCTCAAGAAGCATTTGTGCCAAAAGGTAGATTCAGTAGACTCAGCTCCATTGATTTCAAAGAAGAGGTTCAAATAGACTGATAATAGAGAGATAAATGAAAGATATATAATGGGAAGAAAAATGGATATACATATTTTATATATGTGCACATTTATAAACACAAAAACAGATTGACAGAGATAATTAAGATACCTACATACATAGAGAGCAGATAAAAAGATGTATAACCACATATACTGTGATTTCAGGTAGATAATCAAAAAGGTACTTTTGCTTACCATTTCTATCTATTTTTCACTGTGCTTTGCCCATGTATCAGGTAAAGAAACAGAAGCACAGAGGGATTAGAAGTCTCTAGAAAGATGAGTAGAATAAGAATTTATACCTAGTAGTCTGATTGGAGAGACCATGCAATATCTGCTGCTTGGAGAGGAAGTATTTGTCAGGTATATTTGATTAAAAGAGCATTTTGAAAGTCAGCTTGTATGGTACAGGGGATATTTTTTAATCTTTTACTTAAAAAGGCCCCAATAGGGAAATAAGTAGTAATATGAAGTTACAAAGGCATGAAGTGGTTATTCTCTGAGAAGTTCTGCATACAGAGGGCACTATGTTGTAAATGAAAATTAAAAACAGTTTAAACCTCTCTCTCTCCTTTTGTCTTTACTCATTTATCTTTTCTTTTTGATTTTATATGTGGCACAGACATAAGGAAACACCAGAATGCTACCATGATCATATGCCCTTCTTAGTCCCAGTAAATATATTTTGAATTGGAAAATAAGTACAATATCTTTCTATCTACCTACACAGACACACACACATACACACACAAACACAACTGTATATATATATGATATAGAAAAAATTATCACCCCATGGGTACACATCAGACATCTTTAGAGACTTTTTTCACAAATTTTATTTATATTTGGCTTTCAGGAAACTATTGTTCCAACTTTAGCTGTCTATATTTAATTCCAATCAGTCCTCAAGTTTTGTTGATACACTTGTAATTAATCGTACCTTATCACACTAACTTGCTAGCCATCTTGCTTATCTCTTCCTTTACCTGGATTTCTGTAGCAGCTTTCTGAAAGGCTTTATGAGACCCTGGAAATTCTGCACTCTTCATGTGGGTTTGTCTAGCTATATTACCTTGGCACATTTGTTCAGATTATTTTTCATCTTTGTGGGAGTCTGTGCTGTTCATAGAAGGATGTTTAACAGAATTCTTGGCCTCTGCTCATAAGATACCAATAACACCTTCCCTCCACACTTCTTCTGACACTCTAAATATCTCCAGACATATTCAAATGTTTCCTGGAAACATTAGACCAAGGAGAATTTCTTCTCTAATCCCTTTCCCACATAACAACTGGAAATAACTTTCGGAATGTAGATTTGATTATGTTCTTTCATAAATTTTTGATAAATTTTACAATATAATTTCCAAATTGTGATTCTTACATTAAAAGCCTTTCAGGACTCTGTCTTTGTGTATCTTTGCAGTCATATTTCTCCCAGTAACATGACCTACACCCCCTTTGGCATCTTGCTGCAAATCCAGCAATTGTCCCATAGCTTCCAACTAGAACTTTTCACTGCTTCCCCCTGTGCCTTTCATCTCGCTGCTTTTCATGCTCCAAAGTTGTTTACCTGCATGCCTTCTCAAGAGAATGAAACCTGTTGCACCCCTAAACTTTGTCTTGGATGTCATTCTGTCATGGTAGACTGTTGGCCTGGAACACGTCAGGACAGGAGAGCTACTTCCCGGTTGTCTTGAAACTTCCTGTGTTATGAGAGTATGTTTTGCCAATGCTGCTCATCTTTTCAAGAGGCATACTGCTAAGGGAAAGAAAATGATATTTTTTTTCTCAAAATTCAGCATAATTTAAATTTATTGACATTACGTCAGATGTATGTGATGTATTTTGAAATGATCTAGCTCACTCAATTAAGTGTTGTGTAGAATAAAACCAAATAGAAATCAGAGTAAATCATAATTATCTTAGTTACTACTGTTCTGGTAGTACATTTGGTAGTTCAATTTAACTATTAAAATATGTCAAGTTTTTCTTCTTTTTACAAATAGTCATATGTAAGGATTCTGGCTGTATTTAGGATTCCTCTGATGAGCAAACTCCCGGGGTGAGGGTGGGTAACAAGAGCCTTGTTTCCTGCTGTTGGAATATTCTGCATTTTCACCCAAGAACTAGTAAGATGATTAATAAATGATTAATGCCTAGCTGCTATGGTCATGTCCTTCATGAAGAGGCTCTATGCTAGAGTCTTATCATCCTCGACCTTCATTTCAGACACTTGGCTTCTGGGAATAAAGGAACTGCTTTAGACAACACCAATGTGTCACTATACCTAAACCTGCCCACCTAACAGTAACTTTATACAATGATCAATATGCACTAATGATGCCAATGACCCTATATAGCCTATGTATATGAATAAAACTGGCAGCTCAGAGGAGCAGCCCCTTTTACTTTGCACCTGCCTCTTGCTTCTGTCTGTTTTGGTTTTTTTTACAGTTATGTGAGTTTACATATGCTCCCTTTAAAAAATAAATTTAAATGAGAAGATACAGATGAGAAAGAAACAAGCAGATAGATAATAAAAAAAAACTATGTATCAGAGTTATAATCTCTTGAAATTCCTACATTCAATGAGAATCAAATTCAGAGACCCTAAATTCCCATCTGTCCTTATGATTCCAAGATTGTTTCATACTGAATAATTGTTCCCTCCAAATTTGCTCCTTATTCATTATTATCTATTTCACAAATTAACAGTTGTCAGATATTCACTTGTACTATTATATTAAAGTTATGCTCTTCTCCTATCCTTCAACTATTTAAGCCCATCGAGAGCAAAGTTTGCCAGAGATCACAGGCTTATCCCTAATTAAGCAAAGTAAAATTTTGATAGTATGCATTTAATTTTCCTTCTGCATCTCTTCATGAGAAAGAAAAAAGATTTGAAAATTTTCCATCAAATCAATATAAAAATGCAACAAACTTTATTCACAATAATCTAGAATTTTTAAAAAATATTTTCATCACTTGGAAAAAATTGTAGTAAACCAATTTTACACAGTACTGTACTTTTAATATTTTGTTTTTATTCAGAAATCATAAGAATTAAATATGAAAATACTTTTTCTTTGTGAAATATAGAGAAAAACTACCACTTGGAAAATGTAAGCATCATTTTGGAAGCATAAATATTTTTATTTAAAAGCTGTTGGAGTTATTTTAATAAATTCATATAAATAAAAGCCTATTAAAGTTACATTGGGCAGATGTAAAGACAAAATATGTTTACTTAGCAAATGTTTATTTCTTAATAATATTCAAATTTACAAAAACTGCCATTTTTTATCTTGATAAAGAATATTAATTTGTAATCAATCTAAATTATCACATTTATATCCTCACTCAAAAGAAATCTCTATTAAATACACACTAAGTATAAAATATGTAATGAAATATTATCTTCTGTAAGATGTTGTTATAAATATTAATATGTAATTTTTATAGTATAGATAAAACTCATGTATAGGTCTCTAAGTATTTGTATTTTATCTCTGCACTGATAAATATTTTAAGTTTTTGATGTGCTTTCAGATTTTGTGTATAAGTATTTACAATCATGTTACTTGTATCAAACTGCTTGTTATAGGCTGAAAGAAGCCTTTAGAAAGATCAGGTCTGAATTCCTGGATCCTGTCAATATGACCTTCTTTGAGAAGATCATAAATGAAGAAGAGATGAGGAAATTCTGATGTACTACCCAACTGGGTCCTAAATGCAATCACATGTATCCTGAATTTATTAAACATTATTGAAATAAGTATCACCAATGATAGGTATACATAATAGAATATTAAAATTGTTAGTGAAAAAAAACTTTTCCAAGTAATATTTATTAAAGTATGTTTTAATTGTTAATACTCACCAGATTTTATTCTAAAAATGGAGGAGTTTTGACAAAAACTCACGTAAAATTTAAATTTCAAAAATTAAATTACTGATTTTAAGAGAAAGAAAATTTATTGTTTTTAATTAGTTAAGCTTTATTGAGTATAACTTTAAAACCAGTGTAAGATTTGAACTTTGTGTGTTATAAATTTAAAGAATTTATTGTATAATATTGATGGCACATATAAGAGTTTGACAATAAAAATGAACAAACTTTGAGGACAATTGCAATAAAATATTGATACTAATTGAGCATATTCCCAAGTAATGCCCAAAGCTAAAGATATACAAGGGTCTCAATTTAACACTTGCTAGATGAGATTGTTGTACTTCATTAGTAACTTTTACTTTTAACTTCAATTTATATTTGCTTCTGAAATCAATTCCATTTACTGGCATTAAGTTTTTTAAATGGATATTCTTCTCTTTTTCTTTCTTTTCTTTGTACCAGGGACCAAACCCAGGAGCGTTTAACAACTGAGACATATCCCCAACCCTTTTCAAATATTTTATTTAGAGACAGAGTCTCACTGAGTTGCTAAGTGCCTTGCTAAATTGCTGAGGCTGGCTTTGAACTAGCAATCCTCCTGCCTCAGCCTTTTAAGCCACTGAGATTATAGGCAATGAATATTCTTCACTGAAATTCTTGCCAGGTTTAAATAATTACTCTGAATTATAACAAAAAAAAAATAGAGTGAAATATGTGGTTGCGTATAAAGACTGATTTATGTGTCATATGTATTATTTGCACATAGTGAATACACACATATTGAAACATACATGCATGTAATTTTGTAGGATGCATACATATGTAACTTTTATGTGCTATAAAATATTTAAATATATAAATATATTTTAATGAGAAAAATAGTAAAGAATATTTTAATTTCTAAATACTCCCTATAAATCTTGTAAACTTTACTTACAAATTCAGTATTTTCCTTTAGCACTGAAAACTATCTCCATTATATATTATATTCTTCCCTATCTCCAAATAGTCCATTAGTTGTTATTATAAAGGGTACCTTCAGTCTTTTAATCTATTGTATAGTGTAGATCATATTTTCAACATTTTTCAATAAGTCTTTTTCTAACCTCTATTTTTATAGGTCATTTAATCATCTGTCCCTTTTTAAAAAAATTTTATCCTTTCTTAAAATTTGTTCTTTTTAGATATACATGACAGTAGAGTATATTTTGATACATTATACATACATAGAGTATAACTTATTCTATTTAGGATCCTATTCTTGTGGTTGTACATGATGTGGAATTTCACTGGTGGTATATTCATATATGAACACAGGAAAATTATGTTTGATTCATTATATTCCCACCCCTATTCCCTTCTCTTCATTCTCCTTTGTCTAATCCATTAAAATTCTATTATTCCCCTCACATCCCTTTCCAGATGCGTTTTAGTATCTGCATATTAGAACATTCAGCCTTTGGAATTTTGGGATTGGATATTTCACTTGGCATTATTGTCTTCAGATCCATCCATTTACCAGCATATATAATACTTTTATTTTTCTTTTTTACTGAGTAGTATTCCATTGTGTTATATACCACATATTCTTTATCTGTTTTTCTGTTAAAGGGCACTTAATTTGGTTCCAAACTCTTGGCTATTATGCTGCTATAAACATTTGTGTGGCTACAGTATACTGGAGAATACTGATTTTAAGTCCTTTGAGTATAAATAGAGGAGTGGGATAGTGGGGTAAAATAGTGGTTCCATTATCAGTTTTCTGAGGACTCTCCCATACTGTTTTCCAGAGTGGTTGCCCCAAATTGCAGTTCCACAAATATATTAATATACCTTTTTCCCCATAGCCTCATTAACATTTAGTGTTATGTATTCTTGTATTCTTGATAATTTCCATCTTGACTGGAGTAAAATGGAATTTCAGTGTAGTTTTTATTTGCATTTCTCTAATTTCTAGGTATGTTGAACTTTTTTTCATATATTTGTTGATCGATTGTATTTTTTCTTCTGTGAAGTGCCTCTTCAGTTTCACTGCCTATTTATTTATTGGGTTATTTATTTATTTATTTTTGGTGTTGAATTTTTTTAGTTCCTTATCTATCCTGGAGATTAATGCTCTATTGGAGGCTCAGGTGGCAAAAATTTTCTTTCATTCTGTAGACTCTCTCTTTATGTTCTTGATTGTTTCTTTTGCTGTTAAGAACCATTTTGGTTTGCTACCATTCCATTTATTGATTCTTGATTTTATTTCTTGAGGTTTAGGAGTCTTGTTGAAAAATTTGGTTCCTAAGCTGACATGATGTAATGTGGGGCCTACATTTTCTTCTAGTAGGTATAGAATCTTGGGTCTAATGCCTACATCCTTGACCCAACTTGAGGTGCATTTTGTGTAGGATGAGAGATATGGTTTCAATTTCATTCTGCTACGTATGAATTTCCAGTTTTCCCTGAACCATTTGTTGAAGAGGCTATCTTTTCTCCAATTTATGTTTATGGTGAATTTGTCTAGTATGTATTTATGTGGGTTTATATCTGTGTTTTTTATTCTGTTTCATTGGCCTCTCTGTCTGTCTCTTTTGGTGATAAAAGCATGCTGTTTTTGTTACTATAGCTCTGAAGTATAATTTTAGTACTGGCATTGTGACGCCTTCTGCTTCACTTTTTTTTTTGCTAAAGGACACCATTAAAAACATACCAAGAGCCCGGTGCAGTGGTGAATGCCTGTAATCCCGGCATCTCAGGAAGTTGAGATGGTAGGATCCTGAGTTCAAAGTCAGCCTCAGAAATAGCCAGGAGCTAAACAATTAAGTGAGACCCTGTCTCTAAATAAAATACAATGGGTTGGAAATGTCACTCAGTAGTCGAGTGTCCCTGAGTTCAATCTCTGGTACCCCTCCCCCCAAAAAAAAGCCTATAAAGAAAGTAAACCCCAGGATCAGATGAATTATTCATCAAGTTCTTCCAGACCTTCAAGGAAAAACTAATACCAATATTCCTCAAAGTATTCTATGAAAGAGAAAAGGAAGGAACCCTTCCAATTTCATTCTATGAAGCTGGTATTACCCAGATACCTAAACCAGACAAAGACACATAAGGAAAGAAAATTTTATACCAATAACCCTGATAAACATAGATGCAAAAATTCTTAATAAAATTATGGCAAATTGCCTACGAAAAATATTAAAAAGATAAAAAATATTAAAAAGATGAGCAATTGGGTTTCATCCCAGGAATGCAATGTTGGTACCACATATAGATGCCAATAAACATAATTAACATTATCAATAAACAAACCACATCATTATCTAAATATGTGCAGTAAAAGCATTTGAAAAAAAAATACAGCATCCATTCATGTTCTCAACACTAGAAAAACTAGGGATGATGGAAACCTATCTCAACATTTTAAATTCTGCATACACTAAAACCAAGGCTAACATCCTTCTAAATGGAGAATTGAAGGAATTTCCCCTAAAAACTGGAACCAGACAAGGATGCCCTCTTTCACCACTTCTATTCAACATAGTCCTCGAAAGTCTAGCCAGAGCAATTAGGCAAAAGAAAGAAATTAAAGGACACAAATAGAAAAAGAAGACCTCAAACTATCCCTATTTGCCAATGAAATGATCTTATATTTGACAAGAACAAAAAAACTTCACCAGAAAACGTCTAGAACTCATAAAATAATACAGCAAAATAGCAGGATATAAAATCAACACCCATAAACCTTTTGTGTTCTTACTCACCGATGATAAATCAGTCAAAAGAGAAATTAGAAAAAGTATCCCACTCATGGTAGCCTCAAAAAATAAAAATGAAATAAAAAAATTTAAAAAATGGGACTCAATCTAACAAAAGAAGCAAAAGACCTTTATAATAAAAACTACAGAAGACTAAAGAAACAAGTTGAACAATATTTTAGAAAATGGAAAGATCTCCCATATTTTTGAATGGGCAGAATTAACATAATCAAAATGGCAATATTACCAAAAACACTATATAGATTTAATTCAATTCCTATTAAAATTCCAATAACATTCTTCATAGAAATATAAAAGCAGTCATGAAATTCATTTAGAAAAATAAGAGACACATTTGTCTCTTTTTAAATTAACTTCACAAGCAGTGATCAGAGTACTTAGGCATTCAGTGTAAACATAAATCATGTTTAGAAATCCACCATTATTTTGCTCTCTGAAGGAAGACAAACATTTTTCGTAAGTAAACATTTTTATATAGTTGGAATTTCTTGATTGTGTATTTTTAGATATGATCTCAATTTTAAGAGACACCTATTAAGTGTGGACGGATAATATATAAATCTACAAGAATATGAGAATGCCATAACGGTAATTAATATTTAAGATATATGTTAATTCATTCTAAACAAATGAAACAAAATAAGACGTGGGTATATGGAGAATTTGAGGATTTCTTTGGACATAAGCCTAAGCACCAAATGGAAATATTCTTGCCAGTTAGAAAACAGTTAAGGATTATGAACAGTGCAGAAAGAAGAGGAAAGAAAAAAGAGGAAGAAAATAGAGAGATAGAAAGAAAATAAGTTCATTACATAGCAGTATGCAACAGAGTCAGTACCTTTTATAATTTGATTTAAAAAACAAATCTGGGTTGTCTGTTCAACCAACTTCAAGGTGAATTTCATACCTTCTAGCTCACTCACAAGTAGCTGCTACCAGAGTAGCAAAGATCTTCAATGGATATTTTCTTTCAAAAATTATAGCTCATTTCAATCTGTGCTTCAAATTTCAAACATTTCTGGTAGGCTTTCTTTGTCCTAGAATGAAAACCAATCTCCTCATCAGAACACAGAATGATCTACAGTTTGGCTCCAACCTGCTGCGCTCTGCTCTTTTTTAGTATCATTTGTCCTCTGTTCACTAAAAGCTACCACCACAGTGACACACACCAGTGGCCTCCAGATCATATAGAATCAGGAGGTCAAAAAATAAATGTTCAAATTATGGCCAAAGGTGAAATGTCTTTCATTTTTACTTTTTTATCCAATTATCTAAGTTTAGAGATATTTGGACTGTTTTTTTTTTCCTTAACTTCTAGCTCCTAATTACAATTTTAACCTTAGAGCAATGCCACTGGCATTTTATAACAATTTGCTTCACATTTGCAAAGGGGAATGAGGCAAGCTAACTCATGGAAAGTAATTGTGTCAGTGTGATTTTAACTAGAACTGATCTATTTCCATTTTGCCAAATTTCAAAGGGTATATATGATTTTAAAGGAAAAAAATTAAGCAGTACTATTTTACAGTCATGATAAAATTTAAAGGAATCAATCCTGTTGATGATGATGCTATTTACGTTGACTTTTTAAAGTCTAAAGTAATATGTGCATGTGTGTGTCTGTGTGTCTGTGTCTGCATCTCTGTGTGTGTGTGTGTGTGTGTGTGTGTTTCCTTTTGGTACCAGGGATAGAATCCAGGTGCACTTAACCACTGAGACACAAGCTCAGCCTTTTTTATATTTTTTTATTTCTGACACTGGGTCTTGCTGAGTTGCTCAGAGTATTGCTAAGTTTTTGAGGCTACCTTTGAACTCACTATCCTCCTGCCTCAGCCTCTGGAGTCACTGGGAATATAGTCATGCTCCACCTCATTCGGCTTAAGTAACATTTTTTTTTTTTTTCGGTAAAATGTATGTCTCTAGGGCTGAGGTGTGGCTGGGTAGTAGAATGCTTGCCTACCACACGTGAGGCTCTGGGTTTGATCTTCAGCACTGCATAAGAAAATAAATAAATAAATAAATAAATAAATAAATAAATAAATAAATAAATAAATAAATAAGGATATTGAAAATATATGTCTCTAACCTATGTCAAGAATAGTCAAATCCCTGTTAGATCTTTATTCAAATTTCCTATTAATGATTGATTTTTGAGGTGAGCTCATCTTGCCTTTAGATACACATAGTGAATATAACCTCTGAACAACAGCATTTGCAAGAAAGAGAGGACGTTTCTTTTCCTAACAAAGGGTCAAGCCATAAAATCCTGCATGACTATTTATTCTCCTAGGTGGGAGGATTTAAAGAACAGATTGATGTACTTGGACCCTGAAAGTGTCTATTTGAACCTGACTCAGCCAGTTTGTAGCTATGCTTTGTGACTTTGAGCATCATTGCTCTGACCTTGAGATGCTTTATCTGCAGAAAGTGAAAAAAAAATAATGCATATCTCAAGTGTCTTTGTTGCTTAATAAGAAAATACTATAAAACCCTGTCAAACTTATGTAGTAGTAAAGCAACATTATAGCAACGCATGTTATTATGGTAGCAGTATATTCAGGGGCACTGATCTTTATTCTTTAAGGTTAAACATTTTTTTGACTCTGTGGTGAGTACTGTTTGGGTCAGAGATATAATAATAACATAAGATATTTTTTGAACTTTCAGTGTGTAGAGAGCTGAGAATATGGAGACAGATAGTTTCCTCTTACTAGCAAATCTAAGACAATCTTGAGAACCACCAAGGATCAAGAACCTCCCATAAGTGTTGAAAAAAACATTTTATAGTTGCATATCCTACCCCAGTGTGTGCTCCCCCTGGACAAAGGGATCCTGAATTATAGAATTGTTTACTATGTTAAGCTAGTAGACAGTCTCTGTATGCCATCAGACTTTATCTTATAGCTACAAATCAATTAATTTCTGTGCCATAGTTATACAATCAACTTTCCTTTGAATTTTATTTTGATCCAGACATACAGAACATGATCTAATATGTAGTATGGAAAAATAGAAAACAAACAACCAAAACGCACACACACACACACACACACAAATCTACCCTTTCTAGATAAAATGTTGACTATTATTATACTCTTTATTTTTTTCACTCCCAGCTTTTCAATTTCAATAAAAAGCACCATAATAGTGTTAATTCACCAAGATGAGAAAGTTATATCATTATTAATTCATTTGTTTAGTTTTTCTATGCAACCCATTATCAAGCACAGTTTTATGTATCACTATCATGTGGTATGAATTAATTTTCTGCATCTGTTGTCATCATTTTTACACAAGGCAACCATCATCTCTCACTTAATCTACCTCAATACTACCCTAACCATTGTCTGTCTACAAGTTTTCTTTTCTTTCTGTATAATATCAATAGTCAAAATCATCCATATTAAACATAATCAGATTGTATAGTTCCCTTTATTAAAAGTATTCAATCAGATAGTGAATGTAAACCAAACTCAATGCCATGAAATAATTAGTTTCTAAGGTTTTCCAAAGTTTTTTACCTATCTTTGCTCAGTTTCAAAGTAGTTCATAAGGTAATAAAAGAAAAAATGGCTTTCTGTTCATTCAACACAGGAAGACTAATTTGTACACTTAGGTTTTTATTTATTTTTGTATCTGACTAAAAGAATAGCATTTTTTTTCTATTCTTCATATAATAAGGTATATCTGATATTTCAAAATTGTGCCTTCTCCAACTTCTACCACATCTCTCTGTGTCTGTCTCTCATTTGTGGATTTCATGGACAGCTTTGAGAACTTGAAAATACTGCATTGGCTGCTCGATAGTTTTGTAAGCTCTTTAAAAGTGGAGAAAATATGTTTCTTTATTTCAGAGTCTAACTAAATGTGATGTGGTAGTAATGGAAGAGATAATGGAGAATTGTAGGAAACTTGACATAAGTGTTGAATAAATAAACACATGAATGAAAGAAGTTTGTTCTTAACTCACATCATATAAAAACAATCTGAGATATTTAAGCACAGGACTAAATCAAATTTGTAATTTTATAGAATACTGGGGCAATAATAAATTAGTGGTTTTAAATGCATAATACTCTGGTTTCATTCACTGACCCATTGAGAAATATTCTTGAGAAAGATATTTGATTGAATTCATAATTTCTTTTTTTTGCTACTTCTTTTTGTTTTATTTGTTCTTTTCAGATATACATGACAGTAGAGTGTATTTTGACATACTACACATACATGGAGTATAACTTTTCTAATTAAGATCCCATTTTTGTAGTTGTATATTATGTGAATTTTCACTGGTCTTATATTCATTTGTGATCATAAGACAGTTATGTCCTATTCATTCTACTACACTTCCTATTCCCAGCTCCCCAATTTGTCTACTCTAATAAATTCATAATTTATTTTGTAGCCGTAGATGAACAGAATGCCTTTATTTAATTATCTTTATGTGGGGCTAAGGATCAACTCAATGTCTCATACATGCTAGGCAAGTGCCACTGAGCTACAGCCCCAGCTCTCATAATTTCTTGATCAAAGCTTATGCGAGCCCTTCATGTCAAAAGAAAACTATATGGATGTTACCTAGTATGAAGACTTTTATGAACAAAATTATCTACAGAACCATATTTTATATATATATATATATATATATATATATGTGTGTGTGTGTGTGTGTGTGTGTGTATACATATAAACTATTTTTTAAAATTATTGTTGATTTAGTAACTAAAAGACCTTACATATGTTATAATTAGGAATGCCTAAAAATTAATAATCCATATGTGGATAGGTATGATTTTTATAATTTTATTCCTTTTGTTTCATACATTTTCTTTCAGGAAAATTACCTTGGATATATAAGAAAAGCACCCATTAGTGTAGTAAATATTATAATAGGTAGTAAATTTAATAACATTAAAGTAATTGAAGAAAAGTCACATTGGTGTTATACTGTGCCAGAAGTGATATTTGCAGGTAGATGAACACAGATATAGCAATTTGAAAAATGAGATGGAGATAAATGAAAGATGCAAAACAAACATTAAATGGGTAAATGCAAAAGAAGAGCAGGATAGAGGAAAGTTTCAGAAAAAAAAAATTGACTAAGTATTTTGAGTTAAAATAATAAATTTTTATGCATGACAGAAAATGAAAATACAAGCTAATTGTCCTAATTAATTCATAAATACATCAAGGAAAAATTAATGTCCTCTGATCGAAGTTTTTTTTTTAAAGAATTAAGTAAATTCCTCAATCAAAATTGAAGAACCTTCTCTGGAGATTCCTTATTCATCTTTTCATTCTGCCTGTCTCAGGATGGAGTAGATAAAGTTTTATCCTAGGGAGAAGTTTTCATGTATCCTAGTGAGGATACTGCATGATTCCCTTCAGCTCTTTGTGTTTGTAAAACTCCCTTCGCCACTTCAGGCTACATGAAAAATCACATGCTGACATTTTTATAATGCTTAAATACCAGTTTGACATGCTCTTAATGAAAGGAACATGGAAGAGTAAAATAAATTTCAAGGAAAAGCATAGAAGCAAATGAATCAATTGTGATTGTCAGCTATTTGATGGGTCATGAAACCTGCTTCCAGTTACAGAAGTGGGTCCCTGAGTTCATGGTAACTCTTATGGCCACGCCTGGTAGAGTTTCCTTCAACAATAATGTGAGTAAAATATAGTAGTTGAGAAGTTTTTGTGGAGTAGCATTCTAATTGTTTTAGAATTACAGATATAGCTTTTATATCCCGTCTGAATTCATTATATTTGTTGAATATTTCACACATTTAACTTAATATAATAAGCATCTGATTTTGAGATTAGTAAGATATGTAGCTTTTATCAGATTTTTCTATATTTTAACTTTCAAATTATGCTAAAGTTTATAATAATGCCCTAAATTATCCTAAGTTTTAAAACTGCCCAATGAGGTAATAAACATCATTTTAAAAATTCTACAAGCATAAATTTTTAAAAATCAGGAAAACATTGCATAATAGCTTTCTAACAGCAATACTATTGACTATTAAGGCTGGAGAATTCTTTGTTATATGGGAAGCTGCCTTAGGTGTTGTAGGAGATTTAATGGCATCCAGGGTCTTTACTTATAGATCCATTGGCTTCTCCCACCTGGTTGTAAAAAGATGATTTTATACATAGCTCAATATTCCTTGAGGGTAGGAAAAATAAGCACAAGCTGAGAGTAAGCATGCTAAGCAAAGTGAAATCCACAAATCTTAACTATACAGTTCAGTTTTTACAAATTAGTATTTTCATGCAGCTATCCCCTATCAAGACAGACAACATTGTGTTTACCCCAGAGTATTATATACTTCTATTTTGCACACAATCTCCCACTGAAAGGAAGCGAAGCAAATTTATGATGGAATTAAAAATAAAATCCTTCAAATAAAAAAAATTAAAAATCTGTACATGAAAATTAAGTAACCTTAAAAATAGAAAATTAAATACCTAAATAAGAATAAAGTTATCCTCTGATCATGAGTTCAAATATTTAATTTAATCAGGCTGCCACTTTTTTCTAAATTGCTAAATTCAAATCAAATCAACACCCAGATATTGAAAAAGCACTTCAGGGATTTTAGGAAAAGCCCCATGGACATTCTCTGCATAACTATGATAAAAATTTAAAAATAAATTAAGTGAACAAAACAATTTAATGGGCAACTACTTTAAAATTCTTAGAGAAGTGTTATTTATATGTCATAAAGGAAGATAAAATGGAATCTCAGAAAAAAATTAATACAAATTGGAGAAGGTAAAAAAGGGAATAAGAGAATTAAAGAAACAAGTGCCATTTTCAAAAGAGGTACAAACCTCATAGATATTAATATACTTGTATTGATTGCATTACATTATTAATAAATTATATTTATTTTATCTATTATATCAATAATATCTTTAAATATATATAATATAAATTTATTCAAAAAAGCAGACATAGATATGAAAGTAAAAATTATAAGATAAACATTATTATATTGAACCCAGTAGTTCTATATAAATGTACATCTTTTATACCAAGGCTATATTATTCATTTTTACTTCTCAAGACAACACAACTAGTTGAAAATAAAATATTAGAAGCAACCCCATAAATAGCCTAATGAAGAAAAATCAGGATGATTTGAATCCATACAGAAAAGGCATTTGACAAATCCAATATTTTTCAAGAAAAAAAAAAAAAAAACCTCTTAGCCTGCTATGAGAAGAGAAAGTCTCAATTCAAAAAATAATATTCAAAAATTTTAAAAAGGTAAAACAATATTAGTCATAGTGGTGAACAATTCTGTACTACAGTTAGAAACTATTCTATTGTCCTAGCTAATGAAATGTCTGTTCAGATAATGTGATATTCTTGTAGAAAATTTCAAAGAATTGAAAATAACAATTGACACAAATAAGCAATTATGACAAAGTTGCAGACTACAACATTAATAGACAAAGGGCAGTTGCTATTATATCATCAATAAACAACTGGAATGTGAAATTAACATTATAATATTTAAAACAGTACCAAATAAAATTAACTACTTAGGTTAACAAAGAAAACATATGATCACTATCTATATGCAGAAGACTACAACAATCTGAGGGAAGAAATTAAACATCTTAAACAAACAGAGAGATACTCCATGTTAGTGGATAGGAAGACTGAATATTACTAAGATGTCAATTCTTCCAAATTAAATTTTTAGATTCAAAACAACCACAATACAAAAAGTCTAGGAGGTAACTTTGTGGCTATTTAAAAATTGATTCAAATGTTTACATGTTTACAAAAAAAAAACTATCAAATAGTCAATACAACACTAGAAAAGAAGTCAAAGGACTAACACTGCCTAGTTTCAAGACTGGCAAGTTATAGATATTAAAAGAAAAAATGATATTTGTTTTAAGAATAAATATAGATCTGTGAAGCAGAAATAGACTCACAGAAATACTGTCAACTGATCTGAACCAAAGGAGAAAGACAAACCACTGGAAAAATTATATTTTTTACAATAAATAGTGTTGGGGGAAAAAGAGCACACACATTGCAACAAAACCAAAAATGAATTTAGATATAGACTATACACTTTTCAGAAAAATTAACTCAAAATGAATTATACAGCTGCACACAAAGCAACTATCAAATTTCTAAAAGATAATGTAGTACAAAATCTAGGTGGCTTTGGAATTGGTGAAGAATTATTAGATACAATACCAATAGCACAATCCAGTGTTACTGCATTGAAATTATGAACAATTAAATAAAAAGGGGCTCCACAAAAGGCACTGTTAAGAAAATAGGACAAGACCAACTTCAGACTGGAGGAAATATCTGCAAAGGTGCATCTAATCATTTCTTTTAAGAAATCTGCAGAGAATGCAAACACAAAATATATTCAAAATTAAAGAAAATAAAACAATCAAAAATGATGACAAGACATGAGCAGAGATTTTTCCAGAGAAAATGCAGAGATGGATAGCATGTCTAGAGCTCCTTATACTGCTAGAAAGTGAGAAATTGCTTAGGAAAAAAAAAACACACAAGCAGAAGCAAAGAAAGCATATAATCAAAACCCACC
This sequence comes from Marmota monax, assembly GCF_021218885.2. Lineage (NCBI taxonomy): Eukaryota > Metazoa > Chordata > Mammalia > Rodentia > Sciuridae > Marmota > Marmota monax. The sequence continues at coordinate 8,571,772 of NW_026694610.1, forward strand.
TATATTTGTATGGTGTGACAGAGTGGCACAAGAATTGCCTGAAAAGTTCACGATGAACACAACTAAAACCATTTGAATAAACAAATAGTAATATTGGATTACAATCCAATATATATCATAGATGTCAGTAAGGCTATACTGGTATAAATTAATTAATGCCGAGAAGGGCCAAATCTATCATGAAAAAATTCAAGAACTTAAAATCTTCTGACCTTAAGGAGGAATAAGGTTAACTATCTATTCCTTACATGTGGACTCTTCACAGTGACAGAAAAGTATTTCTGTATTTCTAAATTCAGAAAGGGAAATGAAAATAGAAGAGGGTTACAGGGCAAAAACCAAGGTCAGCATCAACAGTCAAAAAGTTAGGGTTACAAGCTAGGTGCAGTGGCACAAGCCTATATAATCCCAGGGGCTCAGCACTTGAGGCAGGATGATCACAAGTTCAAAGCCAGCCACATTAATGATGAGGAACTAACCAAGAGACTCTGTGTTTAAATAAAATACAAAATAGGGCTGGGTATATGACTCAGTGTCAAGTACCCCTGAGCTCAGTCCCTGGTACCACCCCCCCCCAAAAAAAAAAACCCTTTAGTGTTGCACACCCTCAATGTGAGATGGTAAAATTGGCACTTTACCTCTAATTTTCTTTTTTTTTCTTCTAAAAGAAAATTCAGTTAAATCAAGCAAAAAAACAAAAAAAGTCAAAAAATCCCATAATAGGGACCTCCTACAAGACACCTGACTCGTATTCCTCAAGACTGTAAAAGACACCAAAAAACAAGAAAACTGTCACAGCAATGTGGAGGAATCTGAGACATGAGGACTAAATGCCATGTGGTATCCTGGATACCATCATGGAATGTAAAAGGAATTTTAGGTAAAAACTGAGGAGCTCTAAGTTACCATGGACTTGAGTTAAGCATAATGCGTCTGAGTTTGTTCTTTAATTATAACTGATGTGCCAGACAATATGAAGGAGCTACTAATAAGGGAAACTGCGTATAACAGTACGAACTTTCTGTAATATCTTCCTAACTTTTTCTCTAAAAGTACAAATAATTTCTGAAAGAACTTAAAGGACATCTAGAAAAACGAACAGAAAACCTCTCATTCGTGGATCATAAGATGAATACTCTTACCATGGCAATTCTTCCCCAATTAGTGTACAAGTTGAATGCAATACTGATAAAATCCCAGCTGGCTTTTCTGCAGAAGTTCACAAATGCTCCATTGATCCCAGAAGAGTCAAACAATCTTGAAAAAGAACAAAGTTGGAGATTTTGCTTCCGAATTGGAAATATTCTTATGATGCTTCATTTAATCAAATCTATGATAAGAACATAAGGAGAAATACATAGAACAATTGAATAAAATTCAAAATCAAGATACTAATTTTTTACAGTTGTGACCAATTGATTTTGAACTAGAGTTCCTAGGCAATCAGCAGGGAAAGAACAAATGCTGAGACAACTGAACCACACACAAATGTGACTGTTTTTTTTGAAGACTTTCAAGAAAGTGAAATACATCAGACTCAGAAAGTCAAGGTTCAGATAATTTCTCTCATATGCAGAAGCTACATCAAAATAAAAAGGAGAATGAGGGTATCCCATGAAAATAGAATGGGGACCAGTGGAGCAGAGGAAGGGGACTGAGGGGAAAAAGGGAGGGACAGGAAATAAAGGATAAAATGAAGCATAAAATTGACCAAACTATATTCTGTCCATGTATGAATACACCACAGTGAGTTTTAGCTTTACATATATCTCTGAAACACTAATTAAAAATGTAAATAAATAGAAGGAAGAGCAACAGAGGAAGCAGAACAAGGGTAGGGAAGAGAGGAGAGAAAGAGGAAGTACTGGGGACTGAAGTAGAGCCAATTATATTCCATTAGGTCAAAATGAATGCAACGTTACGTATAACTATAATACACTGATTATAAGGTCCTTGCTTAACATCTGGACGGCCATCCTAAGTGAGCCACCGATTTAAGGAAAAAGTTTCACTTTCCCACCCAAGGGCATTTCTGAGAAAGGCTCACCACTCCCTCATACCAACCCAACCCTTAACCACCCACATTAGAAAGTGCCTGGCTTTGATTCGTGAGACTTCCCCATAAAAGTCCCAGAACCCAACCCTGTTTTGCCTCTTTCTCCTATAGAGAAATGCCTTTGTCAGCTCTGACAAATGAACTCTCGTATATATCTCTGACTGGTCTCTGTTTTTCATTTCTCACTTACACGCCTCTCATTCCTCGCTTTCCCATCACTGATAAAAAATATTAAAGAAAAAAAAAACTGAAAACACATCATAGGATTAAATGTAAAGCTAAAATAATAATACTCTTGGAAGAAAACACAAGAGTTACTAAATGTCATTGAACTCAATGTTGTGTTGAATATGACACTAAAAGTGTTAAGCATATGCACACACACACACACACACACACACACAAAGCCCACATACACAATAACAAAATAAAAATGGAAAAATGATTCAGACATAAAATATAATGTTGAAGTAGAAATTAAATAATTAAAAACAGAACAGATCAAAAGCTCAGGAGAAATGGGTAAACTGACATGACTCAGGAAAAATAATGGAGGAAAATTAAAACATCTCAGAATACTGTACAGTACTAAATTATAATATCACAAAGAAAAAAATAAATGTAACCCTTTACCATTTTGTATACAGTTCTTCCCCCAATACAACCAATTGGTGTATGTGGTGTCCTCCTTCTCTAGCTTGATGACATTTTTACTAGATGGTTGATCCAATTCTTCACTTCTGAAATTTACTATTGTTCTTGTATATGTTTAATTACTACTATTTTTATTTCACACTTGCTACTAGACATGGGTACACTTAATAAGAATAATCTCAGATAATCTCTAGGCTTATTCCTCTTCATTTTTACTGTATACTAGCAACCTTGTTTCTTTGTCACAGTTGATAAAATGACCTCCTTTTCCCCATTGCTATGAAGACCCCCAATTAAAAGATGACAATCACAACTTACAGACATTTAAACTACTGCTGTGTAATCTGGTAGAAGTAATTATTTCTTGTGACCAAAAACTTTTAAACCAGCATGGCCCAAAGTTGTAAGAAGGAAAATCAAACTTTTGTGACTTCATTAGATTTCATTATCTGGGAGCATTATGTAAATACTCTTGGTTCATCTAGCTAAGAGAAAAACAAATTAAATAATTAAAAACAGAACAGATCAAAAGCTAAGGAGAAATGGGTAAACTGACATGACTCAGGAAAAATAAAATTTCTCCTAAATCAAAGCATCTATTCTTATATTTTGAGACATCACTGAAACTATATTTAATTTTATGAAAAGGATTTCAGTAGTTATCCCACAATTCTTTAAGGCCAGCTACTTCTCAATCATTGATACATGAGCAGTTCAGTTAATTCCCTGAAATTTATGTCTTAATTATTATAATGACCATGTTCTCTACTAAAACTAAGTCAGAGCATTATTAAATGGCCATTATTGTTCAGAATAGGCGCAAAGGCAACACTTATATTGAATTCATGAAGGTAGTCAAGGAGCAAGGTGAAGCAAACCTATATCCAGATTATGTATCTGTTTCAGGACAATGACTGCTTCCTTCAACATGGGGAGGGGCCATTATAAGCCCACCATCAGTTGATTGGTTAGTGTCCTTGGGAACTTGTGATTTATTAGTAACTTAGAATTGTTATTTTTTTTTCTTGAAAAGCTGTGTACTCATTCCACACCAGTGTTTTTGAGAAATATAATGCCTTCACAACTTGCATCTCATTGTGTTTGTGCTTACTTACTAGCCTCATTGAAAAACTTTAAAAGTGGCTACATAAAGAATGAAATCATCTTTTCTACCAATTACTCAGTTGTCATGCTATGGTGAGGATGAACCACAAATATATTTACAGTCTATGTTTTTCCATTTTCTTTCTTTTTTTCATGTATGTATGGGGATACTGGGAATTAAACCTAGTGGTGCTCTATCACTGAGCTACTTCCCCAGACATTTTTATTTTTAATATGAGACATGATCTCACTAGGTTTCTGAAACAAGCTTAAACTCTTGATCCTCCTGCTTCAGCATGTGTCTACCACCATGGTCGACATAGTCTGAGCTTTTTCTGTGAAGTATAGTTAACGATCTTTCTCAGACTTCTTAGTTACCCTTCTTCAAGGGTTATACTTGTTACTCCTTCCAAGTAACTGCCAATAATTAAATCATTACTCACTGCACAATAACTAGTGAAAAAGTGGGGAGGAGACAACATTGCAGATATTTTTGTGTTCTCACAGTTGAGGGGATACTGTTGGCATTATAGGGGTAAAGACTCAGGATGCTATTAAACATTCAGTTGTGCATGTGAACTCACTCCATAGCAAGTAATTATATGTGCAAAAGGTCAGTAGTGCTGAAATTGTAAATCCTTCTATTAATCTATAACACTAGATCCCCTGCTATTCAGGAACATTGGCAATCGAATGTACTAATGAAACTGTACTTCATGGAAACATTTATTTCCTGCACTGTTTTATGAGACTGTACCTGGGCCATGTTGCAACACTGTATCAGTTTGCTTTGAGAGATCCATTTAAGCATATATTGTATATTCTAATATAAGTCATGGTGGGTATTTATCACTTCACCTCCAACATTGTTTAAGAAATGGGGGGGGCAATGGAGGCATCATGAACAAATAAGCAAGCAACATATAATATTTATTTGGTGTTTAGGACGGAATAGTTCTCATCTTCTACTTGTTTCTACCTCTTCATTATAGAGTGTACATTTGTATGTTGAAATTTAAGGATTAGTGGATCTCACAACAATATCAAGGAAGAATATTTAGGGACACAAGTTATTTTTCTTCCAATTTTAATAATATCCTGTGTCTATCAATTAAAAGAATGAAAATATATTTCCAAAGGGCTGTGGTTACTTATAGATAAGTATACCTTGGGATTCTAGAAGACTACAATTAGGCCTTTCTGATTTCCACAAAAACTTGTAAGAACATTCAGTTTATCTCACCAGACTTAAGAAATTTCTGGAACCTCTCCTGCCTTTGCCTCGACTTAAAACACATCCATTAATTTAGGCTACATGACACATTGCATCATACTTTAAATGCAGATTCACATGAAGTTATTGATAATTATTTTCTATTTCTTAGAGTTGTGACATGCAATATGCAGGAATTTACCCTTGATTTTGCGGGAAACATTTATATCACAAATATTCTTGGATAAACTCAGAGAAATCTCAACATCTAGAATATGTGTGGAAATTATTTATTATTCTGATATGAATACATCTTATCAACAGATTTTCAGGTATTATAACTTCTTGCTTATCAGGTTTTATGAATATTATACTATTAGTAAGGTAAAAAAGGCAATGTTCATGGGATAATGCTAAACAGACTAATTATAAAAACTAAAAATAAAACCTATGATCATCAAAATGATAAACAGCTTAATGGATTTTATATTTTCTAAAAATTTACTACCTGATTTTTATTCCTAATAAATAATATATTCAAAGTTTATCTGATGAACTTCTAATTCTTGTTCCTCTCATTGTCCCTTTCAATCCATATTGTAACCAATGACCCACTAAATTTTCTAAAGACTAACTCTAAATATGTTGCTTCTTTCTCTGAAGCATTTTCTTGGAATTTCATTGATTAATAAATTAAACTGAAATTGTTCAGCAATGACCTGATATCCAGGGTGCAGGCCTGACCTGCGCTTGAAGTCTATCATCCTCCATTTCCACGTAAACACTCCACCCAGATACCACATTGGTCTATTCATTGTCTTCTTCAAAAAGATCTATATTTTTATTGTACAGACTTTTTCAAAAAACATACAGAAATAACAGTTGATGTTTTGAATAATCATATTGAAAAATCTGCAAAATTGAAAGAAATATTAAACATAAAATATGAACTTGTAGTATCTTTAGTTAAATGCCTTGATTCTTATTTTCAAGTCACTGTGCTTTCTACTAAGAATAAAACAAGAAATGCAACACACAGTTTCTTGCTCTTGTGGACTTCTTTCCAGCAGACAATATCTAAATCACATATCCAACTGTATAACTAAAGAAACTCATAGTGTATTTAATGGATGAATGCTGAAATAAGTTCAGAAATTGAGAGGAAAAACTTAGAAAACTATAGGACAATTTGATATTACCATTGCACTCAGGCATGTGATCAGTGGAATGGTCTCATTTAAAGTAGAAACTTATTAAATTTGCTTGGTACAATGGGTTATGTACTAGTACCAAATGGTGAGGGCTGAGGAAGCTCATTTTTCACCATATAAAATCTGAGTAGTACTGACAAAGCAAAATGTGTCTTTTAAATTGTAAGTGCCATGAATACGAAGCATAAGATATAGGAGAGAAATAATAAACTGACATTTTTGATAGTTAGCAGCTTGGTTTTCATTAAGAAATTTCACCTTAGTGTCCCTAAGTTAAGAATAAGCTTAAATTGATCGAATATGAAGTTGAGGAAACATGGAACACAAAAATCTTCCAAACAGAAATGTGTGTCAAAGAATTTCATCTAAATACTATACCTCTGAAGGCATTTAGATGGTGAAATGGACAGTGTAAGATCATAATTTTCCTTTCTGGATTCTGAATTCAACATTTATCAGGCTCATAAATCCATTATCTGTTATGTTTAACTAAATTATTATGAGGTTTTTTTTTTTTTAATTTGGAATCATATATACAATTAATTTTCTGTTTCTGACAACTTAGAAGATACTAGCCAAGAGAAATGTTATTAGAGATAAGAAAGAAGTATTTATCACTGGAATATGGTAAGATGGATCATTCTATGAAGAAGAAGGACTTACAGAGCTAGAAGAATAGAAATTCAAGAATTCATAACTGTGAGAGTAAAATTAAAACAGAAAGTATGCTTAACAACAACTCTGCACTGATTTTATTTGAACTTACCATAAAAATGATTTGGTCCTCCAAGAAGGATAGAGAAACATAGCCATCACATTTCACATTATTAATAAGATATTATCCTAGTTCACTTAACATGATGCTTATCCTACCCAACAGAGATGATACCTTAGAGAGGAAACATACTACACATTATATTATTTATGTCTGCTAATTGTTCCTTTGTGATGAAAGTATCATTTTTTTTTTTACTATGAGCTTGTTTGGTATGACATAGCGAACAGTATTTACTTACGAATTATAATTTTAAATTTTACAAAGTACATATATTACAGTAAACTTTAGCCCAATTATTTTTAGATATGTTTATCACAAGTCTGTCTTAAGCAGAAAGATAATGAATTATATGAATGTTGTACAGATTAGGGACAATCCATATATCAAATAAGATTTAGTGGGTGATAATTATACATTTCTAATGAAATATTTAATCTTAATAGTTTTGTAAAAAAAAATAAAATTCGCACCAATGGTGGTCAGTACAAGGATTTGATTACAAAAAAAAATAATCTACTTGAAATATTCTTAATCTCTAAATATTAGTTGTTTTATACACAACTTATTTTTTAAAATGGTGGATGAACCATAGAAGCAAATGAGAGCAGAAACTATTTCAGCTTTGTTTTTCTAAAAACTACAATTAGCTTTTAAACAAAGTTAATTTCGAGGACGATCAATGGATAAGAAAACTCTTCTTAAGTAGCAGACCCAGCTGAGTTCTTCTTGGATATAGAATTTCATTGCCATGATGAGAGACAAAGGAAAAAAAAAATAATGAATCCTACATATGTGCATTTTGATGTTCCCTAAGAGATGGAGAATTTAATTATGCTGATCTAATTATACCCAAATCTAGTTTGTCTGATTTGATTACAACAGAATCTAGGTTTTTGTGTAAGGTTACTGCTGAATCGGGACTACTTTAATTTCTGCCAAATCTAGTTTGCTTGCTCTTTTCATGACCAAAATTATCTATCTTATACTTACAGCAAAATTAACATTTTGTTACACTGAGTATTTATCTCTATAATTCTTTAACCTAAAAGCAAGACATTATAATTTTAAAAACTTAAAAGAATGACTATTATAAGAAGAAATTTTACTAGATGTGTAAAGGTAAAGTGAGAACTTGCAGGTTTTCTAGACATGGAAGAAGTATTAGCTGTTTGAAAGGTAACTAACTTCCTAGTAACACTCTATACAAATATATCATTCATGAATCCAGTGAGCTGCTCCATTTGGAGAAAAGTTATATTGTTACTAGAAACAAGTGATGCAGATTGGGAAAGATAAACACAATGGCTTGCAAAGCAGACATAATTTCTTCCAATCCTTAGAATTTATTATTAGCCTGGGGATATAGCAGCATGTTTAGTTGGTCTCAACTCACAATTTCTTGAGGTTCTGTCTACTTTCTTTTGTGAGACAGTTCAAACCGGGAGAAACATCTCCACACTGTAAATTCTCTCCAGTAAACAATTTCTACAGTTTATTTCAAAAGGACCTGATAAATCCCTAGCAGACATTCTACCTCAGCTTTTAGGACATGGGAGGAAGAGGAAGATGAGTGGGTCCTTCAGGTTCAGTCTGGCACCAGTGAGCATCAATTATTGCCTCAAATGGTTGTGACACCTTTTGAGAAGGCTAAAGTGTTTTGCAGAATAAAGATTCATAAATAATATTTAAGGAAGGGTTAGAAAAATTAATTGTTTTAACTAAAACAAACAACATTTTGGACATCAGAAGACTACAGAGATTATATTTGCTTTCTAAAATTTTAGGAAGTAAACAGAAACTAAGAAAGAATGCAGTGCTATGGCTACCTACTATTACAGGGAATGTACTAATGGTTAAAATAACTTGATCGGTACTAATTCTCTAAATAATAGTAGCATGATTAATACATAAAAAGGGAAATGGAAGAAATAAAGGAAAAGAGAAAAACAGAGTCCCATAGCGCTTGTGATGTCATAAATGTACCTGAATGTAATTAAGGACAATGATCTCCCCACACTAAACTCTTCACCAGTTCTTAGTAGTGTAAGTGTGTTTCTGTGTGTGATGAACATTTCTGAGAAGCAAAAGCTGCATGTAACATGCCCTGGGAATGTGGAGGAAATAGCCACATGGAGTATCTTCTCAAGTAGGAAGTGTCCATTGCAGTTACCAATTTTAGAATCACTAAAAAGACTAATAACATAAACAAATTAGTAACAAATAAAGAACTCACTAAATGAGTTGGATGGATATAGCTAAGTAAATTGGAAAATTTATAGAAAATCATTTCTTAAAGCAACTTAGTGACTGGTAAATGTATACATTTTTTCCCCTTTCTGTTTTGAAGGAACAGTTTATTTTCAAAGCAGTGTTCCATTAAAACCCACAGTCTCTGAAGAAAACCTGTCAAAAGGTAAGATTTTGTATTAAATGGATTTCTCTAAGGCTCTTAATCAAATATTAGGTAAGGTAAATGCCATCTAAAGACCTTCTAAACTCTTTAAGTATCGATAATTACATGAGAGAGTTAGGTAACTATAAATGTAGAATTATCTTGATTTTGTAAGTTAGTTATACCAACTAAAATAATTTTCCTGGAATATATTCCAATTTAAACATGGGCAGTATGAACAGAATGTACTCACATGACCCCTGTCAATAAAAGAAATACACAGGGAGTGACACATGGTGATGTTTCCAGGCCCAGTGCTGTTGCATTCATGACAGTTCCTCTCTCACACTCTCACTATTAATCCATAAGAGTGGGCACTTGTTCTTCACCCAAGGAATTCATGGCCAGCATGGGGGAGCATGAAAAATCAGTTTATCCTAGGGCCTATATTGAAGGGAAATAGTTGAGAAAACACTGAACATTTCTCTATAAACTTTCATACAAACTTCTGCCCTTGGTACAGAATTATTCTAGTTAAATAAAATAAAAAAGAATTAACCTCAAGCCAGAAGAGAATATCATATGCATACATTCAAATTGAGTTTACAGCTAGGTAAACCAAAGTATTTTAAAGATATTTTTTTCAAGCCATCCACAATGAAAACTCATTAAGGAACATTCAAAATAAATATAGAATGTTGCCATCTGCCAAGGGGGGAAAAAGGAGTTATTTATATGCTATGAGTTTAAATTCGTCTGAAATTAAGTTTTATTGTTCAGGTGATATATTTAGATCTGAAATAAGTAGAAAGCCAAAGGTGGTTTGGGAGTCATTTTTCTTGCATAAAATTTATGAGTTATTGCTATTTATAGTAAAGGATAATAATGGTGTATTTTAATTTTTCCATATGTAAAGTGCTCTGTGAAATGCTTTGTTTGCATTGTATAATTTAATCCTCATATTCATTCTCTGAGTTAGAAATATGTCCTGTGTAGATGTTTAAAGTAGGGGACATTGTGTCTTACAGAGACTATGTAATTAAACCAAGATTATTTGTTTGATTACCAATCCTTCTAAATATTACTTTATATTATAATAGTGTTACCATATTTCCAACTCAGAAATGCTAAGTACCCTAGTGGAAATAATAAATCAAGTTTTAATAAAATCATATGGATGAAATAAAATTTCTAATGAGAAATAAGTAGAAACAGGAAAACATTTTACTGTTTTCAAACTGGGGTGATTTTATTTTATATGGTTCAAAATAGCAACACAAAAATCAAAAAGGCAAACTTACCCAATGCATGTGAAAATAGAATCCATGTCTGTTGAATCAGTGTCTCTCATGCTGAAATTAGCAGGAGATGATCCAAGGTTGAGGTTATTTCACTATTTCAGTGAGTCTGGAAGAGCATACACCATAAAGACAATGGTCAACAGATATTTGGTTGGTGCATAAACATTAAGAAGGCTGACTAAATCGGACATTGGTTATTTATCTCTAGCTATATAGAAACTTCCTTTGAAATAACATGCATAAAGTTGGGATATGTGTACCTCATGCTCCAAGAAATAATTTTATGTGAACTTTTTAGCTAAGTAGTGATTCAAGTTTCTGAACACCTAAATATAATTCATAATTTTTGTGGAAAATATTTATGGAAAACAGACTTTTCAAAGCAAATATTGGTTCTCATGATTTCTTGGCAAATATAGATTTTCAAACATATATGTAAATGTGGTATTCAAAGACTTCTTTGGTCTGAGAATAATATTTCTTGGTAAACCTGTATGAATGTTATACACATTTGTATTCTACACGTCTTGCCATGTATATATATATATATATATATATATATATATATATATATATTTGCAAAATTGATAATTTTTAAGTGATGAAACTGATATTATAATTGGCAGTTATAGTTAATAGGATATATAAAAACAGGAAATCTAGGAGACTTTAGTAGGAATATTAAAGAGAAAATTACTTCAGGACTATGACCATTTTATTTGCATTCATAGAGCCTTTGCCTTTACAAGGAAAGCAATTTTTGTGAGAAGATGTTATAGATGTACAAAAGTTAAGTGGTGTTTTGGTCATTGATGAATTAGGTGACAATGTTTTCTCTTTAAATAACTTTTATTGAGCTATTGCTTGGGTGCACTCTGCTGGTAGGGATTCAAATAATAATTATTTGATAATTGCTCAAGGTTAGAGGATTTACTATTGTCACTCATCCAAGAAAAGTACTTGGAAATGCAACAGTTATCTGATTTACTCTCTTTATATACAGTCAGTTCATCATAGATAACATTTGATACCTTTTCAGTGCCATCAGGGAGTTTGTTTGGTCTGGTTTTGTTTTCTGCATTTTTCTGGTGAGACTTTGAAGTGCTTTCCTCTTGATAAATACCAGGCGTTAAAAAAATATGATTGATGTAAAATAAAAGAATAAAATGGAAAATTACAACTTAAACCATTATTATATAGATATATACTTATTTTTTAAATAAATGACCAATTTTATAGATAATTGAATGCGTTATAAAATGAAGAATTATATTTAGAATGTTCATGTCTCCTTAATCCATCTTTCATAACTTTTGAAAAATTGATTTATAAATATTAAAGCATCAAATAAATGCATAAAACTATTAAAATATGAATGAGAAATTTAATATATTTAATTTTTGGAAAATATTTCCATCTTTTTCTGAAAGTGAAAAATTTGTAGTTCCTACAGGTCCAGCATTTTCCAGACTGCCAATAACCTAGTTAGCATTATAACTATAGGCTTCAACATGAAGAATACAAATACACATTTGTATTCTACAAGACAATATATATATATATATATATATATATATATATATATATATATATATATATATTTACAAAATTGATAATTTTTAAGTGATGAAATTACTTAAATAAAGTAATTTTTTTCTTTCTTTTTTTGTTTCTTTATTTTTACCCATTGAAGTCAGAATCACATCCACAAACAGACCGGAATCAAATAAGAAAAGAATTTCTATATAATTGGAAAAGTAACAGCAAAGGACTTTAATAGCATCATGGGAGTGTCCTCTATTCCAAAATCAAACATTTAAAGATCACACTCTTTTTTGTTATTGTTTTTAAATTCTCAGTATCTACTGCTTTATTCTCATTATGTTTTAATTTTTTCAATAGCTATATAACTAAGTTTATTTTTTATTGATTTTTTTGACAGTAGAATCCATTCTGATATAATTATACTTCATTTTTATGCACTTATAGATGAAATAAGTAACAATGTGATTAAATTGGAATTGATGGTAAAATGGCACTTATAGAAGCTAGGGAGAGTAGGGGCAAAGCAATGGTTAATGAGTGGGTACTAATTTATTGTTAGATAGGACTAAGAAGTTTAGTGTGCTGTTCTACAGTAAAATGACTACAGTTGTAATTGGGTATTATTGCACACATATAATTCCAGCTACATGGGAGGCTGAGGCAGGAGGAATGAGAGTTTGAGGCCAACCTGGACAACATAGCAGGACTCTGTCTCTAAATAAATATATAAAACAAAAATGAAGAAATGATCAATGTTTGAGGAAATAAAGTTTAATCTAATTGAACAACATGTATCAAAACATCACATCACACTCACATGAGATTCTATTAATCTATATAATTTTGTGTTTTATATATTGATTAAAAATAAATTTTATTAAAATACAGAAATTGGAAAATATTTTTGAGAATGAACTAGAGTAAAAATTTTGGACATAAACAAAAATGTTAAACTTGGTATCTATGTGAAAGAATGATATTCTGTAATTGTTTTCTGATAGCTTATGAAACTAAATTTGATAATGTTAAATATAACAATAAGGATAGAATATCTGTATCAATGAGCTTCTATTTTTGAATAATAACCAATTCTACTTCACATTCAATGTCCTATTTTTTTTCTCCATTCAAAGCCAGAATCGTCTTCATTTGTTCCTTCAGAAAGGAGTAAAAATATTGATCATCTGAAGGAGACAACTTTAATAGTTTGAAATTTGGAAATCTAATCTGTGTTGGAATAGGAAAAATCGTGATGAAAATATTAGAGCAGGAAGAAAAATGTGAAAATTCAGGTTAAATTATTATGCATTTCAATTACATATTGGGCCTTGTTTCAGATTAGAATTCAGGAAGAAGAAAACAGAATTCCTGAGTCCTTGGGAAAATGCTCTAGGGGTGATAGGTGATGATGATGGTGATTAGATAGATGATAGATAGATAGATAGATAGATAGATAGATAGATAGATATAAAATAGGTAGACAGATACAGGAATTCATGAGTATAGAGGGATGATTATTCTTTTAAGTAGAATGAGATGTGCCCACAAAACTTCAGGGCAGTCCTAAATTCACTTTGTGAATATTAGTACACTGGAATGATCAAAAGTTAACTTTACTTAATTCAACTAATAACATTCAATATAATAATTGTGGTTATTTTCTACTCATATCCTAGATATTTTTATGAAATAAAATAAAATAAATGTTATTATGTATACTCTTTATGTTGTTATAGTTTCTTGATAAAACGTGGATGCATAACCAATGTGATCCTGCAATCTGTACACGTGGTAAAAATAAGAATTCATAACCCACTTGAACCAAATGTATGAAATATGATATATCAAGATCATTGTAATGTTTTGAGCAAACAATAAAAAAAGAGAGGAACTTTAGTTTTATGCATAGTAAAAAGGAGAATGAGAAAGGTGAGATTTGGATTAACACACTCTATTTAACATCCCATAATAAAATACTAGCACTAAATAAATTGCTTTTCTCTTTGTTCTCTTGGTAAAAATATTTTAGAATTCATTTGATTGGGAAACTGAAAATGAGGAGGAAGAAGGTAAATATTGCTCAGCTGTTTTGTCTTTATCAATATGTTGGATGATAACGTTTTTCAAGTCTATGTAACCAGGGAGGAGCAAAGGTCAGGAGCCTTGAAAATATGTGGTGGTGCACACTTGTAATCCCACTTGCTCATGAGACTGAGGCAAAATGATCGTAAGTTCAAAGCCAGCCTCAGCAACTAAGTGAAGTGGTAAGCAACTCAATAAGAGCCTGTCTAAACAAAATACACAAAAAAAAAGGCAGGGGATAGGGGGAGCTGAGAATGTGACTCAGTGGTTGAGTGTCCCTGAGTTCAATCCCTGGTACAAAAAATAAAAATCTATGACATTCATAACATCTTGGGACAAAGGGAAGAAAATCAGATAATAGATATTTGAAAAGACAGAACAATTTGGTACTTATGCTCAATTCATATTTCTTTCATTTTACAGGGATTTTTGTTCTTTTTAGATACAGGATGGTAGAGCATGTTTTCACATTTTATACATACATAGAATATGACTTATTCTAAACAGGATCCCATTCTTGCAGTTCTACATGATATAGAGTTTCATTGTTCAAAAATATCTGAAAAAATATTCAACATCTCTAGCAATTAGAGAAATGCAAATAAAAACTACATTGAGATTCCATCTCACTCTAGCCAAAAGGGTAATTATCAAGAATGCAGGTAACAATAAATGTTGGTGAGGATGTGGGGGGAAAGGTGCACTCATACATTACTGGTGAGACTGCAAATTAGTGCAACCAGTACAGAAAGCATTATGAAGATTCTTCTTAAAACTTGGAATGGAAAAATCATTTGACCAAGTTATCCCACTCCTCTGTTTATACCCAAATGATTTAAAATCATCATCTTACAGAGATGCATTCACATCAATGTTTTTAGCAGCTCAATTTACAATAGCTAAGCTATGAATCCAACATAGGTGATCTTCAACAGATAAGTGAATAACAAAAATGTGGTATTTTATGTAATGGAATATTACTCCGATTTAAAGAGGAATGAAATTACGGCATTTGCTGATAAATGGATTGAGTTGGAGAATATCATACTAAGTGAAATAAGCCAATCCCCCCAAATCAAAGGTCATATGTTTTCTCTGATATGTGGATATTAACACATAATAAGGGAGGGGGAAGGAAGAATAGAAATTCATTGCATTAGACAAGGGGGAATGAAGGGAAGGGAGAGGGGATGGGAATAGGAAATCCAGTAGAATGAATTGGACACAACTTTCTTATGTTCATACATCAGTTAATATTTCTTGAGTAAGTATATTTCAAAATAAAAATCAAGTAAGGAAAAAATTGTATCAGTAATAAAAGTTTTTTGCGCACAGTTACCTTATTCAGATGTGTTTATTTGGGGTATCATAATATTTGATTCATACACATTTAAAATCTGATGGCTTTTAAAATCTCATCACCTTTTACATAATTTTATTATAATCTGTCAAAGACACAAGTACAGATATGATTTCAATAGGTAATTCACCTTAAGTGGCCAGATGAAAACAATTCATTCAGGGAAAAAGTAGGGAAAGACACATTCATTTTAGAAGTCCAAGGCTCTGACATCATTAAAATAAGTGGGACAAGTCATATCTATAAAATATCTACAAGGTTGGAGAACACATAAGAATAGGAAAAATGAGCAGAATGAAAGTTGAAACTATGTGGGAGTGTCCAAAGTGTTGGCAAATACAACCAGGAGGAAAAAAAAAAAAAACATGTTTCCATTTGCCATTATCTGAGATTATAGGGCTATATTATAGACCACGTGGAAAATTGCTGAATTAAGATGACTTTTGTAAAGGATGTATTCAAGCCTGCAAGACTTTTTTAAAGCACACTCCCTTCAGTTTAGAAACCAGCTGTGATAATGTAATACAGAACAAGGGGCAATTGATGAGAACCCTCCTGTTCCAACAGAAGTTGTTGATTTAAGAGATATTTTTTTAATTTATATATGACAGCAGAATGCATTACAATTCTTATTATATAGAGAGAGCACAGTTTTTCATATTTCTGGTTGTATACACAATATATTCACATCAATTTGTGTCTTCATACATATTTGCATAATATTAATCATCACATTCCATCATCATTAATTACCCCATTACCCCTCCCTTCCTCTCCAACCCCTCTGCCCTATCCATATTTTGTCTCTTCCTCCCATGCTCCCTCTCCCTATCCCACTATGAATCAGCCTCCTTATATCAAAGAAAATATTCAGCATTTTTGGGTGGGGGGATTGGCTAACTTCACTTAGCATTATCTTCTCCAACTCCACCTGTTTACCTGCAAATGCCATGATTTTATTCTCATTTATTGCTGAGTGATATTCCATTAAGTATATATGCCACGTTGTATTTTATCCATTCATCTATTGTAGGGCACCTAGGCTGGTTCCATAGTTTAGCTATTGTGAATTGTGCTGATATAAACATTGATATGGCTGTGTCCCTGTTGTATGCTGTTTTTAAGTCCTTTGGGTATAGACCAAGGAGAGGGATACCTGGGTCAATTAAGAGAGATTTTAAGGAATTGAGAGTTGACAAGTTTGAACTCCATTAGGTAAACAAGCAGGCTGAAAATTCAGGCAAGTGTTTATGTTGCAAGTTAGACAAAATTCTACATGACATTCCAAACTGTGTGGAGGTTCAAGCAGAGTTTCTATCTTATTTCTATGTCTCTTAAGGAGAATTCCTTGGGCTGCAGGAAAATTCTGTTCTTATTTATAAGGACTCCACTTGTTTATATGAACCCCATTTCCATTAGTAAGGGAAATCTGATTACCATATTGACTCATTTAAATCATAATAACATCTAAAAAATATGTTCAGAGCATCATCTACATTGAAAAATGGGGTAACATTCCTTAGATTGACACATAAAATTAGCCATCATACAAAACAAATGGCCTAGTAGAGGGTAAGAATCACCATGCTTAGCTATACCTAAAAGTTCACCAATTTTATTTTCAATGTTCCTGGATAGTTAGGGACCAGCTTCTTATGATTGACTGAGATTGAGATAGTAGTATTATGTACATAGAGTTTTCTCCTCTCCAGTAATGCAATAACATTTTTATTGCTTTCACCATATGTGCATATTTCTTTTTGAGGCATCATTTAAATTTGTGATGTCATTCACTCATGACAACATATCTGATCTTTTTAAAATCCTAGAATGCAGCTTGCAGCTCTAGTGTTAAAAAGTGCTTAGACTTTGTTTCACTGAGCAAAAGTACTCAGTTTTCAAAAAGATAAATAAGTTATTTTCAAATTATTTATTGATTTAATGTCACAAACTCTCTGCAAAGTGTCACATGTCAGGTTCTTGCTTAAAATGTAATATGCAGATGTGATGATATGCAATTGATGGGTGAACTCAATGTCACAGATCTGTATTTTAAAACACTGAAATAGAAGTAGCAGTAGAAGCAATTATGTAATATTAATGTAAAATTTGAAAATTACATTAAATTACAATTATCACGCTGACATCTCTAAACATAGAAAAGACAAATTATGTTAACTGCTGTGAGCTACAAAAAACTAAAAGACTGGTATGAAAGTAAAATAATTTCCACATGTATTTTAGCCAAGCAAATTTGCCTAAAGTTTATCTTAGTAAACTTAACAATGGGGTGATCAGCCATACATCCTTAGGCATAGACTCTCATTATAAAATCCATATAAGGAATCATTGAATTTTGACATGGGAACCTGTCTCAAAAAGAGAAGTGAGGGTGGCTTATTTCTACTATAAAGTTTGGACAAAGGAAGTCAGTGTCACATGACTTAGGGTAGAAATATTTCATAGTGACATTCTATAGCTATGGAAAAGCTTTTCATCAATCCACATGTGATTAAGGTTGGCTTTGAGAAATATAAGATAGTTCAAGGATCATGTTCTCAACACCAATTTTCCAAATCAAGGGTTGCCTAGATTTTTGCTTCTCATAATTACTATATTAATCTGTCTCTCATTATAAAAAGCTACAGAGAATTTGCACCTCCTTTCCTATAAATTGGTCCCTTAGACTTTTTTATTAATCAAATCCTCGGCAGTTTTTATTCTATCATTTTCTGTATTTTCTAACATAATTGTAGCTCAGCCCTGAAGGTGAAGAGAAAAATGTCAGTATGATTTAATAAAATAAAAACTTTCATCATTTAATATTTAAAAAACAACTCATTTATCAAGGGGAATGTTTAATAATTGAATGTTGAAATTATCATTAAGGTTTATTTCATCTTAATTTTTTTTGTTTTATTTGTTTACTTATTTAACTATTGACTGGGCTTCATCATGTTGCACAGTCTGGCTTCCAGCTCCTGGACTCAAGCACTCCTGCCTCAGCCTCTGGAGTAGCTGGAATTTTAGAATTACAGGTGCACATCGCTGTGACTGGCTTTTTGTTGTTTTAAGTTTGAAATCTTTCAACATGGGCATTAGAGTTCTGTTAAATTCTTAAATTGTTTTCAATGTGAAGTGGTGTAGAGTTACTGACTCAGGACTTAAAATAGAGCTTTTATATCAGTTAAAGTTTGAAAATAAAAACAAGGAACAACCTGATGTTATGCCCAAGTATTTGCTAAGGGAAATACATACATGTTATAATACTAGGCCTCTTATTTCTCTAAAAAACATCTGTAGAATTATGTGAATGTTCCTAAGAGCAACAATTCACATTCACCTAGAAGACTGGAGATTGAAAATGACAGAAGCAATGAAAACTATTGTTGCTGTCACTCAAAGTGTAATTCCCAATATGATGTGTTAGGGTGATGCAGACAATCAGGTTCTATAGAAGGTGCCTCAAATATAAATAAATAAAACGCACACAAAATGGCACCCAGCCTGAGTAGTGTAAATAATATTTCTGACAAATGTAGTCCCTAGGAAACAGCATATTCCTATTGTCTATTAAGCCCTGAGGCGCACTGGAATAAAATTGCTAATTGATAATTTAATTCTTCAATTAAGTGTTAAAATGCTGGCAACTTTCACCTCTGATAAATACACAACTTAAAATGGTAATCTATGTGGAAGGAAAAAGTAATATTGAAATTAATAAAACTATAATAGAAACATGGGTGGTTACACCTTGAGTGATAGAACATAAATGGATACCAGCAGAGTTTCACAGTAGAACAATCTCTTAGTGTGAATATGTTAAACAATTTTGGAAACAATTCTTTCAGAGTTCCAAGCAGTGCTAGTTATTTCAATCCATTTGTCTCTGGATTCTCATTACTTCCCTTTTCCCATGTGGGGAGACATCCTAGAGCAGTAGACACAGTTTCCTCTTCCCCATGCACTCTGACAACTTTGCCTTGGGTAGTAGGAATCAGTTTAGGATGTTACTTCTCTGTCTGGAACTGAGAAATTTGTGTGAATGCTACAAAGACGGAAGTTTGTTGTTGTTTTTAAAGCTGATGAGCCACAGTTTTACATAATAATGGAATTCATTGTGATATATTCATCCGTGCACAAGTCATAATTTGGTGTGCTTCATTGGAAAACATTTTTAAAACTTTGTCAACTGCATTCAGCCATGACAGTGAATTTCTACTGGTAGCTGGTATTCTGGACTTTTATCTGACCCAATTATTTACTCTCAAATAGCATTTTGTTTGTTTTCTTATATTTTTCCTTTTACCAAATCCCTTATCTTATGGTCATTCTCCAAACTTTATTTTCTAGTTTCAATTGAATTTCCCAATCCCTAGCAACACTAGATTATTTCTTAAGGACCTACTTTGTGACAGATATTGTTTTTGTGTGAAGGTGCAACAATGAATAAAACAAATTCTCTGCTATCAGTTTGCATCTCTTGGGAGAAGACTCAGAATAAATTGAAAAATAGTTTGTCATATTGTGATAAGTAATGTAAAGAAAAATAAAGGAAAAGTGAAACAGGGGTTAGGAGATGTTCTGTTCTCAAATGAGTGATAAAGATATCTTTGATATTTTTGATATACTGCTATTTAAACAAAAATTTGAAGAAGGGTTTAGCTAAAAGTATATGAGTAAAGATAATATTTTCAAACAGAAGAAACAAGAACAAAACTCCTGAGCTGGTTGATGTTTATTGTGTTTAAGAAACAGAAAAGTTCCCTCTTCATACTCCACTATTAATCAGGCTGATTCATAGTGGGGAAAGGGAGCATGGGAGGAATAGATGAACTCTAGATATGGTAGAGTGGTTGGAGGGGAAGGGAGGGGGCAAAGGGTTAGAAATGATGGTGGAATGTGATGGTCATTATTATCCAAAGTACAGGTATGAAGACACGAATTGGTGTGAATATACTTTGTATACAACCAGAGATATGAAAAATTGTGCTCCATGTGTGTAATAAGAATTGTAGTACATTTGACTGTCTCATATAGATTTTAAAAATTAATTAAGAAGTACTCTTTAACATCAGTTTTCATTACCTATTGTTAAGTTGAGCATGACAATTCTGAATACACATGCAATTATTGCAATTATCAATTCTTGTAATTGTTTTTTATCATCTTCTGATATTTTCAAATCATGAAATATTTAACTTATGCTTTATTTTGTGTTGGAAGATGGCACCTACTGGTGATATTTAAAATTACTGCCCAAGTAAAAGATCAGAGAAAAAATATAAAAATTCTTACTTTTGGACAATTGGGAAATAAGAAATGCCTTAACAGGAGTTAATAGTAATTATGAAATGGAGGAAACCTTGGTAAAATCAGGATGAATGTAAGAGTGTTTTGTCCTTTTAATTAGATAGAAGAAGTATATGCATAAAATATTTTTTTTTAAATAGCAATGCCCAAATTGCAACTAACAAAACTAGTGGACCAATGAAATAATTAGTTAAGAAAAGAAAAACACATCTTTCATTGCAAATTTCAGGGAAATCTATCCAGTCAAAATGATATCTATAAAAAGCATTTAGCATTAATTATATTTAAATAAATAGAAAAGATGCAGAATTATTAGGGCCCCCCAAAACACAAATATCAAAGGAGCAGATGAGAATATTCAAGAAGACTGGTGAGGTTTGTTGTTGTTGGATACTGATTCATACAGGACTTAATGAGAACTGAAGAGAGAACCCTACTTGATCAATGGAGAAAATCTTGCATTCTAATCTGGTATGAAGTGAGGTGCTAAAACTAAGACTATGAACAGAGGCATAAAGTTTAGAGATTATAATTTAGAAATATTCAGAAAAAAGTGGGTTTTTCTTCCAATTGGCTCAAAATTTAAGTATAAAATCTATAATATAAACAAAGTGGTAGATAAATATTGGGGGTTATTAGCTTATGTGCAACAAATCTACCTTCACGTGATAAAGAAAGCAAAAAGGAGTAACTGAGAAAGCTATTAGGTCAAGGACTAAACTTTGGATCATCACAGTTATTTTTGTTTATGAGAAAAGTAAGATGATAAATAAAACTAAAATGATAAACAGAAGTAGTGTGAAAGAAGAGTAACAAAAGATCAAAGAAAAATGTTTTGTTATGTAAAAACAAAATTGTTATGTGGAGGATTTCTCTTTATGTTAGTAATTATTAAATTGGTCACAAATGCAGAATTTTATTTTTACTATATTTTAATTGATGTAATATAAATGTAGTATAGAATTTATCATTTAGCTGTGTTATGTGTATAGTGCACTGCCATGAATTCCCTTTACAATCTTGAGCCACCATCTCCAGTATCTACTTCCAAAAATTTTAATTATCCCAAGCAAAACCTCTGTACCAGTAGTGATAACTCAGCAACCTCCCTCCCTCCACTCCCAGGTATCCGCTTATGTATAGTTTGTTTATGAAATTTTGTATTTGAGATATTTCAGATCATTGGAGTAATATACCTCAGTTTTAGCCAGGTTTACTTCATTCAGTATATTGTTTTCAAGATTCATCCTATTGTCACATATGTCAGAAAATTTTTTTTCAATTGTAGAATAATATCCCTTTGTATATATATTTCATGTTTTGTTCATTCAGTCATCTGTTAATGAATGCTTCCTCAGCTTCTGCCTTTTGATTATAGTGTATGATGTTCTCATAAATATTGGTATATGACCATTTGTTTGATTTCTGGTTTTTATTATTTTAGGTATGCACGTAGGAATGAAATTTCTTGGTGTAAATTGGTGTCTCATGGTTTTGCCTTTCATTTCCCTAAGTTATTGAGCACTTTTAAAATATGTTTTTGATTATTCAAAATATTATTTGGAGAGTGTCTATACATGTCATTTTTCCATTTATAAGCTGGGTTCTTTGTCTCACATATATGGTGTGCAATAATTTTCTTCTATTCTCTGGGTTAGTTTTTCACTTGCTGTTTAGTATTTTTGATGAACAAAATAATTTTTAAAATTTTTAACACAGTAGATTTCATTTTTTCTTTTTTATTGATTATTTTTAGTTATACAGGATTTGTTTTGACATAATTATAAAAGCATGGAATACATAATTTGTTCTAATTTTAATCCCTACTACTTACCTTACCTTATGCTCAATCCTCTCCCTGTTCTCTTCCCTCTACTTAATTGATATTTCTGTCATTTACATATATATATATATATATATATATATATATATATATATATATATATAGGTTTATTGTGGATGTACAAGATAGTGGTATATTCATATAGGTATTTAGGAAAGTTATGTCAGATTCATTCCCATCTCTTTTACCTTCCCTTTATTCTTATTTGTCTACTCCATTGATCTTTCTTCTATATGTTTTTTTTTTAATCTCTTTCCCTTATTTTTGGATTAGCTTCCACATATCAGAGAAAACATTCAACATTTGAATTTTGGTGACTGGTTTATTTCACTTAGCATGATAGTCTTCAGTTCTATTTACTAACAATTTCCATAGTCATTCTTCTTTATGACTAAGTAGCACTCCAGTATTTATATTGTTATGGTTTGGATGTGATGTCCCCCAAAGACTTATGTGTAAGACAATGCAAGAAAGTTTGGAGGAGAAATGATTTGGTGGATTAATTCTATGATGGGCATTAGCTGAGTGGTAACTGAAGTGGTAGGGTGTGGCTGGAGGAGGAGGGAATTGGGGCAAGGCTTTGGGGTATATATTTGTATCTGGCAAGTGGAGATCTTTCTCTGTCTCTCTCTGATCAACCTGGAAGCTGCTTCCCTCTGCCACACTCTTCCTCCATGATGTTCTGCTTCAACTTGAGCCTCAGGAATAGTGCCAGCTTTGGATGAATTAAGGCCTCTGAAACTGTGAGACCTCTAAATAAACCTTTCTTCCTTTAGAGTTGTTCTGATCAGGTCCTTTAGTCACAGCAATTAAAAAGCTGACTAAAATATATATATATAATGTAATTTATCCATTCATCTGTTGGAGGGCAACTAGATTGGCTAATAGGTTGTCTATTCTGAATTGTGCTGCTATACACATTGATGTGGCTGTGTTCTTGTAGTATAATATTTTAAATATCTTATTTAAAAATATTAACTATTTAAGTCATGCAGACTTGTCCACGTGTTTGCTCTTACAATGTTTATAAATTTAACTATTAAACCAAGATGTTTGATCTTTTTTGAGTCATTTTTTTTGCACAATAATATTGTTTTTCCAATACAATTTGTTGAAGATATTATGCTTTCTCCATTAATGATAGTCATGTATTGAATTCTCCAACTATCATTATGAAATTACTTATTTTTCTTTTCAGTTCAGTCAATCTGGGTGCATATATTTTAGCTTTTTATTCTTAGCATGTATATATTTATAATTGTCATGTCTTGCTAATGGATTGAAACTGTTATCAACATATTGTGCACCTATTTCTTCTTCTCAACATTTTTACCTTAAAATGTATTTTATCTTTTAATAATAGAAACCACACCAGGTAACTTGTAATTACTATTTACATGAGATATCTTTATCCATCATTTTATTTTCAACTTTTTTGTGTCTTTATATCTAAAGCAATTCTCTGGTACCTATTATATAGATGAATAATCTTTCCTTTTAAAATCCAATTTGCCAATCATTGCATTTTAACTGAGCAGTTTAATTTATTCATTTTAAAAGTAATTATTTATGAAAGACTGGCTTTGCCACTTAGTCATTCATTTTCTGTTTTTCTTCCATACTCACTTTGCTCAGTGTCTCCATTAGTGCCATTTTTGTACTTGATTTTGTGTAGTGTACCATTTTTATTTCTTTTTTCTTTAACTCTGTTTTTGTGATGTTATTAATGGTTACCTAGGGATTGCAATTAGAATCTTAAATATTCTACAATTTGATTTGTAGATCAACTTAACTCCAATAGTGTTCAAATGCTCTGCTTTTAGTCATCTTCCTCCCTTTATATTGCATTTTTTCATTGTATGTCCATTATACATATTTATATTTTTTGATTGATTGATTTTTAAATTATGTGGGCAAACACTGCAGAGTTACAAAACAAAACAAAATTCAATGATACTGGCTTTTATGCTCCCAATTTCTTCTGTCAGAATTTTTTATTTCTTTGTATGAATTCAGTTACAATGTAGTTAGTTCTCTTGTTTAAATATGAAGTGTTCTATTTAGTGTTTTGTTTGTTTTTTCAGTTTTGTAAGACAGGTCTCCCAGTACCAAGGTCCCTAACACTTGTTTCCTCTGAAAATACCTTAATTTTTCATCTATTCTTGAAGGACAGTTTTGCAGTATATAAAATCCTCAACTGATTATAAAAAATTTCCTCCAGTTTTGATATTTTATATTATCTCATTTTCTCCTCGCTTGTATAGTTTCTGACAAGAAATCAACTTTTAATTATATGGAGCAAATTCCATACCTTATAAATTACTTCTTTCTTGTTGTTTTAAATTTCTCTCTCTCTCTCTCTCTCTCTCTCTCTCTCTCTCTCTCTCTCTCTCTCTCTCTCTCTCTCTCTCTCTCCCTCCTTAAATTTTGGTTATACTGAGTTGCAAAGTGGGTTTTTTGAATTTATCCTGCTTGGAGTATCAAGCATCTTGGATATGTAGATTTTTGTTTTTCATCAAATTTGTAGGTGTCAGCCATTACTTCTTCAAATAGTCTTTCTAATGTTCTTTCTGGAACTCCAGTAATGAACATGTCTGCCTGCTTGATGATATTCCCCAGGTCCCTTATAATCTGACCATTTCTCTTCATTTTTCTGTTCTCACAATGCAAACTGCTACTGTCTATTTTTAAGTTCTCTGATTTTTTTCAGCGTGTTCAATCCTGCTATTGTAGCATTCTGTTCATTCCTATTTTTCTGTATTTCTGCTCCAGAAGTTCTTTAGTCATGCTTTACTTAACAATGGGGATACACACTAGAAATCTGTCATTGGGTGACATCACTACTGGGAGGATATAATAGGGTGTACTAACACTAATCTCGATATCTACAACATCACAAGGCAATTTAACCCTATGGAACCAAGTTTGCATGTAGTCTTTCATTGATGAAATTGTCATTATGTGACACATTATCTGTTTATGTAATTTATATTCTGAATCAAAATTTTATTTAGTTCATACACCATTTTTCTGGTACCCTTTAGTTATATTCCCCAGTTATGTTAACTCATTGGACATGTTTAACAGTTAACATGTGGATGGCTCCTGCTAACCAAAAGACTCACACCAGAGCCCAGGCCGCAGCCCAGGACCACCTCTACTGATGAGTAGATCCACTCAGGAGCCTAAGCCCAGGCCTAGGACTGCCCTGCCAACCCACGAGGGAGCCTAGGACAAGGTTAGGTCCAAGACTGCTCACGCCAATCTGCAGACCCATGAGAGAGCCCAGGCCAAGCCTACCCCCATCTTAGAACATTGCAGCCATGGAAGTAGCCCTCCCCACGTAATAGCCTCTACCTTGGGACAACATATGGGGCCTGGAGGCAACTGAATCTCCAAACAGGCAGCCCACTCTCTCAGCCCCATCTCTGATTGTGGTTGCATCCTTCTTGGGACACCTACACTGCTATCTTAAGTTACCCTCACTATTGCCACCATCACCTTTAGATGCAGTAGCATTTATCGTGGGACACTGGCCAGGGTCTAGAAGCCCATCACTAAGGTGAGGTACAGGTAATCTGCAGGGGCATTACAAGATTATAGGGTAGAACCTGTATTACCTCAGATCTGCACTGCAAGAAAGGAAGACACATAGACAACATGAAAAAAAAAGAGAGAAAAGTGTCCCAAACAAACAAAGATACTACAATAATAGAATCCATTGACAGTGCAGTTGAGGAAATGTCAGAGAAGGAGTTCAGAATGTACATAATCAAATATGTATCAACAGCACATGAATCCTTCTCCAAAATAGACCATATGTTACTCCACAAAGCCAATCTTACCAAATTAAAAAAATAGAGAATCTACCCAATCTTTATCTGACCACAATGGAATAAAATTAGAAATCAATGATAAAATTCAAAAGAGAAACTTCTCAGACAACTGGAGACTAAACAATACACTATTTAGTGAATGACTCATGGATAACAGAAGATATCAGGGAGGAGATAAACAAAAAATTCTTAGAGGTAAATGAGAAATTCAATAGAAATTATCAAAATTTCTGGGACACTATGAAGGCAGTGCTAAGAGGAAAGTTCATTGCATGGAGTTTATTTATTAATTGAAGAAAAACTCAACAAATAAATAATCTAACATTACAGCTCAAAGCCCTAGAAAAGCAGGAACAGAACAACACCAAAAGTAGAAGACAAGGAATGATAAAAGTCAAGGTGGAAATCAATGAAATTGAAAGAAAAGAAACAATTCTGACAATTGAAAAAACAAAAAGCTATTAAAAAAATAAATGAAATTTACAAACCCTTTAGACACCCTAATGAAAAGGAGAGAGAAAACTCGGACTACTAAAATTCATAGTGAAAAAGAAAATATCATGACAGACACAATTCTACAGAAGACAATTAGAAACTATTTTGAAAATTTAACTTCAGTAAAATAGAAAACCTTGAAGACACTGATACATTTCTAGAGGCATATAATCAACTCAAACTGAGTTAAAAGATCATACACAATTTAAACAGATCAATTTCAAGTAAGGAAATAAAAGATGTCATCAAAAGCATACCAACCAAGAAAAGTCCAGTACCAGATGGATTCACAGCTGAGTTATACAAAACTTACAAAGAAGAACTAATAACACTACTCCTCAAATAGGAAAGTAGGGAATGTTTCCAACTTATTGTATGAAGCTAGTATCATCCTGATACCAAAATCAGGCAGAGAGACATTAAGGAATGAAAATTTTAGACTAATATACCTGATGAACATTGATGTGACAAATATCAATACAATTCTGGCAAATCCCATACAAAATATGTTTAAATATGTTTATATTTAAAAAATAGTGTGCCATGATCAAGTATGGTTCAGCCCAGGGATGCAAGGTTAGTTCAACATACAGAAATCAATAAATGTAATTCATCACATCAATAGACTTAAAGATAAGAATCATATGTTTATATAAGTTGATGCAGAGAATGCATTTGACAAAATACAATACCTTTTCATGTTCAAAACACTAGAAAAACTGGGGATTGTAGAAACATACTTCCACATTGTTAAAGCTACCTATGCTAAACCCAAGGCCAACATCATTCTAAATGAAGAAAAATTGGAAGCATTCCTTCTAAAAATTGGAACAAGAGAGGAATGCCCTCTTTCACTACTTCTATTCAAAATCATTCTTGAAAATCTAGCTAGAACAATTAGATGAAATAAATTAAAGGGATATGAATAGGAAAATAAAAACTCAACTATCATTATTGCTGACAACATGGTTCTATACTTAGAAGATCCAAAAAACTCTACCAGAAAATGTTTAGAATTACTAAATAAATTCAGAAAGTAGCAGGGCACAAAATCAATACCCATAAGTCAAATGCATTTCTATACATCAGTGATGAACACTCTGAAAGAGAAATTAGGAAAACTGCTGCATTTATAATACCCTCAAAACAAAAATAAAATACTTGGGAATCAACAAAAGACAGGAAAGACCTCTACAATGAAAAATACCAAACACAAAGGAAAGAAATTGAAGAAGACCTTAGAGATGGAAAGATCTCACATGCTCTTGGATAGGCAAAATTAATATTATCAAAATGGCCATACTACCCAAAGTGCTATACAGATTTAATGTATTCCAATTAAAATCCTAAAATCATTCCTTATAGAAATAGAAAAAGCAATTATGAAATTCAATAGGAAAATGAAGAGACCCAGAATACCCAAAGCAATCCTTAGCAAGAAGAGTGAAGAGGGAGCATCATAACACCAGACCTTAAACTATTCTACAAAGCTAGAGTAACAAAAACAGCATGATAATGGCACCAAAGTAGACATGCAGACCAATGGTACAGAATAGAAGATACAGAGACAAGCCCACATAAATGCATTTATCTCATACTAGACAAAGAAGCAGAAAACATACATTGGAGAAAAGATAGACTCTTCAACAAACAGTGCTGGGAAAACTGGAAATCCATATCCAGCAAAATGAAACTAAACCCCTATCTCTCACCTGCACAAAACTCAACTCAAAGTGGATCAAGGATATAGGAATTAGACTAGAGACCCTATGCCATTTAAAGAAAAAAGTAGGTCCATATCTTCAACACACCGATTAGGCCCCTACTTTCTTAACAAGACTTCTAAAGTAAAAAATCAAGATTTAATAAATAGAATGGATTCAAACTAAAAAAAAAAAAAAAAACAAAAAACTTCTCAGCAAAAGAAATGATCAATAATGTTAACTGAGAGCCAACATTTTGGGAGTAAGTTTTTGTTACATGCACTTCAGATAGAGCACTAATCTGCAGGATATATGAAGAACTCAAAAAAAAATTAACACAAAGAAAACAAACAATCCGATTGCTAAATGGGTTAAGGAGCTGAACACACGCTTCTCAAAAGAATATATATTAATGATCAACAAATATATGAAAAAAATGTTCAACATCTTTAGTAATTAGAGAAAGGCAAATCAAAAGTACTCTAAGATTTTATCTCACTCCAGTCAGAATGGCAGTTATCAAAACTACAAACAACAATAAGTGTTGGCAAGAATGTGATGGAAAAGGCACACTCATATATTGCTGGTGGAACTACAAATTGGTGCAAGCAATCTGGAAAACAATATGGAGATTCCTTTTAAAAACTTGTATTTTTGGAACCACCGTTTGAACCAGCTATCCCACTCCTCAGTCTATACACAAAGGACTTAAAATCATCAGACTATAATAATCCAGTCACATCAATATTTATAGCAGCTCAATTCATAATAGCTATCTATGGAACCAACCTAGATGCCCTTCAATAGATGAATGGATAAAGAAACTGTTGTATATATACACAATGGAATATTACTCAGCATTAAAAGAGAGTAAAAGCATGGCCTCTGCAGTTAAATGGATGGAGTTGGAGAATATCATGCTAATTGAAGTAAGGCAATCCCAGAAAACCAAAGACCAAATGTGCTCTTTGATAAGTGAATGCTGATCCATAATGGGGGAGGGTATGGGAAAAATGAAGGAACATTGATTAGGCAAAGGAGAGAGAAAAGAGGGGGTGTGAGGGCAGGAATGATTGTGGAATGTGATGGTACATGTATGACTGCACATATGGTACAATGCTACATCATGTACACTCAAAGAAATGAAAATTCATGTTGCAATTGTGTACGATGAATCAAAATGCATTTTGCTGTCATATATACTTAATTAAAATAAGTAAATCAATCAATTAATTAAAGAGTTAACATGTGAAAAAAAATTAAATAACAAAGATTCTCTATCATTTAAAAAAAGTGTTAAGATGTACAATCTTTATCCAGTAAATCCATTGTTATGGTCCAACTTTCTTGGTGACCATTTTTCTCTTTTCTTAAATTGTTTTCATTTTATTTCTTTTCTTTTCTTCTATCTCCCCCACCTCTTCCTGCTTTTTCTTCTTGTTTTGCCTCTTAATATGCTACTTTTTATTTCTTTGTACGATTTTATAAATTTTGGTTGGAAATTTGAAATTTGTATGTTATATAATGAGATAACTCTAAAAATCAAATACTTTGCTTCCTCAGGATTTGCTGTCTTGATTGCAGAGAGAGAGAGAAATTTTTTAATATTTATTTTTTTGTTTTTCGGTGGACACAACATCTTTATTTTATTTTTATGTGGTGCTGAGGATCGAACCCAGCACCCCGTGCATGCCAGGCGAGTGTGCTACCACTTGAGCCACATCCCCAGCCCTATAGCCACATTTTTAACTAATGTTTATGATCATAGATTAACAAGTTAGGGAAAAATAAGTAAATTTATTTCTGGGCAATGATTACTTAAAGTTCTATTTTCTCACCCCTGTATTATATTATTGTTTATTTCAGAATGCTATATTTCAAATGATAAGTAGATGACTAGAATCCATATATATGACATATAGATGTAAAAGTGTTTTCTTTTCTTTTCCATGGTGTATTGAGACAAAAATTAGTATGTCTTAGGGGTAAAAATGTTCATTTACAGTTTCAAAGAACATATAAAAATTTTGCTACCTAATAGCCATATAATATTAATCCTTAATTCCCGATATGCTTTTAATGGGATCTAATCAATTAAAAGTTGATTTATATTTTTTTTCAAAATTTAATTTCTTAATACTCATGTCAAAGTTTAATTAGACCAATAACATTTTAACCACACCATTATTGATACAAATAAACCTGTGTCCGTATTTTTAAATATTACCTACAAAAAATCAAATATACAAGTAAATCAAGTCTATATGTATTCTACATACCTAAGAAAAATAGTGATTTTGTTTAAAAAGTGAGATGAAGCAATCATACCACAAGATGGCGTATTAAGGCCACTAAACTGATAATTCTTGCTGGAGTTCTATTTCTTTCAAATGTATATTAACTTTTTGCAATTTTTAATAAAATAATGTAAGTTATCTATAACTTAGATGTAAATGACTTGAATTTCAGTCTATGGCAAACTATTTTTTAGTTAGATATTTATTTTCACATTTGCTTTAAGGTACAATAAACACATTTTTCTTAAATATAGAGAATTATTTTATGTAATTCAAATATTTATGTAAAGATGTCTCTTCAACCCCCAGCCTTAAGGTGTATTCAGTAAATACCAAGGTAAATAAAATAATCTTTGGCTTCACTTCTGGATAAAATTGTTATTTATCAATGCAGTTAACCAAAACTAGTAAAACAAACATCTAATAAAAACAAAAGGAAAATTGACTTAAAAACATTTTTAATATTAGTGGATTTGAGGTTTCATTATTTAAATTTCTTTATGTTTTCATGATCATTTCTCATCTGACTATTATGGTCTTAAATGTCCCATTATGACTTGAAGACTTGATTTTCATTTTGAAGATATGATGTAACTGTTTTACAATATAAATATTTATATAATATAAAGTTGTAATAATAGAATCAAGAAAATAAGAGTGTAGAACTAAGAATATCTATATTGAGGACCTGATGGAGTTTCCAGGTCCAGTTAGCATCTGTTGAGAAAGCTCCTAGCTAAACAAACCTATAGTTCAGGAAATCAGTGTCACTATAGCGTAGAATATACAGGAGAATATCCCCATGATTAACATAGCTGATGAAAATATGTTCTGAAAATCTAATTATTCAAAAAGAAAGTTACCACAATTATCCAGTAGATGTTGGGAAATTTTGAATACCATAATATAAATTTTTTCTTCAATTTAACATTCTAAGAAATCAAAGTACAAGACCCATAGTGGCAATAAGGAGTGATATAAGATTCACAGAAATTGGAGAGCTTTTCTAATGTTTATAATAGAAGATAAGAAATTATGAAGATTCAGAAATATGAAGTCAAGAGGGAAAGGATGATTGAGAGTTTGGAGTAATGTTTGAGTCCAGAAAATTCTCAGTTAAGCAAATCGCTCAATACATCATTTATTTATTCATTCCATAAATTAATGTTTCAATGTTGGAAAGAAATTTCTAATCATTGAAGTTAAAGTGTTGAAAAACATAAATTCCCCAGTTTTCAGAACTTACCTATTACTGGGAATACAGACCCAGCAATACTCTATATCCCAAACCCAAATGTATTTTATAATATTGGATTGTGGAGGGAACACACAAGAAGAATGAAATAAGAACTAAGCACTTTGAATATCTGCCTGGGAAGGAGTTTTCTAGGTAGAGATTAACCCTGCCAAAGTACTAAAGCAGTGATAAAATTAACTTATTTTAGATATATCATAGTGTCCAGAGTAGATGACAGAAATGAAAATTAAAAAAATAACAAGGGCTAAGTTTTAAATCACCTACTCATGCATGAATCTGCATTGAGTAGGCACTAGATATAATTTAGTGAACAAATATGACCCCCTTATCAACAGAACCCACAGTTCAGTGAAGAATTTGCTCTATTAGAAGAGTATAGAGGCAAAGAGAGAAATGATGATATTTCTGTGGAAGGAGGAGTCTAGAAGTATGAATGAAATGACTTCAATGCTAGAACTAGGTAAGTCTATGATAATGACATTGGCCTAAATAGAAATGCTTTAAAAGAAGCAGTTAATAGGGAGCATGATGGAAAAATGGCAGTAATGAGTCCAGCTTTTGACATAAGTAATTGGCAATATTATAGAATTACTAAGGGAAGAGGTCAGTGGAAACTGAAAAATTAAAGACAAATAATATGTATTAGTAAATAATTTAAGTATAGCATGTAATTAAAATAAGTGAGAGCCATGGTCTTAAGCAAGGATAAAGGGAAAATTTATGTTTCTAATTTATATTTCTAATATTGGTACATGGTAATTATTGCATTCATGTGGATAAGAGGGATAAATTCTGTGGCTTAGACATTCAAAGTCTTTCTAAGCAATGAAATATCATCAATCTAAGTAATTATTTAATAAAATGTATCTCCTTATCAGGATGAATCTAGACTCAATTGCTTCACAGTAGCCCAGAAAGAAAAGAATGTCAATAAAAGTCTTATGTTGATTCAAGGGATACAATGTCACCCAAGAACCAGGCTATGTTACACTGAGGAAACAGAAATGTATAGACTTCATACATTACAAGATGCAATCTTTTGCTTAGGTAAGGTTTAAGGACTAGGCTTTTTAATGTGAATTTCTATAGTAAATATGTCAGTTATCTTATGCTACAAGACTAGGAGAGGGGGCTCCATCAGAGGGAAAGAAAAATCCCCACTGAACATGATGGAGAATAAGAGTCAATAAATATGCATTAAACATATTTGCGCCAAATAGGGGATCCTAATGCCATTAATCTGTTAAAGATTTGGGGGAAACAAAGATACTGGGAGAAATGGGTAAAACAGATAACAACACACCCGTATTATACACGTAGAATTTACCACCTGTAGGATTTCAGTAGAACATACAGATAAGATTTTACAACTCATAGAAATGGTCACATGGTAAATATTGACACGAATATATCTAGAAGACATTTATTTAATTTCTTCTTTCTGAAGTAAAGGACAGAAAGTACTTTGAATTTACATTTTCCATTTTTTCATGTTCTATCACACTCAACATCTATATATCCATCCTCTTTTCCTTCTTATCTCTACCTATATGTCGTGCCCATAAAGAGATCTACACTTACAAACCTGTCTAAAATAACCACTTGTCATGACTTATTTCTCCTGGTCTAAATTTCTTCATGATGGACTTATTGCTTTTGGAATTACATTTCTATATTTGTCTGAGGCTATTAATCTAAAATAATGTGCTAAAATTCTTGGAAGAAGAGAAGGTGTATTAGATAGCAGATATGATATCACTATAGTCATTGCTACAATCATAAAAAATTGATAGCTATTAATTCCACACTATAAAATTATTTTGAGGTTAAATGTTTTCCCATTTCAATTATCAGAAGGAAAAAATTCATATTTTAATATAAATAATAAAAGTCTAGTATGAAATTCTGTTCTGGATTTTCTTTCTGTTTCTGCAATTTTAAATTTATTAAACAAATGATAATACATACTCATTGGAAATAGATTTTATAAAATATCTGAAGTTTATTTAAGTTTTGAACAGAGGCTCACGTATTTAGACTAGGCAGCACACTGTGTGATTCATTTGATAATATAACCTTTTGACATTATGCAAGCTTTCAGAAAGACATTACTGTTTTGATCTGAGCTACTGCAGATCGCAAAAGAAATCAAATACCTTCTCTTTTTACTTAACAAATTTTTATTTGTTACTGAATGTTATTTATATTTTGTAATTAAAGTTATTTACAAGAAATTCTATTTTTAAAATATATTATTGCCTGTCTGTGATTTTTCAATGAAGCCTGACATTGGATTAACAAACTTTTACAATAAAAATCTTTACAGGTGAAATTTAACTAGTGTAACAGGTTTCTGGGGATAACAGCCAAGAGCTAAGCCATTAAGATAATTACAGGGAAAGAGAAGTGAACTGAGGCAGTTTTTCAGAGCAAGAAATCATAGATCTAATTTAATTGAATTCTCTGAATATTAGTTTTTAAAAAAAAGTATCAGCTAAGACACAGAGAGAAATGTTAAAGCAGAGCCAGGAACAATATTTCATTATAATAGAAGGCATTAAGTAAAATGATTTAAAAGTGTTGGACTTAACCTTTGTGAACATATATAAATAGTATGATTTTTAAACTGTCTTATTACAGTATTGAAATATTTAAATACAAATAGAGCTATTATTTTATCTTAACCAATTCTTAAAAGCATAATAAATATAGAATTTCTCCATCAATAAATAAAGTGATACATAAGAAGTAATATTTTTCCTTAAGAACATTGGTTATTCAAGAAAATTAGACATCAAAATTTTAAGGAGGATTTATGTTAATATTTGGTAGATGAAATAAAGATAACAGTAATAGTATCTGCTTATTTTAGGTTACTCTGAGGCTTATACTACATAAGAATTTGTTTCCTGTTCCACTTGTAATTAAAAAGCTATTTAATATTAATCTGTATTTTATGTTATATATTCTTAAAAATAAAATTTGCTTTAGATATTTAATGTTTTAAACATATTACAAAAGTACCATGTCTTCATGTTAAGATCACTTTGGATCTTTTTAACAGATAATGGAGAATATTTGCTATTATTATTAATTTTTTAAAATAAATTATTAATTCCTGTTCACAAAACATTTTTAAAAATCAAAGATAATTTAATATTTTCATATTTCTGTTTTTTTCATTTTTAGAGGAATACTGAAGTATAATTTAACTCTTATATAATATTGTACAAAATGTAGATGATTTCACCTTTGAGGATATTAATTTAATAAGGAAAAAACACAAGTTATTATAATAACAATAATTCATTTTGTTAGACTGGATATAGTATCTTTGACAACCAAGTCATTGATTTCCATATTTACTGCAATGTTCACAAATCTGTCAGACAAGTAAGAAAATCAGAAGGTCTTTGAAATACGGGAAAAGAATGATTACTAGAAATGCAATCTCTAATGTTTCAAATGTATTGATTAAAATGTACTTTCAATAATTATTTTTTTTCTAAAAATGAACATATGGATTTGTGAAAGTGCATAATTAGGAATATAACTTGAAGGCCTGCAACAAATTATGGGAGCCTTGTTCAGATGGGAGTAATGCCCTTCATCCTATTTACCTTCTGGTAAAATCACCTCATTCTGCACATGCCAGAACAGGAAAGTCCCAGGGAATGAATGAAGTTATTCAGTGTATAGAAAGAGCATACTTATCATTATTTTGTATACTATAGATGATTGAAAATAAGCTATTTTCATTAAGCTCTTACATAAATAATTTTTTATTTACCTTCTAAAGTCAGAATTAATTGCACATTCTAAAGTACAATTGAATGTCCACTGATTTTTATCATATATTTTACAATAAAGTATTAAAGGCCATTATTTATGTAACATATAATGAGTATATTCTTTTATGCCACAAGTAGGTTAGAATGCTAGAGGATTCCAGATATTACCTTTGGGTATAACAAGTAGATACCACTACATGCAAATTAGAAAGGACCAAATTTATAATGCTGAGAATAAATGCCATGGAAAATAAAGATCACCAGAAACTTCCATTCATTGCTGATAGGAACAAAAATCAGTACAGTCATATTGGACAAAAATTTGACAATTTCTTACAAAAGTTAATGTTTTTAACCATATGCTTCAACATTTGCACTCAGTGATAATTACCCAAACTATTGAAGACCATTTTCACACAAAAACCTGCAGACAGATGTTTATTAATTTTATTTATGAGAGTGAAAACTTGATAGTAGTCAAAGTGTCTCTAAAAGGTGAATAAATAAACTTAAGTATATATAAACAATGAAATAATATTCAGTGATAAAAAGAATATTTTATAAAACCTTGAAAATTATTGGTTGGAATTTAAGTACATATTTTTCATTAAAAGAAATTAATCTAAAGGGATATATATAATCTGATTCCAGCTACATGACATTCTGGAAATAGTGAAATTATAAAGACAGTAGAGATATCAGTAGCTGCCAGTAGGGGGCGGTGGGTTGAAAAGAAAAATAGGCAAAATAGAATGGTTAGAGCAGTAACAATCCTCTTTCTGATACTATAATGGAGGATACCCATCTTTATAGTTTTGTCCAAATCCTGACGATATACAAGAGTGAACTATAATGTAAATTATGAACTCTTGGCAATTGTAATTTATCAACGTATGCTCATCAGTTGTAATAAATGTACCATGCTGCCATCTTGATAGTTGGGAAGACTGTGCATGTATTGGGACAGAGTTTATACCATTTTCTATAAACTTCTGTGTGTATTTGAAACTGCCCACTAAATAAGCTAAAGTATTTTTAAATTAAAAAAAAAATCTTACACATAGCTTTAAAAATGTGTTAAAGTTTTAAGGAATGTGAAATATATATTTTTAAGGTAGTGTAACTTACCATGAAATGTTCTCCATTGTTCATGTTGGGAGATAGTGTACAGTGTCCTTAAGGATACTTTCTCCACTTCAAATGAGAATGAGAATCTTAAAATATTATAAAAGTGACCACATAGGAAATAGAATGACTTAGAAAATAAATACATGCTAAATAACTTAAAAACAAATTCCTGTGCATGGATGTTCATATAGCATATTTATTTTTAATACATATTAACATCCTGGTAAAATAACACATTGTATATATAGACATTTCAGTAAACAATTAAGAGTTTTGAATGCTAAAAATACCTAAACAATACTAAAATGCTACATAAAATTATTTTCAGGAATAATTCCCATATAATGATAAAAAGACTATTAAATAGTCTTTTCCATTCTGATTAAAATTAGGTTCAATAAAAATTAAGTTCTTAAGATAATTGCTGCAGAAAAAAACATAATTAAAGCACCCATTTCTTTATAAAAGTATGGAGTAAAGCTCTCAAAGCTGTTCTCTGTGAATATGAAAGTCATATCCAGGAATATGAAAAAGGATCAATTTCATTCATATTTACATGGTATTTACATGTTGTCAGAGCAGTAAAGCTCTATTACTGTAACATTACCAATGATGGCTAACTTTCTCTGTGCTTGGTTCACTCTATTCCACTAGCTATAATTGTATGAATCACCATTGTTGGTTCAGCACTTCCCTGGAGCAACAATATAATCAATATATTTTATTCTAATTCCATTAAAACTGTTTTAAAACATTCTAAGAAACTATACAATATTTGAATGCATTTGACAATCATATGAATATTATGCATTTAAGAAAAGCAGAAATCTAAATTATATTAATGGTAATTTATTTAAAATATATACTTAATAAATAGGAAAAGGTTCTTAAGAGGATGTAAACCAAAACATAACTTGATCTATTGGACCAAATCTCAATTTTAGTTGGCAAAAATACCAAAAAAAAAATACCCCCCCAAAAAAACCACCATAAAATGAAATAATGTAAATGCTATCATGCATATTGGAGGTTTTATCCTGTAGTTTGATACATTTGTAATCAACTATATAACTTCTCTATGTATTTGGGGATTGTTTTAACTTTGAATAAAATAAGTTGTTAAGTATTTAATTACAATTATATTTATTTGCTTCCAAAAATGTCTGGAAGGAGCAAATTGCCTAAAAATACTATAAATGAATTAAGACAAAAAGAATAGTTTTAAAATTAAATAACTATTTTTAATTCTTTATCTTAATATGAACTAATATATCAAAAATATTTGATAACATCCAATTTATTGATTCTTGATTTCACTTCTTTCACTTTAGGAGTCTTATTGAGGAATTTAGTTCTTAAGCCTACATGATGATACATTGGGCCTACATTTTCTTCCAGTAGGTGCAGGATTTCTGTATTAATACCTGTGGTTTTCATCCACTTTATATTGACTTTTGTGCAGGGTGAGAGATGGGGATTCAACTTAATTCTGCTACACATGGATTTTCCATTTTCTCAGCACCATTTGTTGAAGAAGCTATGTATATTTCTCGTGTTTTGTCTAGTATGAGATAACTGTATTTATGTGGGGTTTTCCTCTATGTCTTCTATTCTGTTACATTCATGTCTATTTTGGTGCCAGTATGTGCTGGTTTTGTTACTATAGCTTTGTAGTGTAATTTAAAGTCTGGTACTGTGATGCCTCCTGCTTCACTTTTTTTTTTTTTTTTTTTTTGGAACCAGGGGCCCTTAACCACTGAGCCACATCCCCAGCCCTCGCTTTTAAAAATATATTTTTATTTACAAACACAGTTTCACTAAGTTGCTTAGGACCTTACTAAATTGCCTAGGCTAGCTTTGAACTCATGATCTTCCTTCCTCAGCCTCCTAAACCACTGGTATTACAGACATGCACCACCATGCCCCATACCCTGCTTTTCTTCACTTTTCTCACTAAGGATTATTTTGGTTATTCTGGTTCATTTTATTTTTCCAAATGAATTTCATGACTGCTTTTTCTATTTCTATGAAGAATGTCCTTGGAATTTTAATATGAATTGGATTAAATCTGTATAGAACTTTTGGTAGTTCACTTTGACAATATTAATTCCTCCTATCAAAGAACATGGGTGATCTTTCCATCTTCTAAGATCTTCAATTTATTTCTTTAATGTTCTGTAGTTTTATTTATCTTTATATTTCCATATCTGCTATTATTTTAGTGGATCACTTAAAGCTATCCATGAAAGAAAGAATAAATTTGTTCCAAATTTTTGTTAATGGTGATATTTTGATCTATGAATTATGCATGCTTTTAATGACATCTAGAGAGGTGAATTGTTTCCAGAAAGTTTATAATTTACATTACCTTGATCCATCAGAGGAATTACTGTTGATGGCAACTAAATGCTTATTAAATGTATTTCTTAATAATAAAACTTACAAGTCAAAAATACTTATTGAATCATGAAATGTAGAACAAGTTTTTGTGGGGAGGGTGGTGTACTGCCATGAAAACAATGTTAATGTCATTGTATATCTTCATCAGAACTCCTGGGTTGCAAGTTGCATTGTCAAAAAAAAAGTAGTGTTCTGAAAGAAAAAAAAAATATTAGCATAAGATCTCATAGAGGGGCTTAAAATATTTAGCAAACCATCTTGTAAACAAATGTGTGTTACCTAGGCTTCATTCTTCCATTTATAGAACATAAGCAGGGAAGAATTAGTATAATTCTTATGAGTGGTAGCATTTTCAGAAAACTAAATAAGCATTAGCTTCAACTTAAAGCCATTAATTACATTATTCCCTAATAAAAGAGTTAAGTTATCCTTTGGAGCTTTGGAGCCATTATGTTATGACCAGAATTCAATTTAATTTAATTTAATCCAATTTAATCTCAAGTGTTGACAATCCCCAGGGAACCAGTGTTCAGAGGTGGGGCCTTTGAGACTTGATTGGATCATGAGGGTTCCTACCATGTGAATGGCTTAATCTATCTATGGGTTCACAGATCAATGGATTATTGGGAAGTAGTGGAAACTTTAGTATGTGGGGCCTATTTGGAGAAATAAATAAAGGAAGATATCTTATATTTTGTCCCCAGTCCCTTTTGTCCTCCCCACCCTCCCTCTTCCTCTCTCTCTCTCCTCTTTTCCTGCTTCACATTTGGGATGAGGTCAAGATTTTTGAAGGGAAAAGGGGAGGTTTCTCCATGAGCTTTCTGTCATGATGTTCTGCCTTGCTATAGGCCTAAAGGCAATGGATCCAGCCAACCATGGACTGTAACTGAGAAATCATGAGCCTAGATAAACCTTTTCTCCTATTTCTCAGGTAATCTGTAACATCAATGAAAAACTGACTTACACACCAGACATTGACTACCCTTCTATATCAATGAAAGTTCTAGATACTAATGTGAAATATAAGTCTATTTTCTCTACACTAAAAAAAAAATGTGTAGTGTGTTCTCTTCCATCAGTTACCTTAGCTGTATCATCTGGAAAACTTGCTACAACCTCTACATCAGCACTTGCTATTTCAGCTTATACTTTCATATTACGGAGATGGCTTCATTCCCTAAAGCAAATAACTGACTTCTACTAATTTTACTCTGTAGCTTTTTTTTTTTTTAATATTTATTCTTTAGTTTTGGGCGGACACAACATCTTTGTTTGTATGTGGTGCTGAGGATCGAACCCGGGCCGCATGCATGCCAGGCGAGTGCGCTACCACTTGAGCCACATCCCCAGCCCACTCTGTAGCTTTTTTACTTCACTCAGTCTTCATAAAGTTTCATAGATTTAGAGCCTTGCTCCACATTAGATTCTGGCTGAAGGGAATGTTGTGACTCATTTGAGTATCTTTACAGACTTAAAATTTTTCCCTTTTAACAATAAGTCTGTTTTGCTTTATTGTCATTCATGTGTTTACTGGAGTAGTACTTTTAATTTCCTTCAGGAATTATTCCTTTCTCCTCACAACCTGAGGAACTGGCATAAGAGATCTGGCTTGCTACAGAGGATGTCTTTAGAAACATCTTCCTCAATTAGTCTGATAATTTCTAGCTTTAAATTTAAAACAAGAGATGTGTGGCTCATCCTTTTACTTGAAAACTTGGAAACCAGTATGAGGTTATTAATTAGACTAATTTCAATGTTGCTTTGTCTGAGTAACTAGGGAGGCCTGAGAGGAAAGTTATAGAGAAGAAAAGACTGGCCAGTGGTGTAGCCAGAACACATGTAATATTTCTTAAGCTTGACATATTATATAGTCATGTTTTGTGGCATCCCAAAACATTTGCTGAAGAAAAATTAAAGATCATTGATCAAGATAACCCATAACAAATATAAAGATTATAATGAGTAAGTCTGAAATATTATGATATATTATAATCACAATGTAAAAAGAGACTCTGACTGAGAGTATGCTATTGGAAAAATGGCAAGGATTGACTTTGACTCAAAGATTCTACATACCTTAAATTCATAAAAATGCAATGTCTGTGAAGCATAATGAAGTACAGTAAAATGAGGCATCTCCGTAATCAATACTATTCCCCAACTATCAAAGTTCAGCTCTGAATTTAAAATGTGGTTTTAACAATTGTTTTCCAAGTGATACTTAGGAAGTTACTGAACCCCATATATCTTATGATTTGCATGTGTAGGTGGAAAAACTAATGTATAAACACTATGGGATTTTTGAGTGTCTAAATGATTTGACTAAGATGCACAAATACCTGTGTAAACAATATTTTTGAGTGAGGATATTTCTCAAATATATTACCATTTGAATTGGCAGACTGAATAGAGAATATGACCCTCACCCATGTGTGTGGGCATTATCCAATCCATTGAGACATCAAACCTTTGTTTTTTTATATACTGGAGATTAAACCCAGGGTCCTGTGCATTCTCAGTAAGTGCTTTAACACTAGCTAAATCCCCATCCCTGGATTAAATAGAACACAAAATCAGAAGATGAGTGAATTATTGCTTCTTGAGCAGAGACATACATCTTGTCTTGTCCTTAGACATGAGTGTTCATGGTTCTCAGCTCTTAAAATACGGACAGGGACTTTTAACATTGGCTCTTCTTGTTTTCAGTATCTTGGTTAGGGACTGAAACTGTACCACCTACTTTCCTGGTTATGTAGCTTGCAGAGGGCAAAATTGTAGGACTTAGCCTTCATAACTACATAAGCTAATCCATCACAATAAATCTCTTTTTTTTTCTCTCTGTCTCTAAATCAATCTATCTTATCTCATTTATCTATCCATCCATCAATCCATCCATTCATCTTTATCCTATTGATTAGAGAACTCTGCTTAGAGAACCCTGATTAATATGTCCTATAGAATTATCATATGAATCAGAATACATAATTCATATTATACTCAAAACATCTTTGGGTAGGTAGTGAGAATACAGCATATTATGTCTTAGCTTTGTTCTCATTGTTGCTGTAATTGCAAAATTACAGCTCTATACATTCCAACAACTTTTAGGAAAGACCTTGGACCATCTCCTAGAATATAAGCTATTAATCACTGGAAGGGCCTCCATGATAAGAATTTCTTTACATACCTGGATTTTTAGGTAATACCAGAGAGTTAATAAAAATTATATGATTAATGAAGAATATATGTTTTTTTTAAATTTATCTGGATCCCTGATCCATATTTTATTAACTTGTTTTCTAAAATGATTGGAGATTTAGTAGGTGAGGGAATTTTAAATAGGCACTCCATTTCTATATGACTGGCCCCCAATAAACAGCCTAGACATCAAGACTCAGGAAAATTTCCTTGGCTGGTAGCATGTTGTCTTATCACAGACTGATTCTAGGAGAATTTATAATTGTCATTGTGACCCCACTGGAAAAGAACAACCAAGAACTTTTACCTTATTTTTCCAGGATTTGGCTTTTTAAAATCTGTAATCTTTCAATTGTATTAAACTGTAAACATGAGTAAAATACACTTTGTATGTTCTGTCAGAACTGATGGTGGCTTTGGGGACTCAAATACAGATCCCCAAATCAATTCCTTTGGAGAACTTCAGTGTACACAATTCATGTCATTCAGTCATAATGGTACCTACTGCTGGCTACAAGTCTGCATAAATTATAAGATGGCCCACAAGGCAGTTCTTTGATGAGGAGAGAAATGAAAGTATTTGAAGTGTTCAGAGTTGCATCACCTGAATTCGCAATTAGAGATATAATCTCCATACCCTTCTGTTACAATTGTCCCTGTCCTCTGTGAGGCTCTGGTTGTTGGTTATT
The DNA here is from genome assembly GCF_021218885.2 of Marmota monax. Lineage (NCBI taxonomy): Eukaryota > Metazoa > Chordata > Mammalia > Rodentia > Sciuridae > Marmota > Marmota monax. The sequence continues at coordinate 8,615,419 of NW_026694610.1, forward strand.
ATTTATTTATTTATTTGAACTAAATTTTACATTTATGATATTTTTATTATTGTTTGCTTTGAAAAATAATGTTACTCAAAATAGTTAAAATTATCTTTTATAAAAGGTGATAGTATTAGATTCTCAGCGATGAAAGCTAAAATATGAATATGACAATGAAAAAACAAAGACATAAAAATAAAATATATATAAATCTGTTTAACATAAAGAATATTGGCAGCATTGTTGATTGATTTGATTTGAAGAGAGACGTCAGAAGATGAGTCCAGGCAATTTTTCATGATTACTACTTTCTGCACACTTATGCAAATATATATCCTCTACTGAGCTAAATAATATAAAAACAGAAGTCATCATATGAGATGTGAAAGTATCATGGGATAATAGGATTTCCACATGTAAATTCTACTTATCTCTTTTTTCTTCAGAGGAAAAAAAATGATGTATTGGTACATTTTCTTATCCATAATTTCTTCTTGGTTTTCCTATGCATATTCACCATTCAACAATTTGACTATGTAAGGTTTAGCTCCTGCAATTATTGCTGCTAAGAATAAGCATTTTGGGGAAGTGTTGAACATATTTTGGTTCTCAAATCATAGAATATGTAACATCTCACTGAAAATATTGTGAAGATATTGATAGAAAATATGAATTCAAATGAAATATTAATATCACTAAGTGAAGTTAAATGAAGCTAGTGGTGGAGTAGTACAGTATAAATTGTGTGTTATCTCATGATTATTATATAATAATGAATAAATGTTATATTGTTATCTTTAGAAACAGAAACTGTGATACAGAAAAATATTTTGAAAAAAATGATGATTCAAATATTGCTGTTTGTAGTATGCTGAAAGTAAATAAAATATAATTATATTTCCAATTAAGTGGTTTCATTACACAGTTTTATTGAGTTATAATCTAATTACCATGAAATTTGCTAATTTAAAGTATACAATTCAATGATTTTTAGTATGTTTAAAAAGATGTGGAGCCATCACTACAATCAATTCTAGGACATTCCCATTACACTGAAGTTTCTATGTACTCATTAGTAGTTATTTCCATTTCCTTCCAGTCTACACAGCTTTAAGCAACCATTAATCCACTATTATGTTCTATGTAGATTTTCTAATTGTGGACATTTAAAATAACTAGTTTCACAGTAGGTCTTCTGTGCTGCCTTCTTTTGCTTAGCTTTAAGTCTTTAAGTTTCATCATGTTGTAGAATTTAAGAGTACTCTATCTCCTATATTGACCAATATTGACCAATATTCCATTTTGTGGATATGTGAGATAATATTTATTCAGTCAACAGATCAATAGGTGTGTATATGTTTCCACTTCTTGGTTATTATGAATAATGCTCCCATTACTGTTTATATGTATAATTTTATATGGAGGTATGTGTTATGGCTTAGATATGAGGTGTCCCCCAAAATCTCACATGTGATACAATGCACAAATGTTCAGTGGTGCCAGCTGTGGTGATGCACATTTGTAATCTGCAGCAAATTGGGAGGCTGAGACAGGAGGATCATGAGTTCAAAGTCAGTCTCAACAATTTAATAAGGCTCTAAGCAACTTACTGAGACCCTGTCTCAAAGTTAAAATAAAAAAATGATGGGGATGTGGCTCAGGGTTCAGAGGTGACATTTTTAGATTATGAAATCTAAACATAATCAGTGGATTAATTCACAGATAGATTAATTGGATGATCACTAGGCAAAAAAGAGGTGGCTAAGGAAACAGTCCACTTAGGGGTGTATATTTTGTCCCTCTTTCCTAGTTGCTATGTCCAGAGCTGCTTTTCTCTGCCATGTTCTTCCACCATGATGTACTTCCCTATCTCATGCCCAGAGCTATGGAATCAACTGACTGTGAACTGAACCTCTAAAACCATGAGTCAAAATGTACAGTTTCTCCTTGAAATTTTTCCTGTTGGTTATTTTGCTGATAGCCTCACAAAGTTAACTAAAACAACAAGTTTACATTTCTCTTGATATATTCCTGGGTGTAAAATTTCTGGGTTATATGGCAAAATAATAATTTTAAATTTCTGAAGATCTGCCATGGTATTTTCAAAATAAGTTTTGCTATTTGACATTTTATGTGTAACATATGAGCCTTGCTATTTCTCCACATCAGAATCAACACTTATTATTAATGGTTTCTTTTTTTTCTATTATATATATATATGGTATTTTCTATTATATATATGGTATCTCTATGGTTTTGATTTACATTTTCTAATGCTTTAGGTTTTTGAGCGTCTTCTCAGGCATTTATTACTCATTTCCACGTGTCTATTCAAATCTTTTACCCATTTTAAAGTTAGATTATTAAACTATTTGCACATACATATTTATTATTGAATTGAAGAGGAATTTAGATACTCCAGATAAAATTTGCTTATCAAATATATTACTTACAAATTTTTTTTGACAAATTTTGAGTTGTTCTTTCATATTGTTAATACTATGTTCTGAACAACAAAAGTTTTCTTAAATAGTAACGTATTGTTTCTTTGGTCACTTTGTAATTTTGATTCCAAATCTAAGATGTACATTTTTGACTTAAATTCTATTTAATATTATTCAATCACAGATGCTTTTTATATAAACATAGTAAATCCTGCTTGCTTTTCTATTTTCAAAGAAAATTACTATTTCTAATCTTTTACTTTTAGTACATGTCTTTCTTTAGTGGAAAAGTGAGTTTCTTTTAGGCAGCATTATCATTGAGATTTGATTATCTATTTTTGGCTCTATGTCTTTTGTTTGAGAAATTTAATTTACTTTCATTCAGAAATATTATTGATGAGTAAAAAATTGCTCCTACCATTTCCTTAATTGTTTTGGATTATTTTGTATAATCTTTTTCTTTTCTATCTCTTACTTGATTCCTTTGGTTTGGAGGTACTAGAGAGTAATTTTTTCCCCTTCATTTCTGTATCTGCTTGATGAATGGAGTTCGGTCATTTACTTGTTTTCATGGTAGTAGCTATTGCACTTTCAGATGTAGAACTTCATTAATAATCTCTTATAGAGCTTATCTAGTGGTAATAGGTTTCCTCAGTCTGTCATTTTCTAAAACTGTTTTTAATTCTCCTTTGTGAACAAAAGACAGGTTTTCCAGGTATAATACCTAGGTTGGCAAGGTGTTTTTCCTGTTGTTTTGTTTCGGTTTTTCTTTTCTCTTCTGTGTTTTGAATGTTTGAATGTGTCATTTCACTACTTACAGCCCTACAAGATTTCTGCTGATAAATCTGCTCTTAATCTTATGAGGACTCCCTAAATATGTCATGAAAGTTTTCTCTCTGTTTTTAAAATTCATCTTACAGTTTGCCTATAATATGACTTGCTTAGGATTTTACTTGATTAACTCTATTTGGGATTCTTCTTTTCCCCTGGACATGGATGGTGATTTCCTTCTCAAGTTTTCAGAATTAATTTATTGAATATATTTTCTACAATCTTTTTTTTTTTTTTTGCTTCTTTTCTTGTTATAGTCTGAACATGGAATACTCCAAAAGCTTTTGTGTTAAAAGTTTCAACCCCAATGCATAATGTTCAGATAGGGAACTTTTAGGATATGATATGGTCTAATCTCTTCAATGGATTAATCCTTTGTAAGTTCATAATTGAATGGACTATTTGGAATTTATGGAAACTGTAGTATTTGCAGCCTAACTGGAGAAAGTGGGCACAGTGGTGTGCCTTGGAAGAATATATCTTAACTGTGGTTCCACCATCATTCTCTTTCTCTGTTTTCTGGCCACCATTATGTGAGGAGTTTTGCTCTATTATGTGTTCCTCAACATGATGTTCTGCCTTGCCACAGCACTAAAACCACTGGGACCAACTGAATATACATTGAAAATCCTGAAGCCATGAATCAATATAAGCCTTTCCTTTTAAATTCATTTTCTCGGTTACACATCCACATTTTTACATAATGCCATATTAGTAACCGATGTGATTCTGCAATCTGTATTTGGGGTAAAAATGGGAGTTCATAACCCACTTGAATCTATTGTATGAAATATGATATGTCAAGAGCTTTGTAATGTTTTGAACAACCAATAAAAATAAATTAAATTCATTTTCTGATATAATTTGCCACAGTAATAAAAAAGCTGACTAACACACTGGAATATATTTAAGGAAAATATTTTTTCACTAAAGAATAGTCCTGGGCTGGGGTTATAGCTCAGTTCCTTGCATGCACAAGGCCCTGTGTTCAATCCCCTGCTTGCGCGCACACACACACACGCACAAATGCACACACACACACACACAAATTGTCCTAAGGCTTAATTCATTCTCTTACTTATTGATTTGTGTTTTTTGATCTAACTGGGTTATTGTAAAAGATGTTCTTCAAGTTCAGAATTCTTTCCTCTTGATTTTGTCTATTATTGAAGTTCCCATTTGTATTTTGTTCTTTAGCACCAATAGTTCTATTTGGCTCTTTTTGATCATATCCATATCTGCTGAATTTCTCATTTATATCATGGTTTGATTTTCTGATCTATTGAATTATCTGTGCATTTTCTCTTGCATTTTAATGAGTTTTCTTGTTACCATAATCATTTTCAATTATTTTGTAAATCTTCCTTAGCTTGCAGTTTATTTTGGGAAATCATTGTGAAACATTGATGGTGTCATCTTTACTTGTTTTTTCAAGATGATAATGTCTCTGTGTTAATGTCTACATATCTGATATAAAAATAACATCTTTTATTTTTGTGGAGTAGCTTTTATATATAAAAATATTTTCTTACTTATGAATCATAGGGTTTTGTTTGAGTATGGCATTTTGGCCTTCATTCTGAGTGGGCACAGAGATATAAGGTATGGATTTTTCAGATCTAATCAACATTGGTAATTTCTCTGATTGTCTCTGTTCTTTAGACTGCTTATGTTTGTGGTTGTAGTAATGTGAGCTTGCAGAGGATTTGAGCTACTAGAACCATATAAGCTCAGAACCTAGGTGAAGGAACTTTAATCACTGATTGTGAACAGGCCTCTAAAAGCAGCAGAGGCAGTGTTAGGATGTGTGGGGAACTTGTCCTCAGACCTATCCGGGAGTGAGTGAGCACTGGTGGTAGGAGACTTCTGGCAATGGGTGTTATGGCGGTAGGGTATAGTAATGTTGATTTTCCCTTAGGTCTTCTAGCATCAGATCTGGTGGAGACATGGGTCTGATAGTGGTGACAATAAAGTCAGAGGCATGAAACACATTAGTTATATCTTCAAACTCCCTTAGTGGCAAGCTCCGCTGTCACCAGAATTTTGGGCAAAGACAATAGTAGAGCTGGGAAAAGAAAATGGAGTATGTATCCTTAGGTTACAAAAGGGTAAGCACAACTAGTGGCAGGGATTTCCAGCAAAAGCAGTGGTAATACTGGGACTGTGGATAATAGTGGATTTGTCCCCAGCCCTTGCTTGTGAGTAAATTCTTTTAATGCTGGGTGCCTCTGGTGGCTGCAGGGACAGTTCTTGGACACAGATTGTGGCAGTATGTCCTTAGTTTTTGCTTCGGCTATCTCTGATAAAAGCAGGTCCTAGTGGGACGTTCATCAGCAAGCCCTATATCTTATGTCTAAAGCAGTGGCAGAGGCTGTATTGAGTGGCATGGATTACAGGAGTCACATCTCAAACTCTACAGTGTAAAGCACCAGTCACAACACAGGGTGGTGATGAGGTAGTGCTGAGGAACAAACACCAGATCATCTGGGACAAACACTGTGGTTCTGCATACCTTGAGGGCAATACCCTTCACTGTGAAATATTATGTGTCCCCCAAAATCCACTGTATGGACTTGAGCTCTAGGTCTGCCTGTGTTCACAAGTTTGCAGTCTTTTGCTTTCGCGTGGTATGTTGTTTGTTCCCTGGTGATGATATGTAGTGGCTTCTGTGCCCATGGCAGTATGCACTCTCACAATGATTCTGTTTTCAAGATGGTGCTGTGTTGCAACAGCTTACATTGTGTTTCCCTTGGAGCTCTCCTTGAGCTAGAGTCTGCAATGGCAATGAGGTTTGCTGGCACTCCTCTGTTTACCTTTCTCCCTGCCATGGAGTATCTCCACAGCCGGATTATCAGGGTTGCAGTTGCCAGTGACGTTTTTCGCTCTCTTTCTGTTGTTATTCTGAGTCTCCATGTCTTTAAGGTTCCTCTTGCTTTCTTGCTCAGTCTCACTGCTGCCTCTCAGTCCCTCATGTGAAGATGCACTATTCATGTTTAGTTACATTGGACTTTGTTAAGGAGCCAGGTATTGGACGCTTCTATGTGGTCATCTTGGCGGTTCTTCCTGGATTCTTTGTTAAGAAATGCAAATTTTTCCACAGAATGTTTTTACATCCACTTTATATTTTTTCTGATGTCCCATTAGTGTAATGTTTTAAAGCACTCTTTCTTTCCCTGATTGTATAGCTGAATAATGTCTAGTTCCACAGAACTGTCATTTTATTGATATATTTTTTCAAAATATGTTTTGGGATTTGGACATTCTGTACCCTCCACATTTTGAATATGGGACCTTTTTTCAGACTCAATATTTGTTTAGCTTTGCCTCTCGGGACACCAAATTGACAATGGTCTCCTGCTGAGAAAATTTTCAGCCTAGAGGTTGAAATTAAAATGCTTCCCATTACATGTGAAAGTATATGAGTCATTGTAGTTTTAAAAACAATCTTTTTGATCTCATTATTAAAATTGTCATTCGGATATATATTAAGAAATTTGGAGTAAACCTAGTATAACATATTACCTAATAAATTATTTTTTAAACAATAGCCTTCGTTTTGTGTTTTTGGTGATTATTCTATTGACCTATTGTTATATATGCACATGAACAATGTGCACACACACAAACACATAAGTTTTATTTCCATAACAGTGAACTAGGGCCCATAGTAAAGGAAAATTACTTTTTTTCCCTCCACAGGAAGATAATTGATAAAGGAGATGAGATACAAAAAGTTTATTTTTCTCTTTGTCCTAGGAAAAATGCATGTTTTTTTTTTCTACACAGAGTGGTAATGATGTTCTAGGTTAAGGGGTACTACTTATGTGTTTTCTATTTAGCAGAATGTATAAAATAGATTCATTATGTCAATAGCTGCCCAAAGAAAGCCAGGGATATATTGATTTCACCATTAAGGAGATCACAGCTGCAAATGGAATCTTAACTTCATTAAGCTTAAGCAAGCATATTACCATTACCTCAGACCCATCTGTCTTTTCTCCACAGGGTGATCAAGAATGTCAAATGAGATGTAATAGAAATTGCTTTTAGTATAGTATAAGAACAAAGGTTTTGGTGTGAAAGTGCTCATGGACACATTTAGTTTTCTTTGAATTAGTTGTGAAACTTAGGTATTCATTTAATGTTGCTGGGTTTCAGTATTCTCTTTTAAAAATAAAAATTGTAATTGCTCCTGTTTCTTAGCAATGTGGTTAGAAGTAACAAGACAGTAAATGCAATATCATGTGACTTCAAATGAAAACTAATAGTTATCATTTTATTATTATTCACAATAGGTGATTATAGAAATTTTGGAATTGGATATGGTTGTACACACCTGTATCCCAGTGACTCTGGTACCTAAGTCCTGAGAATTGCAAGTTTGAGGCCAGCCTTGGTATCTTAGTGAAATCCTTTCTCAAAATAAAACAACTGGAGATATAGCTCAGTAGTAGACCACTCCTGGGTTCAATTATCAGTAATAATAAAAAAAATGAAGAATAAGAAAAATAAAAATAAAATGAATTTGGATCACTTTTAACAAAGAAGGGAATGTTACACTAAATATTTAGACTATTTTTGATAGTAAATCATTAAATTTTCCATAATGCACACAAATTATAGATAAGGATACAAATATGGACATTTTTATGAGAGAAGGGTTCTGTGAATATTATGGTATTGAAGTTGTGGGGCAAAGCATACAAATAAAATACTATACTAAAACACAACAAAGGAAATTATTTTATAGCAGAGTTGAGTGAATGTTTGCTTTGATAAGTTTTCAGTCAATTCCCTTAATCAACAGACATATATGGGAGAGATTTACTTGAAAAGTAAATTAATTTTTATATAGGCCACAGCTCAATAATTTCATATTATTCAAAGGTATCCATAATAAAAAAGACTGGATGGGTATTTCACAGAAACCGTTACTTTTATTCAAAATATAAAGAAATAGATATAAAACCTCCTTATTTTTCTATCAGTGCATACAGAAAGAAATATACATTCAATATAAAGCAAAGATATTATTATCAGATACTACATAAGTCTATTTAAAAGAAAAGAGATGCAAAAACGAACAAAGTATGAAAGATTTATCAGTATACTATAAGTTTACAAAATGAAGCAGAAAAGAATATTTATGCTACCACCAAAGTGAAATGAATTACTCAACCCTGGGAGAATAAAATTCTAAATTTCAGAGGAAAAATATTTTTCTGAAACCAAAGGTTTGTACTAGTACTAAAATGAGAGATAAGCTCTGAAGTGTTAAATGGTCACTTATATCTAAATATCTTTAGAGGATGATCCCAAAGGTAAGATAAATATATCAACCCCGTCTAAGGAGAAAAAAAAATGTTATTTTCTCATTTCTTTCTCTGCCTGAAAAGATAAATAAATAAGTGTGAAGAAGGAACAGAAGAAAGAGGAGGAGAAAATCTCTCATAATATTAATAAGCATAAACGAAAAAGTTATGGGGATAATTATGGGTAATGAATGATATAAAGACACATTAAAATTCAGAATAGAGCTTTCCCATGGTCTCACAAGATTTTAGTGTCCCCATGGCTGTTAAACCTGTCATGGAATCTTGCCTATAAAACAAAGGGGGAAAAAAACACTAAAAGCATATGTGAGTAATAATCACCCTTGTATGTAAAGAGATATTTACTTAGTTATGGAATGTCATAAAAGTGCGAAATGTATCTGGTCACACCAGAGGAAATGAAGAAAACAAAAGGGACTGGGAATTCAAATTGGATGTGGAAATGTGATTTCAATTTCCAGATTTAAAAAAAAAAAAAGAACATTTTTGGAAATGTAATGGGTTTATAAATGCACCAGTAGCTTTCCTTATAGGACATTTGCACAATGGAGTCTGTAGGTACTATGATATAAGTCTTTAAACGGCAATGGGAAAATGACTGTAGTCTTAAAGTTAATAGCACACAAAGTTGTAGTGGAGGAAGTCTGCATCAAATGTGTGGTAGCCCTCAAGAAATTCACCAGATTTCAGCAATCTGTGAACAAAGATCAGAATGTTTTTGGTACAGAACTAAGCCCCCTGTAGTCTGTCCTGTGTGTGGAGACCCAGCTCTACCGCATGATGACCAGCATCCTGGAGAAGTGCTGCTGAGGAGGCCAGAGAAGTGCCCTGGACTGAACAATACAGAGTAAGCCATCTGTTCCAGAACCTGGTTAGGTTTTCCTTTTTAACAAAGGAAAAGAGGAGACATGCTTTTGAAGTGTGTCATCCCAATCTTCTATGGAACTTTTACACAAAATTCTAAGTGAAACATTACCCAAAGAGGTAGAAAGGCATGCACGGCAATTGAGAGAAACAGAAATGTAATATCAGACTCACAGATGATGGTTCATATTTTTTTAAGAGCATATCAACTATTCTAACATAGAATTGTAATGTATTAGAAAGACTCATATTGGTACCAGCCCACTGACGATCAGGAACAGGCCCTTGTTCCCAATGTTGAAGATTAAAACATCAGAAAAATGCCAAGGCAAGAGTAGAGAGCAAGTTTTATTTAAGAAAGTGATAGAGACAGATTTCTCCAAAGAGAAGGCCCCTTCAGAGCCAAAAGTCCATGAAAAGGGGTGTGACTTGCTTTTTTATAGACTCCAGAATCCTTCTACTTAACCATTGTCTTCTCTTTCTCCCCCATATACATGCAGAGAGCAGGGACACAGAGGTTCATTGTTAGCACTCAGAGTGCTCAGGAGCCTAATCATGGAGGCTAACAACCCATTGTTCTTTCTTTGACAACTAGTCATATCATCCTCTCTGGATTCCATCATTCATTACCTACACTGACTCCCCAACTTTGTCTCTGCCTCAATTTGTTGATGAATGTGATATACCCTATCCACTTAGGCCAAATGGGGCTGCAGGTCAATTGCTTTTTGGCAAAGAAAGCATATAGGGTCAGCAGAGTGGGCCCATGTTACAGAATTATTCTCTTAATCTCTTGTTCCGACCATTCTATCTGTCCCCTATCAATTATGATCATCCTATAGCTGAATATAAACCATCTGAGGTTGTGTTTTATAGTATACTACACAAAATCTCAATGACCGACTGAATGAACGTATCTAAATTGAAGTAGAAGAAAAAATGGGGTAATAAACCTAAGATACTTGTAGGAAATAGTCAACAGAACTAACTCGTGTATAATTTGTTTCATAAAAAGTAAGTTCAAAGGGAATAGTAGACATAGAATTTGGCAAAATACTGATTTTTATTAAGAAAGTATTTTTTCTAAGTAAGGAAGGGTACAAAAATCATAGTCAGAATTCTCAGCTCTCTCCATACAGGAAAACAAAACACAAGTGTACACACACTCATATACAAACACACAGAGCAAGGTACCACCTTTCCAGACTTTTGAACCCCAAAGATAGAGAGCATCTTCAAAAGTAGGGAGAGATGGCTAGGTATGGTGGTACAGGCCTGTAATCTTAGCACCTTGGGAGGTGGAAGCAGGAGGATTGCAAGTTCAACAACCTCAGCAACAGTGAAGTGCTAAGAAACTTAGTGAGACCCTGTCTCTAAATAAAATTAAAAAATGGGCTGGGGATGTGGCTCAAGTGGTTGAGTGCCCATGAGTTCAATCCTTCTTACAAAAAAAAAAAAAGTAGACAGGGATGAAAAGATGAAAATCATTAATTTCTGAGGTAAAGTAGTAAAAGAAATAGCTGATGTTTCAACAGAAACCAGGGAAGCAAAGAAGTAAACTTTTGAAAGAAGAAAACAACGTAACAGATGTCTTAGATTTCTGTAGTTAGAGAAACTTTCCAGAAAAAAAAAAAAAAAAGAATTTTTGGACACCTAAAATCATTACCAGTTCTAACAGAAGTACTAAGAATACTTAATATAAATAATAATAATAATAATAATAATAATAATAATAATAATACTTAGAATAAATGTAATTATTCCAGAGAGAAATATGATAAATTCCATTTCTTTGATAAACTACAATGGTTCTAAAGTTACTGAAAAAAAAAAAAGAATTTCAACATCTTAAGACAAAGATGGACATATATGTTTTCAATTCAATTCCATTAAGTTCACTTTAATTTTACAAAACACATGGATCTGAGATTACAGAATATATAGAATATGCTATGACAATTCCAAGAAGGCTCTGAAAAATTTCTTGTCACAAGATGTCAGTCACATGCAATGATACATAAGTGGATGATAGTACGAAATTAGCATGCTGACACAAGTACCCACAGGCACATATACACAGGTGCTGCAGTGCACAATCTCATCGCATGTTGCCAATAACTTTTTGCCTAAATCTGGGAATCAAATTTTAAAAAAAATAGAATTACAACATTTTTAAATTATCACTGCTTTCTAATTTTTGTAGTGATTATGAGTGAATGTTTCATATTTTACATAAAAATAAAGGTTTAACAGTGCTTAGACAACACACTAAACTTATTAAGACTTTAAAAGTCTATAAGGAGAGAAACAGATATATAGAACATCATTTAAGAAAACACTAATAAGCTACAAGGAAAATATTGAGATAATTATTATATCTGCAGAAATCATAAGTTTTTATACAAATGAAAATTTTAGAATTGAATATTCTTCCAGTAAGTAAAGTTTACTTCATGGTAGTCATATAAATACTGAATATTAATTTATAATCTGACCTAGATTACAAGGTGGCTATGCTTGCTTATGGGGAAAGGGGAACTGGGCTTGAGTGAAATAGAAATGGATTGAAAGAGAGAAAATCCTCTTCAGTAGATAATGTCTCAAACTAAGAAATCAAAAAGTACAAATATAAGCAACATTTAACAAAATGAAGGCATTTGCCAACATGTTTAAATAAAATTTATTTCTACAGAGTTAAAATTAAGAGTGTATTGTAGAAGCAGTAAATATTTTAATATATGTCTTTATCACATTGATAAAATTAGTAAAATAATTTTAAATGAATAGAAAATAAAGATGTAGAGAAAATAATGTAAATATTCTTTGAAAAATTTAGGCCCAGGAAAACTGAAAATACCAAGGGAAAACAACAATATAACAATTTTAGTATTGATCCACACCTAGATATGTTAACATTGATCTACAGATATTCTGTTGGTCTTTATTGATGAAATTATTTAATTGAAAGATGACACAATAATCCTCAATAAAACTTGTTTACATACAGCCTTATGAAAAATGTTAGATTAAAAATAAGTATAATAAAAATAAAATGTTAATCTGATTTATTATTTGAATAAAATTAAATATAATTTGCAGCTCCTTATATGAAGATTATATTATCAATAAATAATTGTTTTTAATAAAATGTGAAGCATTATTATTATTAATCTCAGATATAAAAACTTTTAAAACTATGCTGTGCAATTATATTTCTCTTTTACAGTAAAAAGTGTCAGAAATTATAAAACAAGACACAGATTATTAGAATATTTGGAACAATTGAGGTAGCCTATTCAATAATACAAAATATGAATAACAGTAAAAAAGTCCAAAAATACTAAACCTGAAACTCAGTAAGCTTTTAATTCTTAAATTTGAAGACTACGTATTCTAACTAAAAAAGATCTTAATTAAATGAATTTTAATGCAATACTACAAATATTTAAAATTAATATGTAATATATATAATATATGTCTGTGTATATATATTTTTATGGGAAGTAGTACTAGGGAATGAACCCAGGACCTCACACATTCTAAACAAGTACTGTTCTACTGATTTATATCTCCAGGTTGATATTTTAATTTTGCAACTGTTCATTTTTCTTTCCTTTATCTATCTTTCTATAACTATATCCCTATGTATATGAATATACAAGTTAAAAAATTAGTAATTTGAGGATAAGTATTTTGTGGTTCTTTATATAGTGTGAAATACATAGAGAAGTACTGATTTTGGAGGGTGTTTGTTATTATTACAGTAAATATACATTCAACAAATTATCAACATGTCACAGTCTATATTGTTTTCATTATTAGTAGAATTTGTGTCTTTAAATTTTCAATTGAGGAAACTGTTTTTGTTTATGTAATTTTTCAAAGTATGTCTACTAATAACCTTGACAGCTAGAATTTAAAGGGTAACAAATATTTTTCCTTCATATTCATCTTCAGATTGGTTATGTTTCTTACTCTAACGTGAAAACCATCTGATATTAGTTTATGAGAAAATCATGAGATATGAGAAATTATTTTTAAAGTCTTCTTAGTTATAACATATTGGGGGATAATTATTATATATTTTGGGGGAATTACATTTATTGTGCATCACATAATTCGATAACAATAAAAATATAATCATGAAAAAAAAAACAAGTAGAAATCCCAACAAATCAATCAACATAAATCTGTAATACAGAATTGTTTATTTACCTTCAGTTGGAACAACAGACTATAAAATAATATTTGATACTTATATGTTAGATTCAAATTCTCTAATTTGAAATCTCTGGGTTTGCTTGTTTGTTATTTGTTGTAATTTACCATGTCGTTGCAAAATTCATTTAACTATCTTTCTCTCAATCAATAAATGAAGGTGACAATCATATTAGATAACCTATGGGGCTATCTAAGAGTTCAGTGAGTTACACTTGAATTAACATTCAGTGTTAAAAGCTCTCTTAATTTTATTGTGTTACTACTACTAAATACCTGCTGAGCACTGGAATATTCCTGTAATCCCAAATACTAGGTAGGCTGAGGCAGGGGAATGGCCAGATCAAAGGTCAGCTTCTACAATTTAGCAAGACTCTGTATTAAAATTAAAAAATAAAATGACAGATCATCCCTGGGTTCAAGTCCATACCACAAATTAAAAAACAATACACTTAAGGAATTCCTAGAATTAGGAATTGATCTATTTTGAATTTTTTTAAATGACACATTATCCCACTGATTGTTACTCTTATTGTAGTTTAAGGCTGAGGATACTCATCTTTAAATTAAAAACAAACAAACAAAGAAAACCAAACAGTCATTTGTTTCTGAATCCTCTAAAATTAGGAATGCAGCACTTTACCTAGTCCTGCTGTCTTCCAGAGTTTGCTGTTTCACATTTTGTTTATCTCAGAGCTATAACACCTTGGACCCCTTATCTTTCCACTAGACTACACTTTCTTCTGTCCGTTATTTTTACTCACCACATGTGTTAGTTGGTTAGGGCTGCTGTAACATAGTACCACAGATTGCATGGCCTAAGCCAGAGAAACTCACTTTCTCACAATATTGGAGCCTAGAGGTTAGAATCAGGTATCACCATAGTGGGTTTCTTCTGATGCTACTCTTCCTGAAGTTTCCCTCCTAGTTTCTTCACTTGGTCTTTCCTCTGTATCTGTGTGTGCCTAAATTTCCTCATCTTATATAAGGATACCAGATGGTGGAATTAGGCTCCCCCTGGTAACTTCATCTTAACTTGATTACCTCTTTGAAGAACCAATTTCCAAATAAAATCATTTTTTATTCTACAAATTCCTTCTTTTATCAGGCTCAGTAAGCTGAGTCGTTTTGATTCAAGAACTTTCCCTTTTTATTTTCTCTCTCTCTTTTTTTAAGAGAGAGAAAGAGAGAGAGAGAGAGAGAGAGAGAGAGAGAGAGAGAGAGAGAGAATTTATATATATATATATATTTAGTTTTCGGTGTACACAACATCTTTGTTTGTACGTGGTGCTGAGGATTGAACCAGGCAGCATGCATGCCAGGTGAGTGCGCTACCGCTTGAGCCACATCCCCAGCCCTTTATTTTCTCTTAAGTTCAGGTAATGTCCTCAAACCGACATAATCTTCTATGCCAATAGTATTTTAGATCCTTTCTTAGTTTCCAATATATTAAGATATTTTGCTAGTCACTTTGTCTCACATATCTCTTCATTCTATGTGGAATTAGACCAGACAGTGGTACAGATACAGGGAATATAAAATAAAGGATAGAAAGTGGACTTTTTTCATTCAAGTCTCCAAAGGAATGGGTTCATAAATTATAATCAAAATAAATGAAGTGAAATTTTGATGGTGTAGAATCATGAGAATGTGCAGTGCGTTAAGAATATACAATATCAGGGTCAGACTGAGAAGGTCAGCGAAGTTGGCTGAGAAGGGTTATTGGAACTGACTAAGCACATGACGAGGCGCATCATTGGTAGGAATGTGGCAGAATAGATGAGGAGTTGGAATTCTGTGGCTGTGGAAACTCAGTGCCCTGAAAAGCCGAATGCAGACCAAGTAAGTCACCAAAGCATTGTTTCTTGGGTTTCTAGCATGATAGTTTCCTAGTCTCTGTGTTTAAAAACATAAGCGGTGGGAAGGGAAAATATGACATACATGTTGGTTTAATAAAATTGAAAAGGGCAGATCTGAACATTAGAAAATCAGGTAGGTGTTTATGCAAGTAGTCTAAATTATCATACCTTGGTGCTGAGCAGTAGCAACTACAATGGCTGGAAGTAATTAGATTAGTGAAGTATGAAATGGGTAAGAATGACACAATTAATCACTGCTTTATGGGATTTAGAACAAAATCAAATTAACAAGGATGGCTCTTAAATATCTGGCTGATTGGCCAGATGATGGCAGTATTTTATATACTTAGAATCTAATCTTTTGTGCTAGAACCAAAGGAGAGTGGATCTTACTCATTGAAGTGTTAAGGGAGACTTCTTACGTAAACCTCAATTGTAACCTCAAAGAGTGTGGGTTAATTTTAGCATAATATAGCAAAAAAAAAAAAATGCTTACAAAATAATTCAATCTACGGGCTGGGGATGTGGCTCAAGCGGTAGCGCGCTTACCTGGCATGCGTGCGGCCCGGGTTCGATCCTCAGCACCACGTACAAACAAAGATGTTGTATCTGTCGAAAACTAAAAAATAAATATTAAAAAAAAATTATAAAAAAATTCAATCTTAAAGCATTTTCTATGATTTAATAAAAAAACCCTTTAATTTCTTCAATTTATTTATCTTCTAAGGATCCTTTTTAGAATGTCCCCTATTTTTTTTTCTATTGTCCATGACAATTTTAATATGAAATATAATTCTACATATCTGTTTATATATTTTATACATATTTGTGCTTTAGCGTGAAAATTGTAACATTTTTCATACCAGTCCGAGTAGCAATATAAATCATTTCATCAGTGAAAATTCTGTCACAATAAACAGAACTCATGATTCTATGCTGTAAGATACATATCTTGGCATCATGTCTTATACATTATAGGTCATTATCACATAATATCATTCCTGAAATAATTTGCAAAAAAGGAAAATCACATTAAGTATGCAAAAATAGTCATCATTACATAAAAACCGAGTCCTCATACCAATGCAAAAAAAAGGAGAAAATTTAAGAGAAAAGCTATTTTGGTAATAAAAATTAAATGAGGAAACTTTATAGATAAATTTGAAAAATATCCCAGAATCAATACACACACACACACACACACACACACACACACACACTGAACCCTTTTAAAGCAGACATTTGTTCTTCCTTAAATGACCCCCATTAGCTACGGTTTCTATTTCTAGTTCTTTTAATAACTTATTTAAAAAAATATATAGAAGGTGAATGTAGAGGTTATATAAAAAGGCTTTCTAAGTAATCTATATTAAATAGGAAAAAATAAAAACAA
The DNA here is from genome assembly GCF_021218885.2 of Marmota monax. NCBI lineage: Eukaryota > Metazoa > Chordata > Mammalia > Rodentia > Sciuridae > Marmota > Marmota monax. The sequence goes on from NW_026694610.1 coordinate 8,632,343, forward strand.
GAAGGTTATATCAGTAGTCAAAAGGCTTGAAAAATTATAAAATCATATTCTTTGGTAACTTTCCCAAATTAAGTATAGGCTATATAGTCACCTTTTGAAAAAGTTTGTTCTTAAGCCTTCCTCTGCCTTATTTGTGATAAAAATAGCCAATGTATCCCATCTCAGTGTAAAAAATAATGATTTTCTTACTCTTTTACCAAGTCTGATACACATATACACAGACATGCAAATAAATACACACATGCACACCTATATATAAACACACATTTATATGGATAATTGCATCTAGATATTCAGAGTCCCAGGACTTGTGCAAAAAGCAAAATAATTTAGTTTTCAAAATATTAGAATGATACTGATTTTCTTTTTTTTTTTTATTCTAGAATCTGCTAATCATGGTAGCACTATGCAAATTCCCTTCTATTCTTTAAAATAAGCAAGGTGAATATATGTTCTATCTTTTCACAATGAAAAGAAACAACAAGTCCTGGTGATCTCAGGCTCTTTGTTTTTATTTTTTCATAGCAAATATATGCTGCATAGAAAGGAGTCTCATGGCTCTGTCCTAAGAGTGGCAAGATGAACAAGCTATAAGGTTTGGTAAGATGTTCAGACCCTGAAATATGTGAAAAGTATCTATACCTATATCTCCATCTGATCATCACCTTATGCAACTTCACTGTCATAATAACTACACACTAGGTTTGCTTAGTTATGCAAATGGAAGGGAAATGAAGTATTGGGGAAAAGAGGAAGAAGTGGTCAGTATAAGATGAAGAACATAATCTAAGAAAAGATAACCTAGAGGATAGAGGAAGTTTAAGTTTCTCTAGTCATGATCATCTGTGGGTGATATCATTATCACTGACAATAGAAATTATCTAAAATATTTTTAAAGTACCAAGATTATGAAACAGAAGAAAATAAAATGTCTTACAGTGGGTGTCAACAAATTTTTCCTTCTACTATTTGTTTTTCTCACCTGATGAAAATTAATTATTATTGCATTAAATCCAGAAGAATTTAGACTCTTTTGCAGGTAGGCATTTGAGTATGAATTTCAGTATTCTTATAAATAAACATATGTATAGACACACACACACACACACACACACACACATCTTAATTTTGTATTCATTATACTGGAAAGTGGGGGTGGGTGGGGGGAAAGGCTGTGTTGACTGCTATGTCCTAGAAGTGACAGTAGTGATCATCATTCCATTTATTTTACTTTGATCTACATTTCCTAAGTTTTGATTGAAAAAAATGAGTTTCAGATGGGTCAAAAAATTCAGATACTTTACCTATACCTGAATAAACTCAAGTGTCTTAGCTTTTTTGTCTTATGTATCGTACTTCATTAGAGCTAAGATTGTTAGACTATCAAAATATGCAGTAAATCAAATTTAAAATAAGCAATATATGTTTTATGTTTTCACGATGAAAACAAACAAGTCCTGATGATCTCAGAGGACACACACACACACACACACACATAAAGATACAGATACACCTAAGTTTTATTGTTTAGTAATTAGATTTTATCATATATCAAGCTCACCTTTTATTAAACTATTAAGTATGTTACTAGCTGCTGAAGATGATATTGTTGTCATGGCTAATCACAATTCTATAGTTTTGTAGTTTACAAATAATTCACTTCACATTGTTTTTAGATCAAGGACCAAAGATTTCTTTGTCTTGTCTTGTCTAGATTTATATCAAAGTGAATTTCCCCTATTTCTTCAATAAATTTTGGTAGCTAGGTTTTATTCTCACATATAATAAACGTATATTGCAATACTATTCTTCCTGTCAGGTTATTCACATGAATTGTGATGGATTCCTGATGAAAGTTCACAAAAATCTCTTTTGATATTACACAGATATTCCTTTCATTATATATTATCACTAAATGATAAGATAATTTTGGTCTCAACTTAAGATCTGACTTCTCAAAAAAATAATTAACTTATTGTCAATCAGAACTGAGATTATTAAGACTGCACTGCATAAGGAGCATGTAGGAGGAGAATCAAAACTTTTTAAATTCAGTTTGTACTGATTTCTATTTCTACCCAATATTATTATTTAAAATAGCCCTAATGGTAGTTAACATAATAGGGAACATTGTTAAGATTGTATAGGCATTGCAACTAATTTAAAATTAAAACTACATATTTTCATATATGATTTTATCTGAATTGTAATGCATGCCTATGGAATCTTAAATATTCACATGCAATTCATAGTATTAATATCTCTTGCTGTACATATTATTTAAAGTCCCTATTAGTAAAAGTGCATGTAATCACATATGATAAATATATGCATGTTTTTAAATATATGCATATGTAAAATTACATTGACACAAAGGTACTATAATATGGTTTTCAGAGTTTCATTTTTAAAAATATGGTTCACCATTTTTTAAATGCAGTATTTAAGAAATCATGAAAACTTACACATTTTACTCAGGCCTAATGTGTGTATACCACATATCACATATGAGCTATCTAAAGCAGAGAGAATTTTAAAGGGATTGTCTATTTTTTAATTGAGGTCAGTAGGTAATCTTTGGATATGTGCTTTCTCAGCTTAAAAAAAGGTAGACTTTGATTCTAGAAGCCCAAATCACTACTAGTAGATCAATTTTTTTTATATGAGTATAGAGAAGATTTTTAATGTATCTGGGGATTTTTAGTTTTTGAGTTTAAGATGCAGTGTTAAGGTGCAGTGTTAAGGTGCCAATTTCTCAAGTTTCAGAATAGAGTGTAAGGATTTCAAGTCTTCATTTTCTAACAGAATGCAAATGTGTTGTAAATGTCAGTGTGGATGATATATGATGGAATCAACAATTATGACGCCATGAAATGATTGAATACCGTTTCAAAGAAAAATAGAAAAGAGAGGGTAGAGAAAAGTGAGTGGAACCAGAGAGCTAGGGTAGGAGAGAAGACAGGAAGAGAGGAAGAAGGGAAAAAGAAGGAAGGAAAGACTATTATGAAATATACTTCATCTTATTTAGAAATTATTATATTACCTATAGGGTTTGAAAAGTCTTAGCTTATTTTTTTCCCAATTAAAACAAAAAGGATTCTTATGCTGATTTCAAATTGAAAATCTTTTTCAATTCTTCAAACAGTTGGTAACCTGAATGTTTACAATTTGAATAAAAAGTAGAGTGATTTCCAAGGAGGAATTGAGTTTTTAAAATTCAGTTCTCTCAAATGGGAATTGGAGAGCAGTTCTCTGAGCAGTTTCTACAGTGTGTTGCCTGCTGTTTTCAATGAAACAGCAACTGCTTTTTTTTTTTTTTTGAACTTTGCCCTACAAAAGTAGAAATAAAAATAAAAAAGATCAAATGAATTCAAGTCAAACAGTTGGAGTTTCAGGTAGAACTGTGGTGTTTTACCAAAAATCTCAAGTACTTAAATGTAGATGATTCATTTTCACTGTTATAGTAAAAGCCACATTCCTTAGATGGAAGTTGATTCACATCACCACTTCCTAAGGAGCTGGAAGAACTCACCCATAGAGATGGAGAAGCAGTGATAGCGGCAGCCCAAAGCCAGAGGATGCTGACTGGGAACATAAATCCTGCTCATTTCCTTATCTGTCTCATAGAAATACCTTAATAAATAGCATCTAACAAACAAATTATGTTAGAAATCAACCTACAACAAAAATAGACAATTCAAAAAATAACTCTTAAGGTGTACTTAATTATTCATCTATTTACAAGAAACTTTGCAAAATCTTTTCATAATATATTTACCATACATTTCAGTTAATTTAAATACTACGCTTATTTTACATAAATTATAATAAGTTAGTTTGAAGAGTTGATTACAAAAGTAATTATAAATTATTTTCTAAGATTCCTATTTTCAAACATCTTTTTGCATTTAATCTCATAATATGAACAAACCCCAATCCTTTAATTTTCTAATATATATGTGAATATATATATATATATATATATATAATATATATTATACAAATATACATATGATATATATATATATATATATATATATATATATATGATGACAAGATATTCTAATCTAGAGGTCTGGCTGAATTATGTGAAATCAAATACACTGTTCATAGTAAAGAAATAGCTCTCTGGTTGATTTTTAAAGGCACAGAATAAGTAAGATGAGATTATGCACTCAATTTTATTCACATCCTAACTGCGACATTTACTAACTTTGATATTCTGGATAATCTACTTAATTATCTCAGGAGATTCCTTGCATTTAAAAAAGAAAAAAAAATATGACTCAGTTGGTGGAGCACTTGCCTAGCATGTGAGAGGCACTGGGTTCTATCCTCAGCACCACATAAAAATAAATAAAATAAAGGTATTGTGTCCATCTACAACTAAAAAAAAATTTAAAAAAGGAAAAAAAAAGTTATGTATATCCCAGTTTTATTGTTAAAGAATTTATATGTTTATAGCAGTACCTGGAAAATGTTGTGAATTTTGTATTTGTGAATATGCTTACTAGTTAAATTTATTTCTAAATTAAAATCAATAATTGGGGATGTGTATGGTTGTGTGGAGACATATGCAATGCTGAAAAATTTGGGCCACTAGAATATACATTTGCTGCTGAGACTGCATGAGGCAATTCTTTTCCTTTGTTTATTTTTATTTATTATTATTAGTAGTAGTAGAACCAAAGATTGAACTCAGGAGCATTTAACCACTGAGTCACATCCCCAGTCCTTTTTTGCATTTTAATTAAAGGCAGGGCCTCACTGAATTGTTGAGGCTGGCTTTGAACTCAAGATCCTCCTGCCTCAGGCTCCTGAGTGTCTAGGAGAGTGCCACCACCACCACCACCTGATAATGGGGCAAATTTCTGCTATCTTCTCATAGTCTTTGGTACTCTATTTAGATCTATGTGGATCCATTTAGATCTATTTAGATCTACTTTTTTGTGTGTCTTTGCTGTTTTTTTTTTTGTGATTTTACTATTTAAAAGTACTCCAAGTGTGTAGCTGAAGTGCTTATTAATATTCTCTAGCACAAAACAGATGTGATGTCTTATGGAGAAAATATTGTACTTGCATAGGACAAGCTTTATTTAAACTCAAGTTATAATGCTGTTGTCTATGCATTAAATATTTATGGATCAACAATATAAAGTAAAGTGACTTTAAAAAGAAACAAACATAAAACAAGGCTATGTATTGATTGGTTGACTAAAATGTGCTAATCACATGTTCACAGTACCTTAACTCTGTATTTCTCCTAGAAACAATGGTTGAATATTTGCTAATGCAGAGTAGCATCTACACAATAGAATACATTCATTATAAACCAGAACAAATTGTGTACGTAATATAATATGATATATAAAATAAAAATATCAAGTACATTATTAAGCTTATATAAATGTTTGCCACATATAATGGTTAAAATAAAATATTTGAAATAGAATTTTAACTATATATTGCATACATATAAACAGTGAGGTAAAATGATGTATAAAATATAGACAAGAAAGAAAAATGCTGACTAGAACAGAAAGCTAAATTTGTTATCTTCTATGAAGTCATGAAAACATGTTTATGGTCAACAAATAAAAGCAGTAACAATGTTATATTATATTAAATTGATAATGTTAAATATTACGGAAGGGGTTATCTATGGACTGAATTGTGACTTTTCAAAATTCACGTTTTTATTGTATCCTCAAGAAACTTGGAATGAGATCACTTTTAGATATAGGCTCTTTACAAAGCTATTTAATTAAAGTGAAGTCATTAGAATGGAGACTAATCTGATATAACTGCCATTATAAAAAGGTAACTTTTTGACACAGATAGAGAAGGCATATACAAGGAGAAGAAGGCCCTTTTCAAGCCAAGGAGGAACTAAGGTCAGATCCTTCCCTCCAAGCATCATAAGGAACCAGCCCTATATATACTAAATTTTAATCTCCTATTTCTAGCCCCCACAGTTTTGAGAAAATATATATGCTATTTTTAGTCCCACAGTATATGGTGCTTGTTATGGCAGGCTTGCTAAACCAACACAAGGGAGAAAGCATTAGATCAATATAGTTCTCCCTAGAACAGGGTAGAAAAACAGGGCCGAATTTCTCTGTGTATTTTATCCTGTCTGCCATTCTCACTCTATTTCTGTCTCCATCTCTATCTCACAATTTTTTAAAAATTAGGAAGTTATAGAAGTAGTAGAGAATGAGCTAGACTGAAAGAATCACATTTTTCCCATGGTCACTTTCTGCTTTATTTTAGGGAATATGATAATAATAGATCTTAATAGCAATAAAATCTAATTTTATGTAAGTTGGCCCAATTATATTTTAAAGTCATTAGGATTATTAAAATTTTTTTCTCTAGATTCACTTTCAAAAATGGCCTTCATTTTTTAACAAATACTGTTCTCAAAATTTGTCACCAGAAGCATCTATAATTATGCTACCAAAAATAAACTGATTTCAGACCTATGATGGTAATTAAATTAAAACATTTTAATAGGGTTATATTACTCTGAATGACTGATTTTTTTACAGCTACTGAGATTTATGTGTTGAAATGGTAACAAAATTTATGTTCTACTACTAATACAATCATACACATAAGAATAATTATTTTTTAATACATAATCTTTTAAAAAATTAGTATACTCCTTATTATATGGTCTCTTTATTTCCCCTTTAGTACATTTCAAAAGAATCATGTGAACTATTTTACTGAAAAGTAGTTTGTCTCTCAATGTATTTGATTTAATTTATTGTCAAAATTAATATTGTTTTGAAATGTAATCATAAAATGTTTTCCTGCTGTCCTTGAAAGTGAAAATTTCAGGGAGATATTAAGTTTTACTCTGAAAAAAGTTATCAGCAGTTATATTAATTAAATGCTTATGTATTTACAGGATGCTAAGGCAAATAATTTTGACTGACAGAATAAATGATTTTTCTACTGGGAAAATAAAATCTCAAATCTCTGGTGATTATAACAATAAATTCTCTGAAAACAGGGGAGGACAATTTGTGACTGCATGTGCCTATGTTACTAAGTTTTATTCTAATTATTAACAGTTATTTTTATCCAAATAAAATTTGGATTAATCTATTTCAATTTCTTTTACCTCTGAAAAACCATAAAACCAGTTATAATCTTACCAAGTCTAAATATCATTTCTTTGATTACAAAGTCTATCCATATTCATAGAGTCTATGAAAAGCTTTAAATGTTCACATTATCATTTCTGTTGATCCTCTTAAATCTTTGTGTTATACCAGGCAAGGATTATTTTTTTGTTGTGGGTTTCCATGAGAATGATAGCCTGATTTGAAAATTGCCATGTGTGTAGCAGAAGAGAAATAAAGAATCCTGAGTATGTGACCATGGGGATTGTTGTTAAGGAAAATGTGAGTCAGCTTTTTATCAGTAACCAAAATAACTAAGAACAATTTAAGGAGGAAAAGTTTATTTTGAGCTCATTGTTTCAAAGGCATTTGTCCATGGCTAGCTGGTTCATTGCACTGAGTCTGAGATGAGGCAAAACATCAAGGCAGAAGGGCTCTGCTCGTGATAGCTGGGAAGCAGAGACAAAGATCAAGAGAAGCCCCTGCCACATTCCACCTCCTATGGTTATCACTCTGTAGCCCACTAATTTAGATTAATTAAATGTGTTAATCTGCTGATGAGGTCACAGCCCTATTCATTGCCTAAAAGCCTTCTTCTGTAGCTTCAGAGATCATGCTTTCAACAAATGTGTTTCTCAGGGGGCATCCATAACAAACCATAACAGAAAATGGGCAGGAAAAGATGAGGCAAAGATTCAAAAAGGAAAAGGCATGATTCAGAGATTCAAAGAGTATACCTTTGAGATTGAAAAAAAAAAAGTAATAAGGAAAAAGGTAGAAGAAAAGCCAGACTGAGGAATCAAGGAGTCATGTAAATTCAATATGGACTTCCATAGTGCCATACAGTGTTTTCATTTGTTTCTTATTATTTCCATTGGGTTGTTCAGTTACTTTTCCAGGTAGTCTCTACTTTCCTTTGTTGTACTACCACTTTAGCATGTGCAAATAAATTACTTTTTGCCACACAGAGAATATGGTGCAAGAAATGTTTCAACTTCCCACTAACACACATATAAGCATAATATAGTCTTTGTGTGTGTGTGTTTGTAATTTTTTATAAGTTACAGATGCTAATAACTTATTGAGGTATTTGAAAATTATTCCTTTTGTATCTTTACAGCATACTTTTTTAGAATCAATTATTTCCTACAAAATTATCTTAACAGCTGAACTTTGTGAAGACATATTTGCCCTTATGAGATTTCTCAGAGCACTTCACACACACAAACACACACACACACAACCATGGCAGTCAGAATGGTATTGAAAATACCATAGAGTAGGTAGCTTAAACAGCAAAATACATATTCCTCAGAGTTCTGAAGTCTAGAAACTTCAAAATCAAGATATTGACCAATAATTTTTCTGTGCTTGATGCATCTCTACAGGTAGAGTGAGAGATCATCTGTCTCAGGGCATGAATTTCTTTCCTCGGGGGCTCAAATCTCATGATTTAATTACTTTCCCAAGGTCTTAATTCCCAAAACGAACAAGTTGGGATTTGGATTTGGGGAGTACGCAAACCCCTCAATCCATGGCATGTTCAATGATCATTCAGTTCACTGATTGCCATTTTATGAGGTTTTGAGAAAAACAAATTTGGGGAAAACACAATCATTTAGCCCATATCCCACTTCAGAATAAATTGAATTCATGTTCCTCAAGCATATATGGGAAAAAGAACACATAAGTTGCCTAACCATTTAACAAACAATACAACATTACCTACTTAGAAGGAGATTGTTTAAGTGAACTTTCAAATATTGTATTATAATCACCAGACAGAATTTAGGCACTGAATCACCTGAAAATGTCTCATAAATGAATAGATTTATGTATGTGATGAGTTCAGTTGAGAACTGAAAAGTTTTAATGAAATTCAAATTGTAAAAATGTTCTGGAGATCCACAAATTATATCACCTCCTTATTCTCTAGTAGTAATGAGTGCCTATTGTCTCCCCATTCGTTTTGAAAAAAATGGGCATGATAGTAGAAGTTTTTAAAGAAGCAAATGAGTAAGTGGCAGGAAGTTAATATCCATGGATTAGATCGTAATATTAGTTGAGCTAATGGTAATGGTTTTTCCTATTACATCACATAATCAAGATGCCTCCCTAAATTAATATGGAAGGAATACAGTAAAATCCAATTTTTTATAAGCCTCTCATTTCATCACTCTTGGAATCCAATTTTCATATTCATTTTCCTGGTTCCAATAAATCAAATTGAAGTACTACAATTTATCCTTGACAAAACTATGTGAAAATAAAATATGCTTTTGGAACCACCTATAACAAATTTCACATTTGTGAATTATTATTGCTGGAACCATTTTTAAAATGCTTAAAGACTCATATGTCCTTTTGAATTTTTTTAAAATTTCTGTCTTAAAGCTATTACTGTTCATACTATAGTTGATATGGCTTTTTATAGGAAAATACCATTTTTATAAACAAGTAGACCTTTAATTGAAATATCAATGTCAATAACTGTGTAATGTACTAAGATGTTTGTGTGTGTGTGTTTATCTCCTCAGAATTTAGATCTACATGGTATGACATATATGTAATATTTTCATTCCACAAATGAAATTCATTACATTTGTATAATACAAAACAACTTTTATAAATACTACATTGTTACAAGTTAAGGAAATAAATTATTACAAATGAAATAAATACATACTTTATGTTTTGTGTCAATACTGATATGTAATAACACTAACATAGTCTGTGTAAGAGATAATCTAGGTAAGCTGATATAATTAGATTTCTGTTGCTAATGTGCATTTAAAATTCTTAGGGTTGTTGGTAGTGCAGGCTATATTTCTTTTCTGGCTCACAGTTACTTGAAGCTTAGTTGAATCATAATGGTTTGGAGCAGTCCATTTTCTCAGCATTATAAATAATGTGTGTGTATGTGCATGTACCTCATCTAGATAATGTTCAGAATAAAACTAATTGAGCCAGGCATGGTAGCACATGTCTGTAATAACAAATGCTTAAAAGGCTGAGGCAAGATGATCACAAATTTGAGGACAGCTTGGAAAAATTAGACTCTGTTCCAAAATGTAAAAAAAAGAAAAAAAAAGGTAAAAATCATCTGTAGATATTGCTTAGTGTTAGATCACCTGCCTAGTATGTACAAGACCTGGGTTAGATACACTGGATTGACAATGCCCCTCAAAAAACAAACAAACAAAAAATCCAAAACTGAGCATTTAGAATTTCCCAGATACTCATTCAATCTTTGTAGTTTAATTCTCACAGAAACCTTATGCATGATTGTATTCTTAATCTCCCTTGGTAGATGAAGAAATAAAAAAAAAGTATTGTGAATGCAAATGTCTCTGATTTCCCTGCTGTCTCACTGATAATCCCAGTTCTAATTTATTTACAAAAATTTCAAATTATGAAATTTTGTTTTGAATGATATATTTGTTAACTTTCAAATAAATGTATTATAAAGTTATAAAATTAAGTGCCTATGTGATTAATGATGACTGCAATTGCTTGTTAAGACTGTGAGTCTATTAATCTTTCCCCTAAAAATGTTAAGATAGTAGGTTTGACACAGCTGCCCCAAATCTGTATTTTATAAAGAAAAAGTGGAAGAACTTATTATCAACTTGGAATTTACTTCTTGATTATTCTCAGTTTGCAGAATTTTGGGTTCCTGGATAGAGCAAAGGAATGGAGATGTTTATTTTCTGTTGGGTGACAGGCTTTCTTGCATCTGGGTCACAGTCTTATTGGACCTGATTTCTAAGAGACCTAGAAAAAAGTGATTTTACCTGAGTTTTATTGTTAAATATTAGTTTTGACCTATCTAGAGTATTCTACTTTAGAAAAAAAGATTGTACTTATATTTTTAAAAGGACATACTATTGTCTCATTACCAGTTTCTTTACCACAATTAAATGGCCATATTTGAATGTTTACTTATTTTCAAATGAATTTTTGTATCATTTTTATCACATCATCAAAATCTCTATTGAGAGTGCTATTTAAGTACATTGATCATATAAATTAATTTATATAGTTAACATTTTAACCATATTATATTGGAAAAGGGAAAAATTACAGATGTACATATTTTTTCAAAATTTGTTCCTGAAAATTTCTACATTTTCATTATAAATTTTTTATAATTATATATTTATTTATAGGTACTCTATTTCACACTATAGTTAATAAAAATATCATCTAATTTTAAATTTTCTGTACTAGTTTTTATTGATCTATGGAACTGGTGTAATAAAATATGACTAGAACTGCAGATACTTAGAGACATGATACTGAGGAATCATCCTTCACTCTATGTGAATGCTCATTTATTCTGCTACTTGGTTGATAAGGCCCAAGATTTCTGGCAGATCTAAAATATACTGACTACACACATTTTGGCTTATAACAATAGCCTCCATATTTTCATAATCATGCATATCAATAGTAAAACACAATCATGAATCCACAATATTAGTATATTTATGCATAAATTTATGTTCATGCCAACACACATATAATACTGTCAAACTTGATCCTACTATTTTTGATAGAAAGTTAACATAGAAGCCTGTCAAGGTGGTGCATGCCTGTAATCCCAGTGGCTCAGGAGGCTGAGACAGGAGGATCACAGTTTCAAAGTCAGCCTCAGCAACAGTGAGGCACTAAGCAATTCAATGAGACTGTGTCTCTAAATAAAATACAAAATAGGGCTGGGGATGTGGTTCAGTGGTTGAATGCCCCCGAGTTCAATGCCTGGTACTAGAAAAAAAGAAAGAAAGTAAACAGAAAATGCAATGCTTTATTCCCATACTCCTAAATTGTGTCTTGGCCAGATAATTTCCCCTACAACAAACCCAGAAAAAAAAAATTTAAAACATACATTGTTTTCCTACAATTTACTTACTAACTAAATTCCAGTGACCTTTCAAGTGTTTACATCATACCAAAATATATTGATATTGCTTATAATATACTTCATGCATTTTAACTATTGTTTTTCATGCTTCATCATTTATCACTTTAGAGCACCTGATTTCAACATTCACATAAACAGATTGATCAATTTGAACTTTGAAAAATTCTATTCATTTGTCTTCCAAAATCTTTTTTTTTCTTTCTGTACTTACTATCATGTGGATTAAGGTTTATATACCATTGTAAGCTCTCAAGTCATCCCTTGCTCTTGATGATGTTAATTAAGATATTCTCTTAATGTTTTAATATAATCTTGCATATAATGTTTTGGCAGCACTCACTTCACTGTATTACCTATGATTGTTAGATTATATCCCAGCACTTCTTGATTTATTTTTTCACAAATAATAGTAAATACCATGATTTAAAATCAATGATGTGAAATCCCAGGAACTAATGAGTAGTTTCAGTCTAAAACTAGTATGCTGGAGACACAAGAACCAATGTTTTAATTTCAATTCAAATATTGGAAAAGTCAAATGCCCCAGCTAAAAGCGGTCAGCCTTTTTGTTCTATTCAAGCCTTCAGTTGATTGGGTGAGACCCACCACACCAAGAACTACAAACAGCCTTACTCACCCTACCATGGAAAATGTCAATCTCATCCAGAAACACACTCCCAGACATGCCTGGAATAATGTTTGGGCATCTTGTAGTCCAATCACCATTACAGTGTTGTTCATGAAAATGATATAATAATTATAAATGAAGAAACTTTTATATTGGGAATTTTATCGTGTATGGGGGCAAGTAATACATATCTGTACCTTTCTCACAGCATTCCAGATATTCTCAATATACTATAAAATTAACTGCATATAAAACAAAATTTTGAAAATCATCACTGTAGACAATTTAAGTAATACATTTCTTCCTCTTTATTGTAGCATCTGGAGGATGCTACAATGTGGCAGGGTTTACACTGAATTAATATGTATATCTCTACTTTTCAGGGTGTGTAGTGTATGTTTAAAGAGATGGAAAACGCATACTCTTATACTTAAGAATCCAAGAGTAAATGGCATTTGAAAAGCAAGCAAATACATCAAAAACCCTCAATTAGCTTCCAGCGTATCATTGAGACAAAACTCTTTTTCTTAAATGGTCTGCTATGGATATTTTAAATATTGAATAATACATTCATTCATTATTCTTTAATAAAAAGCCCTAAAAAAATTCATAGGTTATATAAAGTCTGTCAGTTTTACAGTTATAATTTATTAATATTATACTTATGTATTTTTGCTATTTTCCTCTGAATTTTTAAAGTTAAATTGCACTAGCAATGAAAATTTTAGTGGTAGCCAAATGATGAAAGATATCTGATTCATTTGTCCTTACAAAGTTATTTGACATTACATTGGTCTTAATCAGCTAAGGCTGTCCTAAGAAAATGCCATTCACACAATGGCTTAAACAATATAAATTTATTTCCTCAGTTTGGTAGGATGGAAAGTCTAAGGTGAAGGTTCTGGCAAGGATTTGATTTCTGATGACACTTTTTCTTCCTTTAGTGGATCATCTTACATGTATTCACATGGAAGAGATGATCACATGATCTCTGATGTCCTTCCCTCTTCCCATAAGGATGCCAGCTCTAAAGGAACATAGTATCCCATTATAACCTCATTTAACCTTGACCACTCCCTTCAATTAGTCCCTTCTCTAGTACAGTCACCTGTGGGGATGAGGCTTTGATAGTATTTTAGAGATACATTTTTGTTCTTTGCAAAGGGAGAAAGTGGTCACAAAAACTTCAGCCTAATCATTAATCAATGTCTAATAGCTTGAAGAGTTATTAAAAATAAGAACAAATTATTTTCATGGTTTACAAATGAGAAGCAGAAATGAACACTGAAATTACAACATGAATAAAAGTTAAAATAATTGTGTGTGTGTGTTTTACACCATCATGACTGTGTTGATCATTAATCCTATTATGTCCCTTTAAATTTTCCTGTGTATGAAGAAAAAATTTTAAGTCTTAATCTCCAAGGACTTCTCAATGGAAAGCACAATCTATGTTCGCATGTGCAATATTTCTTACAAAATATACAACATTTAATGGTTGAATATCACAGAAATTATTCTTATGGAATATGTTGAAATTTATTATTGTCTAATTTCACTGATGGGTTTAAAGTTAAATTACAATAGCAATTAATGTTAAACATATTATGGATATATTATGAACACATTATGATCCAGGCCCTATACATGATGAAGTGAAACAAATAATTCTATGAGCAGTTCAAACTGTGTTAACCTGATTTCCTAAGAACAGGTGATTATTTAACTTGCTACAGACGATCCATTACATTGGTTTAATAGTTGTTTTAGTTCTCATCATTATGCCCTGCATGAAAATGATAATTCATTTTCACAATGAATAATGTAGATTAAAAGCCTAAAAGTGCAAAAAAAAAATAACATTTTCTATGCACTAACTTTTGCTGATCTGAAAGTAATTTAAAATGGGACTCCATTTTAATATGGAAAAAAACACTAATTGTGATCCAATCTCTATTATTTAACATGAAAGAGGTAGTAGGAAAAAAATGGCCTATTATGTTTCCCTTTTAGAAGTACAGGCCATAGAATCAAATATAAGCAATATAAAACATTGTGAGTGAGGGGTTTTAAAAGTATCTACTTGGGTTAAAATGAGAGAGTTTTTTTGTTCAGAATGGGAATGATGATTCTGCACTTAAAAAGTGTGGAGAAATTGTTGAAGCTGACATTTTTTTTTGAGGATAAGTTCAGGTTAATGGCTTGAGAATTTTTATGATGCCAAATAATTTAAATGACATTAAAATCTTTAAGAAAATTGAAAATCTATGTAATAATAAGTCAAAATTTTTTCATGAAATTGGGTTGATTTCTAGGAAAATATGAGACAGCCTTTTAGAAATGTGGGGTAATAAATAAACTATGTGTTTTAATTGTTCTTAGAAATGTGGGATAATAAACTTTGACTTTTAATTCATGTGAAAACATTTTCATTTGAGAAGTGTTTTCAAAAGTTTTAATTTTTATAATTCTTATGTAATAGAACTGATATTAGAGAAATATGTGTATTTGTACAAACAGAATTGGGGATATAATTTAGAATTAGCTATAAATTGAATTATATATACAGAAAATTCAAATGTGGGTGCATTACATATTATTTTAGTCAGCTTTTTTGTTGTTGTTGTTGCTGTGACTAAAGAATCTGATCAGAACAATTTTAGGAGAGAAAAATGTATCTGTAGGCTCACGGTATCAGAGGTCTTAATGCAGAGAAAGAAGTTTCCATTCTTTGTTGTTCAAGGTGAGGCAGAACATCATAGTGGAGGAAAGAAGCAGAAACAAGTAGCTTCCTTCATGACCAGGAAGCAGAGGGAGACTCCACTTGACAGATACAAATATGTACCCAAAGCCACGCCCCAGTTCCCACCTCCTCCAGCCACACCCTACCAGTTCAGTTACCACTCAGTTGATTCCTATTGGGGGATTGATTCACTGAATGGGTTAAGACTGTTATAACCCAGTCATTTTTTTTTCTCTGAACCCTCTTGCATTTTCTCACATGTGAGCTTCTAGGAGATATCTAAACCATAACACATATCATATGATTTTATAGTATAAGAATTTTTATATTCTTCCTGATGCTATTTGTCATTCTTTTCTATGTAATATTTTGATGATTTTCTAATATTCACTGTGATGGAAATACTTAAATTGCAGTTGAAATGTATCCTACTTTTCAATCATGGCTGGAATTGCAGAAAAGATATCTGTCTATACGTAATGGTGAATCTCACTATTTTTAATTACTCATCTGTGTGTGAGAAATTGTGCCTATTTATCCAAAGGAGTGTAATAAGAGATTTAGTTTACAGGGGTCAAATAATATTGTGCCAAGTATATGAATTTAAAAAAGTAACTTTAGCTGGGGGCATAATAGCACACACCTGTAATCCCAGCAACTCTGGAGGTTAAAGTGGGAGGATCACAAGTTCAAAGCCAGTTTCAGTAACTTAGAGAGACCTTTAGCAAATTAGCCAGGCTCTAACCAGGAAGTGACACCCTGTCTCAAAATAAAAATAAAAAGGGACTTAACTAAGTGAGAAAAATCGCCCCTGTGTTTAATTCCCCGTACACAAAAAGAAAAGACACCTTAAAAATTTAGAATAAAAAACAAAGGGATAATTCTGATGGAAGAGTCTTAAAGACTTTTTAAAGGAAATTGTGTAAAATATGGCAAATATACAAAATGTAATTTCCATAAGTAGATAGAAATGTTGAGAGAACAAAGTCAAAGAAACTAGATTTTAAAATTCACATAAATTTAAGTCAAATCATTAATTTTAGGAATTAATTTTCCAACAGTTTAAAACATCAACAACATCACTGGACAGAAAAGTATTATCAATATATTGATTAGAGTTAATTTAAAAACATATAAAAAGAACAAATAAAAATTAAAAAATAAACTAGAGACATAAAAAAATAACATTGTATATGGCACATATACTTTTTCCTAAAATTTACTCTAAATAATTAATTAATGCCTTTTTTATAGATTTTATTCTTGTTCTTTTTAAATGACACATAGAGTCATGGAAGGGTACAAAGTATTTGGAAAGCCATTTTGGTTTAATGTGCAATTAAAAAAAATACTTGAGGGGCTGGAGTTGTATGTACCTCAATGGTAGAGCACTTCCCTTGTAAATGTGAGGCACTGAGTTTGATTCCCAGAACCATATATAAATGAGCAAATGAAATAAAGGTCTATCAACAACTAAAAAAAATGTTTAATAAAATAACTCAAGAAAGAAATTATAGTATTTGCTTAATGAGGGAGGGAAGTAATTCAATGAAATAGTATTGTGATTACCTTTACCATAGTAATGATAAAAGACACAACTTTAACATGGTACTGCCCCAGCAGAGAATGTAAAATATGCACCTCTAACAGACTGGCATTGTACTGGGTCATGTTACATGATTTGAATGATTAAATAGTGGACCAACTGGAACAAAGACTTTGAATGTATTTGCAGATTGGACCTGGATATTTGTGCTTCTAAGGTTTATCTTTGGATATTGCTTTCCGAGGAACATAGGAAAGCTTATGAAGTAGCATTTGACTTGAACAATAATATGAAAGTAAGCTGTTTCATCTTACCTTCAGAAACATGGAGAAAATGAAAGTTTATTATTATGTTACTGAAATTTTATGTCTTCTTTAAAAAAAATCACATACCATTATTGCAACAATACTGGCTAACAGAACCATGGTTATACTCGCAAGGAGAAAATGTATTTTGTCTTCATTGGTCTATGCAAGATAACTTCATTTGATTTATTTTTCTCTTTATTTCGTTTTATTCTTAAAACATCTATTTTCTACTTTTATTCCTCTCTCCCAATTCTGCACTACCAAATTATCATTATTCCTAAATGTTTTCTAAGTATCCATTTATTTTGCTTTTTAAATATAAATGTACTGTTTTATATGTATAAAAGTTGATTTTATACATATATATTATGCTATATTTTATTTTTTGTGTTTTTTTTTCTTTTTCTTGTGTAATACATATATGTGGGCATATACCTAGCACATTATTTCAATCTGATTTATGGTTTCCCACACTATGCATCCGGAATATTTTACATACTCTCCCTCCTTTTCCATGAGGAATAGAATATTTATATGCATCACATACATTTTACTAGATGCTTTCCAAATATTTAGTGCATGTAAAATATTTTCCTGATGATAAGAGCAGTGAATCTGATTGACCAATGCCCCATTTTAACATGTTTGTCTATTCTACTAGTTGGCAAAATTCAAGACATTTATTCATCTTAACAAAGTATTTACATTTAAATTTTGGAAAGTAAAACATTCAATGAAATACTGGGTAGAATATCAAGCATATATTTTAGTAGTAGCACATTTTAATGTAATTTGTTTGTTAAGGTCTCCATGTTCCTAACTTTTAAAGAAAGTTTCATTAAAGTAAACATGAATGATGCATGTTACATAGATGTTTATTTTATAAGTTGATAAATAATTTGCCGTATACAAGTAAGGTAGAGTCAATGGCCTCAGCTCAAGTTAAATAGCAGTAGGAATATGCTGAAACCATTCATCAGTTGAGATATTTCTTTCTTTCATTGGAAGGAGTTCTTGCTACATACAAATTAAGGTGACATTTGCTGTGGTTTAGATATGAGGTGGTCCCTAAAAGCTCATGTGTGAGACAATACAAGAAAGTTTAGAGGTGAGGTGAGTGAGCTTTAACTTAATCAGTGCATTAGTCCTCTGAAAGAGATTAACTGGGGTGGTAGGTATAGGCAAGTATTCTGTGGCTAGAGGGGGATGGATCATTGGAAGTGTGCCTTTGGAATATTTTCGAGCTGAGCTTAGTCTCTCTCTGTTTCCTGATACAAAGTCCTAGCTGCTTTCTTCTACCACACCCTACTGGAATGGTGTCCTGCTCACCTTAGTATCAGAGCAATGAAGCCAGCTGTCTATGGACTGACACCTCTGAAAACTTGAACCCCAAAGTAAACTTTCCCTTCTCTAAAATAGTTCTTGTCATGTCTTTTGATCACAGCAATAAAAAAAACTGACTAAAAAATTATAAAACTATTCTTACATTTATAAAAGATATCTACTTATTTATCTTTGTAGCTTCAGATGTTGCTTTTTTTGTAAAACATGGTTTTGAGTTAAAAAAGATAAAAAGCTTTTATTTTCTTTACAATTCCTTACATCCAGATGAATAAAACTTAAGCTTATTCACTTCATGTTTTGGCATAATTTTTATTAACATATCATAGACAATTTAGTTCAGTTTTTAGATTAATCAAATTGTAGTGTTGATAACTCCTAGTATGACAACTAGGAAAAAAAAAAAAAAAAACAAGAGCTGCCAAAATCCTGTAGTGATCTCTAGTCAGGTGGTAGAAGATGCATAATGCTTGTGACAGAGACTTATTGAAATTTTATATTTAATACTTACTTGCCTCTGAGGATTTATGTGATGGAAAAGTTATCAAAAGCTATATAAATATTTCTTCTCACTTCAGAGTTTATTGATTCTGTGGGCTGATTTTTTTTTATATTTTAGATTAGAATAGTGAAGACAAATTTAAATTACATTTTCTTTAGAGTTCTCTTTAAATGATAATGGCATTTTGGGAGGATTAAGTCACATTCTTTTTTCTGCTAATGAAATATTCGTTTAAAACGTAATTAAGATAACGCCTCAGAATATATTACAAAAAGCTAACCCTGATTTTTATATTATGTCTTTAAAATTTATAACATCCATTACTTTATTTTGAATATTAACATGATTAAAATTGGCATTCACAGAAAATAACTAGGCATGTGTTAAGCCAATGCAAATGATGGATTTTACCATCTTAAAAAAATACCCCAGCACAGTGTATTATAACTTCTTTTTATTTCGAAAGACAACAGGGAAAAGACGGCATAAGTGCCTTGTCCCATAAACATAGTGTGTTCAGACATCTAGAAGTATCTGTACCATAGATTCTTTGGGAAATATTTAAAGTGTGAGTTTTCAGATTTTCCTAAAGAGATGGTGTCTACTTCCCCACTAAGTAAATACTGCTTAGTATGATATAAATGTGATAGAATCCTGTCTCTGTCATCATCAACAAAACAAAACAAACAAACAAAAAGCTCCCATAATTTTAGTAGCACTATGGAAAAATGATGAGGAATTGCAGCAGATATTAGTCTAGACCAGTTAATCTTTAGTCAGTGTAATGAAAGATTTATAGAGGTTATGAGCACACTTAGCTGAGATCATCCAAAACCAGAGCAATGGCTCCAACTAATCCCAGAATAAACTACCAACCCACAGAATTCTGAGTGAAATAGTTATTGCTTAACCTATTAATAATCCATAAGTTCTTTAAACAGCAATAACTAAATAATATACATATATTGAAGGGTGCAACTTCTGAAGACAGTATATGTCCAACACCTACCACAAATGTGAACCTAAAGTGCCACTCAACAAAAAGAATAATAACTTTGTGAGAACTGACATTTAGCATAAGTCTCTGAGATGTCAGATATGTTTGTTACAACACACTTTATCCTATTCTTACTTTTAAAGGTGTAGACATAATTCGTCCTAGATATACTATGACAAGTGTTTTCAACATTTACTGAAACCTTACTCTTTCCAAACCCAGTCCTAAGGGTACCTTCATTTGTTTAAATGTTTTTAATGCTTTCAAAATTGGTATCATTTATATTTCTTAACTTTCACTTAAAAAAAAAAAGAATACTCTGTAATCCCAGCAGCTCAGGAGACTGAGGCAGGAGGATCACAAGTTCAAAGTCAGCATCAGAAACTTAGCGAGGCCCTAGGCAACTTAGCAACATTCTGTTTCAATATAAAAAATACAAAGGGCTCAGTGGTTGAGTGCCCCTGGGTTCAGTCCAAGAAAAAAAGAAAATCAAAATAAACAAACATCAAAAACCAAGAACACTAAAATAATATGACTAAGATTATATACCTTGCAATTTCAAAGTCCAGTACTGATGGGTAAAAAAAAAATTGTAATTAATTAACCACAAAATTTGTCTCAGAACAATATGAATTAAATCAACAAAGCCAGGAAGGCTTTTAATCTGTTTGCTTTTTCTCAGTTCCATGTGAATTAGTGCACTCTAAATTCTCTACTAGATATCATTTAAGCTTCATTTACTTATTGTTAATAATGCTTTTTTTTCCCCCTCAGCTTTGTGGCAATTACTTGGAACTGATTGAGCTTCCATGAGGGGACCATGCCTGTTGTATATTGAATCACCCCCACACATACCTGCAATTCCTAAATCCAGTGCATGATCTTACTTGGAGATAGGGTTATTTTAAATATTAATAAGATCTAAATTTAGAAGAACACTTAAAGTTTAGGGCTAACACTAAATCCAATTTCTGATATCTTTATAAGAATAGATAAATACAACCAAAGATAAAGCCAGGTGAGAATGACGGCAGAAAGTTGGAGCCATGTCTCTTTGCCAAGGAAGCCAAGGATTGCCATGGAGCCCCAGCACCAAAGGGAGGCATGAATAAACACTCCTTTAGAGCCTACAGAAGAAGCCAATGTTGGCATCTTGACAGGAATTCTTGAGAACTATAAGAAAACAAATTCTTGTTGTGGGCCACTCCTCTTGTGGTATTTTTTTATTGAAACCCTGGCAAACTAAACCCTTGAGCTAAACTTTCCCATAATTATTTTTATTCATCTAAAACTTGGAATGGCATCAGATCTTAGACTTAGCCTTTCATTTGGAAACTTTATTCAAAGCTTTCTTAAAACCTCAAACCCCATCTCTTACCTTTTGAAATTTCAAAGCTATAACCTAGTTTCATCTGGCAAGTTGCTAAAGGGTTAACTTGTCTTATTTCCAATTCCTTACAAGTCTACCCTTCCCAGTTCCTACACTCATCTCTTGCATTTAGTATTTTATCAGATGAAGCCAATAGTAATTAAGGTAACCTAAGAAAGTTTAGTTTTCCAAATTTTATTCCTGAAGTTTTAGGTTTCAAATGTATTCATTATGCTTATGAATTTTTTTTCAGACAACAAAGTCACTCTCTTATTAGAGTATTGTATTAAAATTTTTTTCCTTCAGCCTCAATGATCATTTTCCAGCACATTTAACCACTATTCACTAAACAAATTCCTGAATCTTTACATGACACCAACACATTATGCTGGCTGGGGATGTAGGAAAAAAAAAAAAAAAAAGCCCTAGAACAATGTAGACATTCTTATGCTCAGGTAGATAAAAGAAACATGCTATCAAAGAAATCTAGAAATGTCTAATAATATCTATTTAAGGGTATATTGGGCTGATATTTCTGATTGGTTGATGAAACCTTGTAAAATTTTTAAAAAAATTAAACTCCCATCTGAACCCAATCTCACCACAAAAACAAATACCCTCTAAAAAAAATCAACACAAAAATCTTGTTATTTTGTGAACAAATAATGAGTTTTATTGATATTTTTCCAGTCATCCCAACACTTGCTATTATAGATCATATCTTGGATTACTGTGATATGTATTTTCCTCCTTTTTATAAGAATGATTTTCTAACAGAAAGTACTACAAAACATGTAAGAGAAAATAGATGTCATCCTTTAAATTTTAGATCTCTGCAATTATTTTGCCAAACAACTAATGTACATTGACATAAAATAAATATGTTTATTTCATATATATAATTGTACATATATGTGTGTACACATATATAGAGAGGGGGTAGGATAGATTACTCTATAAGATGTGCCTTATTCCATCCTTTTGTGTGTGTGTGTATGTGCATGCATGTGTGCACACACATGTGATCCTCTCAATTTCTTGAAATAATGGGCAATTGTAAACTGCTACTCAGGAGAAAGATTAGTTAAATTCAATAGCATATAGCTTCAGATGTATTGTCCCAAGGGCTATTGGCTCTGTATGCTGTACATAAGGAACACAGCTAGGAAATCATTGCATCATTTATAGTGGGTTACATTACAAAGAGCAGATTAAACTTTTGACTGATCAGATTGAGGAGAATTTCATTTATCTTCTGATATCTGCTCAAACAAAATTGCATAGAGACAACATGTGATAACTAGCAGACAGCCCTGCAGACTGGGAAGAATTGTTAGCTAGGTCTTGTAAGATGTTCTCTAACTGAAATGTATTGTAATTCTACTTTATACTAGGAAAAGTGAACTTTATAGAGCCAAAAAAATCCTTCAAAAATTCCCTGTTAAGTGTAGCTATACATACAATAATACATACGTACTCAGAATATATGTAGCATCTTTTAGGTTAGTAAAAATATTTTCTTATGAGCCCATAAAAATATAAAAGTTTCAAATCAATTACACATATATGTGTGTATGCTTATCAATTATTTCCCAGATTGTAGTGAAATCATAACTGTTAGTTTTGATGACATACTTAGATTTTGCTGGTTTGAACCAGATTTACAATTCCAGTTAAAGCTTTTTTACTTACCCCTTAATTTATTGAATACCTCCTTTATCAAGTTTTATCTGGCAAATTTTCTCTGCTTCACTTAATAGTATATGCATTTTCAACTTTCTCTTTTCTGTGGCACCTCAAAAAATATGTTGTAGATCAACTTTTTTTTTTGCCTTTTTCTCAAAACAAATAAACAACAACAATAACAACAAACACTCTTCTAATAAAATCTCCCTTAATGGTCATAATGCAGAATCCAAAAGTCGATTGTAAGTTCTCAATTTCCTTGACCTGTTTCCACTACTTGAAATATGTGATCATATTATTCTTAGGAAAACAGCCTTTTCTCTTAGTTTATCAAATACTATTCAGATTACTAAGTACTTCACTAGTTAATACTTCCCCGAAATTTTTCTACATCCTCTTAATTTTTACAATTTAAATATTTTGTTTTCCTGGACACAGTCCTTTTCATCCCCTTCCAATCTTCTCTCCCTGGCCTCATTCATTAGCACATAAACTCTGATGATTGATGGTCTCTGGCTGGAAATCCAGGCATGTGTTTACTACTTCCCAATTCCATTTTCATATAAATATTTAGTAACATCACATACAAAACATCCATGCTTATGCTTTTGAAATCCCTAACTCCTTACCGCCAACAACCAAATCGGTGTACTGTTCACCATGTCTTCTCCAAATACTCTGGTCCAAGATATCAGCATACCTTTTCTAGAAGGTTGTTATAATCATCATCACCTATACTCCTGCTTCTAGTTTAGTTCTTCCACAGAAATGTGTTTTCCACATACTACCCACAATGGATATTTTTAAATATAAATTCATGTTGGGACTAAAGCCAGATTTATTGCATAGAGTTTATATGCTCTCAAAAGAGATTATATCTCATTTATGTACCAAATATGTTGTTTTTAGTATTTATTTTAATAAAGCATTAATTTTACCTATTAATGGAATTCACCATGATACTTCCATCTATGCCTTCAGCACACCTTGTTCATATCCTTCCACCCTTACTTCCATCTTTGTTCCCCACTCCTGCCACCTTTCCTGTCCCCTAATAATTATTGTATAACTGTTCTATTTTAGGTTAACTTTTTTTTTAACATATGAGAGAAAACACGCAATTCTTTTTTTTCTAAGTCTGGCTTATTTTGTGTAACATGGTGTCCTCGGGTTCCATTCAGTTTCCCAGAAATGATATGATTTTATTCTTCATGGTTGAGTTGTTTATAGCGATGTTTTCTTCCTCCATTTATCTCTTGATGGACACTTAAGCTTTTCCATATCTTGACTATTGTGAATAATGTCACAATAAACAGGCATCTTTTCTATATCCTGACTTCATTTCCTGGAGTGGTATAGCTGGATCATATGACAGTTCTATTTTTAGTTTTTGAAGAACTGTTTGCCACAGTTGCTGTCCTAATTTCCATTCCAACCAACCGTATACACGAGTATTTTTTTCCTCTACATCCTCTTCAGCATTTATTATTTTTGTGTTATTTATAATAGCCATTCTAACTGATGTCAGACGATTATTCATAGTTTTGCCAAAATGTGATGTTTAAGAAAATTAAGAATGCCTTTTGCTTGCCAAAAATATACTGTTAATATGTATTTATTTCTCATAGTACTTATATAGTAAATAAGAAATAATAATTTTCACATGTTAAAAAATTTAAGAATTAAAATTTCTTTTTTTCTAAGTTATTTTATTTTGCAATATTTTTCTAATTTGTATTTCAAACATTTTTATATTTTTTGTTTTACATCCAAATCCTGAACACCCTCCATTATTTTTCACAACTTTTGCATTTAATTGGTTGTAAACTTAATCTGTGATTATTAATTACCAAAAGAATTTTTCTAATACTGTAATTAAGCCATTAGTTTAACTTTAAGTATAGCGAAACACAGGAGTGACTTATTGTTTATATGAGCTTGTTTTCCCTATGATATTTACAGTGCAAATTAATTGAAATTCAATTTAATAACAAAATGTCATCATATTTTTCTTAAAGGGCATCTTATGTTTATTAGCCATTAGAGTGTCTTACCAGATGTAGACCCATTCACACTCTCCTTGTCCATATTCTGTTCTTTCTTTGATCTTAGTATGTGGAACTTTCCATTTCCCTAAAATGCATCTTTTTTGTTGCCTTACCTTCTCCAATGTACTGTTTTTATGGTTTGGATGTGAAGTGTTCTCCAAAAGCTCATATATGAGACAATGCAAAAGGTTCAGCATTTAAGAGTTTTAACCAAATCAGTTAATTAAATCCCTGATAAGGATTAACTGAATGGTAACTCAAGTGATAGGGTGTGGCTTCAGGAGGTGGGACTCGGGGTGTAGCTTTGGGGTATATATTTGTATCTGGTGGGTGGAGTCTCTTTGCTTCCTGATCATCACATGAGCCATTTTCTTTGCCTTTCCTTTACCATGATGTTGAAGAGCCTCACCTCGAGCCCCAAGGAATGGGGCCATCATTCTTTGTACTAAGACCTCTGAAACTGTGAGAACTAAATAAACCTTTGTTCCTCTACAGTTGTTCTGGTAGGGTCTGTTACTCACAACAGTGAAATTGTTGACTAAAACAACTGTATATATGATTTTTGTGTGTATGGGTGTTAAATTCTGCAGTAAGTGTATCTGATATGAAGTAGAAGATAATGAAAGACCATAATAGAGGTTAACACCTAGGTTTCTGTTCTGAGGACCTTCATGGTAGATCTCAGGATAGGAACTAAAGCTAGACATATATATCTGAGACCTACAAAAGTTCATCATTTAAACTAGCTATTTATTTAAAAACAGAAGTATAATGGAAAAATGGTTAATGAAAGGTCCAGCCTGCAACACAGTAGATTTCAGAGTATTCCTATTCCAAAAACTGAAAAAAAAAAAAAATATGTGGTGTATACCATTAAAAAATCCCATCAGATGAAGACCATTATGTGACTTAAGGATTTGACTATTTTGAGTTCTTGGGTTGAAATTAATTGATTTTAGAATTTTATGGGGTAGGATATCCCAGTTTTAGTAGGATAAAGGGGGAATAGGAATAGAATCAGTTGAATATTTTTGTATTGGGGATTAAACCCAGAGGGATTCATTTTTTTTAAAGACACAAAACAAGGTCAGTAGCTGTAGGACAACTGACAGCGCCTACAATATATTTCTTTGCTAATTAAAACAATGAGAATAAAAGAAAATATTGTGTTGATGCTGGCCTCCCTAAAGGAGGTACTGCAGCTCATACCATGTACTGATGATAGAAGTCTTTGGTAGAAGTAAAAACTTGTTATTAAAAACATAATATTTTAATGAAAGAATGGAGGACAATTTTTGGTTTCTCCACTTTCTCAATATATCACAGTCATTGGAGTCAAGTGAATCAGCAAAAGAGCTGGCTCTAAGAAAGCGGACATATCAATATGTATGGGGTGACATATTGTGATTATCAGATTGATGAGGATAAAATGTCATTGGAAACTTGAAAAGCTCTCCTCTCCTTTCTTAAAATAAAAGTCTCAGGTAATTGAAAACAGTAAAATAGCCCTGTAAGAATAAGATCTCAAATTTCCCAGGAACGATAATAAAAGATTTGGACAACAATGAGATGTTATAACTAATTTGTTGTCATAACTTTTAAGTTATTTAATTAATTATATTATTTTCTTCAGAGCTATTCTGGAGTTCAGTTAAAAAGTGCAATGAAAATCATTTTTACTTAATGAAAAATAGGGCCCTGCCCATGTATTATGTATTAAGTAGTATGCCCCAAAATTTATCTCTACTAATAACCTCATAATGTGACTTTATTTGGAAATAGGATTTTTAGATGAAGTTGTGCTGGATAAGGGTGGACCCTTATTAAATGACTGGCATTTTTATAGAAGGGGACATGATGATAGAGATACACAGAAGTAATATGGCCATATAAAGGTGGTTGCAGGAATTAAATAAAATTAGTTCTGACTCAAGAATTCTAAAGATTGTCATCACCAACCAGAAGATATGAAGGATTCTTGCCTAAAGACTTCAGAAGGAGGATGGCCCTGCCAGCACCTTAATTTGGGAACTGAAGTCTCCAGAAATATAAGCTAACAGTTTTAACAATTTTCTTTTTTTTTATTGCTCTAGGCCACACAGGTTGTTGTATTCTGTTACAATAGGAACTGACACAATAGGCATTTATAATTAACATAATCAGTCAAAGAAAAAGACAAGAGGCTAAAGTGTGTCTAGTTGGGTTTGTTAGAAAGTGGTTATGTCATTCCATGGGTTCTAAGTTAAGAAAAAGTAAGAAGCATATTTAAGGGGAATGTTGATATTAAGAGGTGAACAAGATCTCTGTATTCTATGCAGAAAGTAGACAAAGTGATTATTGAAGAAGGATTTAAAATTAGGAAGGTACAAAAACCACCAATGACAATTGTGGCAGGATGATCAAAATTCATAATTTGGAAATATTGTAATGTTGTTCTAGTGAAAAATTCTAAAATATGATCATGTGAGTGTTAGGGTGAGGATGGAATAAAGATCCATAGGGCTTTGGAAGGTCAGGACAGAGAATATGAGCAATTGAATTAGGAGCAAGGGAGAAATTCAGGATGTAAAACATTTCAGTGAGTATAGTTTGCTGTAAAAGTGAGGTCAGGTGAGACAGAACTAAGGAGCAATGGTAGGTGGTATGCTTTAATTTTAGACCCTTCAAATAAGAGTTGTATTAGACCAAATTTCAGCAAGAAATACTATGGGTACATTTTTTAATTTTAAGTTCTAATGTTAAAATATCTGACAGTACCATTTACACATAGATAACCATGATCTACAATTTTTTTTAAAGTATCAATTGTTTAACCAAAGGAAAACATCAAGTTGTCAGGAAATTGATGATACAGTATCATCTTTTGAAACTTTAAGTGCTAAGTGTATTTTTTCAGTGGTCATTACTTAGTCTGCTACTATTAAACATTTTTAAAATTAATGATTGGGGTGATGAACTGGAGTGTATCTTTATTAAATTTGCTGATGACACCAATTTAGTAGGACAATTAGCACATTTAAAAGCTGGATTAAAATTCAAAATGACCTTGATGAGTTGGAGAGGAGCCTGGATATAAACAAGATGAAGCTGATTGAGTTCATGTGCCGTAATTCATTTAGCCTATTTCACATTCACAGTGGCCAAACCATTATGCAACCCTGATCGGAACTTTTAATCAAAATAGTTTGAACAATCTGTCTTCATTGCAGTGCAGTCACAATGAAAGTGAAGTCAAGAGTTTTGTGTATCCAACTGGCATAAAACCTGAGTTATTAGTTTAATCAAAGTGATGTAGCTGCCAGGGATCTTCAAGGCATGAACACTAAGTTTTATTTCCACATAAAACTCACATGGAATAGGTCAGTCTTTCTTAGATAAAAACAACAGAAACCCACATGTTGGAAATGCCAGAATTACCATATGACCTGACAATTGTGCTAGAAAATTAAACAATGCTATATGTATGAATAGAAGAGAGTTTGAAGAGCATGCTATGTTAATTGCTGAATGCTTTGAGGGAAAATGTCCCTAACTTAATTATAGTATCACTAATTCAAATTTGAATTATAGATGAATAAATTGTTTACATGTGAGTGAATTGAAAAAAAATGGTTGTGAACATTAAAGAAAGTAAGAATTGACTTAAACATTAACAATAATATTCACACTTTAGGTTTGAAACCTTTAAAGTCAAGGTGTATAGTGAGAATCTCACAGAAATTTTAAATGACAAGGATAAAAGTTTTCACATAGATGTCAATATTCTGAAACTTATTCTGGGCATCTTTTCTTTGATCAATAGATCCATGAGCAGGCATGTGCCTGTATACTTGTTTGTATAGTATTTATATATGTATAGTATTTATATATTATATATGATATACATTACATAGATATTTTAAATGTAAACATATATTGGTATATAGATAGATAGGTAAATATAAGATAGATAGATTAAAGAATGTCTCAATGGTTTTCAGCTTTGGTAATCATAAAAAAAAAACCTATTATAAAAAATAGTGCATGGATTTTTTATAGACATAAATTTTCAGTTTTCATCTCTTTGGAAAAATATCCAGAGTGCAACTGTTAGATCATATGGTTAAAGTATGTTTAAATTTGTTTAAAAGTTCCATATCTTTCTTTCAAAGTGATTATATCATTTTTAATTCTGATCTACAGTGATTTAAAGTACTTTTCCTCTAGTCTCTCTATTTATATTGTCATGGTTTGGGATTTGGTCCAATCTAATTGAATTGTTATGGGATTTTGTTGTTTGATATATAATTTCCTAATTATATAACATATGATGAGCATATTTTCACATGTCTACTTTTCTCTCTTCATGTCTTCTTGAGTAAGGCATTTATTCAGTTTTTTTTCCCCACATCTGGCTCTCCCTTTCCTTATTGATGATTTTAAAGAGTTACTTGCACATTTTAGTCACAAGTCCATTTTCAAACATGGCTTTTGAACGCACTTACTTCCAGTTCATGGATTGTATTTTCTTTTTCTCTTAATAGGATTTTTCACAGAGCTATTTATTTATTTATTTATTTAATTTTATTTCAATCATGTATGCCATCATTTTTTTTCATTATTCCTGATTTGATGCATGTAAAAACTAACAGCCAAATTCAAGGTCACCTATATTTCCTTCTTTGTTAACTTGACAAGTCTTAGATTTTGTGTACTATTCATATTTCCCATATTTCCATTTTCTGATGCTACATATAAAAAGCTTGGATATTTTTACTACTATCCTCACAATAAGAATAAAGATGTGCAATCCGAAAATCCAAAATCCTTAGTTCCATGAGATCATTGGGGTAACCAAACTGCAGCCTTGAAACCTGGGAATGAAGGCAGACAGACATAGAATCAAGATTAGATATCCACATTCAGAGAAATAAAACTAAATACCTATCTCCTACTGGTGACAAAAATCAATTAAAAATGGACTAAGTATTTATATGTGAGATGTAAATCTGTGAAACTTATAGATGAAAATGTAGGAGAAATCTTTCAGGAGAATAAAACTGGCAAGAATTTTTTGAACAAAACACCCAAATCAAAGAAAACAAAAGCAAAACATAGAGAAATCAAACTACATCAAAATAACACCATTTTTCTCAGCAAATGAAATGATCAACAGAACAAGGAGACAATGCACATTATGGGAGAAAGCATTCCAAACTCTATACCTCACAAGGGGTGGATTCCAAAAATATACAAGAAACTTGAAAACACCTAAGACCAAAGCAAAACAGAAACAAGCACACCAATGAAGAAACAAATGATGGACCTAAAAAGACATTTCTAAAAAAAAAAGACATACAAATAGCTAACGTGTTTAAAACAGACTTGACTTCACTAACAGAGAAATGCAAATCAAAGCCACACTGGTTTATTGTCTCAACCCAGCAAAATGGCTATTATCAAAAAGTCTAAATGTAACAAATGCTGGAGAAGATGTGGAAAAAAGGGAACCCTTATAAATTTTCTTCTATCATGGAAAAGAGTACCGAAGTTTTTCAAAAAACTGAAAACAGAGATACTATAAGATACAGCAATGCCACTACTAGGTAAACATCCAAAGGAAATGAAATCAATCATGTCAGAGAGACATTTACTCTGCTATGTTCTTTGCAGCACTATTCACAATAGGTAAGAAATGGGAACAACTTAAGCGTTCAGCAATTATTGATGGATAAGGTAAATATGGCACACATACACAATGCAGTACTATTATGCTGTAAATAAAATGGAAGCCTGTTATTCATGGCAACATGGGTGGAACTAGAGGTTATTATGCTAAGTGAAATAAGCCAGCATAGTAAAACAATTACCTCCACAGTATTACTCATGTGAAATATGAAAAAGTGGATTTTGTAGAATTTGTGAAGAAAATGATGGTTACCAAAAATAATAATATTAAAGTCAAGGGTAAAATCGAAGAAGGGACCTTGGATAGAGGTTGATCAGTGGATACTCAGGAGTAAGAGGTCCTGGTGTTCTATTGTACAGTAGGCTGATTGATTATACATAATAAAAATGTACTGTATATTTCATGGAGGTAGGAGAAAGGAGTTTGAATGTTCTTAAACCATAAAAAAATGATAAATGTTTGAGGAACTAGATATGTTTTACTTGATTAAAAATTACACTATATATACCCATATATCACAAAGAACAACAAGAAAATATATAATGTTTATGTTATGTAACAGTACAGAATAAATTAAAAAAACCTGGGAATGAAGGGAATTTGTTGTTTTAATATATAATTTCCTAATTATATAACATATGATGAGCATATTTTCACATGTCTACTTTTGTCTCTTTGATTTCATAAAATTTGCCAACAGAATTGCTATAGTTCAACAATAATAGATATTTGATTGACAAGCACCATGACATTAGTAGCTCAGTGTTATTATTTATTAGAAAATGCAAACTAAAATCGCAATGAGATATCTCTACACCTCTACTTGAATAATCAAATTTAAAAAGACTAAATAATTAACAAATTTTGATGGAGCATTCCCTTGCATTGCCATACAAAATGGGATAGCCACTTATAAAACAGTTTGACAGTTTTCTATAAAATTAAAACTATCTTTCTTATGGCATCAGCAGTTTCACTCTGAAGTAATTATGAAAGTAAATTAAAGTATATGTACCCAAAGACAAGACCCAGATACTTACAATAGTAGTTTTTTTTAGTATTATATGAAAACTGGGCAAATAAATTTTTGTATATCTATATAATACAAACCAACACTATAATTTAAATTCATTTCTGATTCATAAAATAGTTTTGTAAATCTCAAAGATATATTTAAAAAGCCAAAACCTGAATACTACAACTTATATAATTTTATTTAATATGGTGTCAGGAATAAGTTTATTCATTACTGGTGTACAGAGAATATGAGGAGAAGACTGCTTATAGAAGTGCACAAAGGACTTTGCTGGTGATGGAAATGTCCTGTATAATCACTGTGGCTGTAATTAAATAATTGCAAACTTTTAAGATATCATCAAATTACAAGTTAGAAACTGTTTACATTAAAATGATACTTTAGTAAGACCTAAATTAAAATAAATAAGGAGGCAAGCCACCTAACTAAGGCCATTGTTATAGTTTGGGTGTAAAATGTACCCTAAAGATTCATATAGGAAGCCTTGGTCCTCAGGTGGTAGTATTGGTAGGTACTGTGGACCTTTATGAAGTGAGACCTTTGGGTGGGTTCTAAGTACATTTTAAGTACACATTTAAAACAATTATGGGACCCTGCTGATCCTCTTTCTCATTCTGCTTTGGTTAAAAATGTGAGTTTTGGGGGCTGGGGATATGGCTCGCGCCCACGGCGCTGGGTTCGATCCTCAGCACCACTTACAAATAAAATAAAGATGTTGTGTCCGCCGAAAACTGAAAAAATAAATATTAAAAAATGTGTTTTTCTCTGATCTTTACTAATGACCATTAGCATCAGCATCATGAGGTAATTTCATTAAGCACTGACTATTGCTAGGTTAGTCCTTTGAGCCTCTGAATTGTGGGTTGAATAAGTGTTTTCTCTTTATGAAGTTAAGCATTTCAGTTATTTCATTATAGTGATGCAAACATGACCAATATATTCAGTTATTTCTAAGGGTAAAATATTTGCATTATTCTATATTTCATTCTTTGTCAAATGCCATGACATGAAATTACAACCATTATGGTATGTCCAAGAAAGATCTAATTCTTCAAGGCACTAACAGAAAAGTGATCCTTTCCATTAATGAGACTCTGTTCTATTAAGTAACAGATCAGAAGATTCATTCCAGTCTGGGGCCACAGACAGATTGTCTTATTTTGACACTTTATATACATGATTCTAGAATTCAATTTTAGTTTTATTTAGGGCTATACATTTTATCTTGTCTTGTTACACCTTCAAGCACCACAGAACATTCTATTCCTTTCTTAATTGTCTGAAACATGGCTTTAGTCACTGTTTCCACCTCCATATATCTAGGATTTAGGGATTCTGTGTCCTGTCCTTAAAATCCTTTTATTCTATGAAAGATCCACCCACCAAAGCTTATCATTTGTTGAATGTACAAAAACAGAGAACTCCCAATAAAAGTTATTGGTATATAATAAATTCTTCATGTGTGTGTCTGTGTGGTGTATGTGTGTATTAGAAATACTACATTTCAGAAATGACTTATTGTTTTGGTATTTGATGAAAGACTATCCAAATCATATGAAAACATTAATTATTTTCAGGATAAATTTTACAATTTAACAAGGAAATAAAATATGCTGTGGTAAATTTTTAGATGGCAAGTTAAAAAAAGTCTTGCATTTTAATTCATGAATGATCTTTTTTTTCTGCCCTTCATTGCAAAATGAAAGAAAGACAGGTATTAAAAACAAAATGGCACAACTGGAAAATTTTGACTATGTAAAATGGAAGATAGAGCCAAAATGGAATGTCTTTAAAATGGTAGAGCCAGAGAGGCATTGTGTTGAACTTCATACAAAATGTCATCATTTTTCCTCACCTTCTCATAATAAGTTTTGTTGACTTTCTAAAGGGGACAAAATCATCCTGGTTTTTGGATGAAAATTTAGCAGGACTGTCAGAAAGATCAAATTTTCCTCAAGTATTATTATTCTTTGTCACAAAACTCAGAACTACCGGGTCCCCTGAGGCAGATGTAAATAGCCTGCCACTTTTGGACTCTTGTCTGCTCCACTGCTGTGTGATGCACCGTCTCTTGGGAAACAGACCTGCTTCACTGACTTCTCAAATATTTACTTTGTACTACTAAATACTAGGTTAGAAAAAGTCAAGGTGAAATGATTCTTCACAATTTAGAATGGATATTTTAGACTTGGGATTCTTTAACATTCTTAGTCATCAATAAAGATCCGTTAATTAATTAAAAACAAAAACAATATAAATCAATATGAATAAAACAATTAATTTTATACCATTAAAGCAATTATTGGCATCAAATAGTTAACACTTAAGAGAGAGATGAGATAAAAAGTGTTTTATTCTCAACTAAATTATGATGGTGAAACAAATCCATGATTATTTCATTATTACAAAAATATAAAATAATTAGTAAATTTTTCAATATTTCTATTTGACTATAATATTGCTTCAGTAAATTATCAAAAACAAGGGTAAAAGAGGAAAGAAAATTAGCATATATAAATATAGGTCCCAATAGATATACCTCACGGCACACACTACAGAATAATATAACTTTATTATAAGCTTTTAGACAATAGGTATCTCAATAACTGAGGAGTAGTAAATAAAACTTTTACAGGGAAATGCAGGTGTTTTGCACACACACATAAATACAGTATACAAAACCATAACCATAGGCACAAAGTCCTGGCTTCATTCAAATGTCAAGTCATGGAGATATTTATTAAACAATTCCCATCTCATTTCATCCTCAAAGCCATATGTCAGTGTATGTGCCCTTTCACTTATTTAATAAATTGAGGGCACCAAGAATCATTGATTTAAATAGCTCACAAAATCTTGTAAGTGAAAAGGTTGTATTTTAAACTAGATGTGACTTTATCCATGGTTCATCATATCACACTTACCCTGCTGCCACCTTTACTGCTGCTTTCCGAGAGAAAAGATATAAAAGTGAAAAACTACAAAAGAAACACAAAATACACTGGTGCACAAAAACGTGGCTAACAAAGCATTTGAGTTTCACCAGATTGCACTTCCCTAATGAATACATAGGAAAAAAGTCTTATTTTTAAGAAGTCAATGAAGTTAAGAAAAAAATTCTCTGTATATTCTTCATATTATTTATAAAGAATTTTAAAATAGCAATGTGGATCCATCAATACCACTAAAGTTCATATACAAAAAATGAAATCAGTAGATAAAATAAGTATCAGCTCTTCCATGATTTTTTCACTATTATTCACAATATCCAAGTGATAGATTCAAAAGTATCTATGAACAGATGAGTGAATCCAGAAACAGAGAATACACAGGGATACACAATGAAATAGTACTCAGTCTTTAAAAAATAAAGAATTCCTGCATTTACAATAACATAGATGAACCTAAAGAACATCATGTTACATGAAATAAGCCAGGCAGAGAAAGAGAAGCACTACAGGATCTTATTTACATGTACAATCTCAAAAAGTTAAACATCATAGAAGTACAGAGTAGGATTGCGGCTACAAGGGTCTGACAGAATTGGGGAAGATTAAAGATTTTGGTTAAATACTACAAAACTTTTTTTTTATACAGAGAAATAATTTCCAGAAATATATAACATGACA
The DNA here is from genome assembly GCF_021218885.2 of Marmota monax. Taxonomy (NCBI): domain Eukaryota; kingdom Metazoa; phylum Chordata; class Mammalia; order Rodentia; family Sciuridae; genus Marmota; species Marmota monax. The sequence goes on from NW_026694610.1 coordinate 8,667,901, forward strand.
ACTGTAATTTATATCAACATATTATTCTTGAAAATCTCTAAAGACTAGAATGTGTGTGTGGCCTGAGACACTACAACCAGGGTCTCAGACAGGCAAAGCACACAGACTTACCATTGAGTTACACAACCAGCTTCTAAATAGTAGATTTTTAGGTACTCTCACCAACAAAAAGAGGTGAGTAGGTGAGATAATATGTATGTCAAATATTTCAATTTAGCCATTATACACTGTATACATGTTTCAAACCATCGTGTTTTACTATGTATCTATGTTTTATCTATTAAGAAAACAATGAATTTAAAGATAATGAAACAATGTTGAACAATCAGATCTCTAAAATAAATAACTGAGTGAATGAATTAAAAACTAAGGTAGTCCTGTTCTGCTGGTAGCAGGCCCACCCTGGGCCCTGGGGACTCAACCCCCAGTTCTTTGTTATGCACGTCAATGTGGCCAGCTCACAAGTCTACAAAAAACCTAGAAAACAGTACAATGAATAACTTTTTATCCTTTACTGATATTCCTCAATTATTAAAATTTGTCTCTTTAGCCTTATTTCTGATGAAACAAATTTCCTGTACTATTATTTTCTTTGTGAAACTTTGTTGGTTTGAACCAACAAAAGTCAATACTGACTTTAGTATGATAGTTTGTCTTGCTTTGTTTCTGAATAAATTGTGTCTTTAAAATAATAATTTTTTTTAATTTCAAAAACTTAATAACACATTTTTTAACCAGAAAAAAATACTTATTTTGAAACTGTCTGTTAGGTTTAATTTTTAATTTTATTTTTTAAAAATTTATATTTTTGAACAACTCATCTTCAAACATCCTTTTGTCTTTTACTGACCCTGTTGGTATAGATATTATGTTCAATTCCACTGCCAATACATCTTCTTTAACCAGATGCATTATCTTCTTGAAAGTTCTAAAGTACTATTTAGCATTTTTGCTGAGATCTGATACATCCATGTATTGATTTTAAAGTCATTAATTCTGCAAATTCATGCACTAAAAATATCAGAATTTATGGAGGATAAAAGATATGACAGAGTAATTAAAACTTTGGCAGCTTTGTAATCTGGGCTTCAACTAAGCTTCTAACTATTCTAATAATCACACAAGCATATTAAACCTCCACTGGCATTTCAGCCCAGGATCAGCCAGTTCATCAGACACAGACAAATGCAGGGCTTTCTGCCTCTTCCTTGGAGACTGTCAAAAGAAGCATGGATTCTATCCCAATTAAAATTTTGATAGAGCCTACATTTCTATCAATCGGGTTTTATTTAAGCATTTATTTTTTGCACAGGGGAAATATCTCTGCATTTATTTTATTTCTACTTGCAGCATCACAGTATCACCAAAGAGCTTGACATCATTGGGAGAAAAACACTGTTTCCAGCCACTAAAATGAATACCATTGCACTTAGAAAAACACACTTGGCAGATATTTTCAACTATAATTTTTCCTTTTCTTTTTTTTTGACAATTGTTTTATTGATTTTTATTTCAATTCATTATACATGACTGTAGAACGAATTTATGCACTTTGATATATCATACATAGATGGGATATAATTTCTCATTTTTCTGACTGTACATGTTGCAGAAACATATTGGTCATGTAGTCCCATATATACATAAAGTAATAATGTCTGTTTCATTCAATTATCCTTCCAATCCCCACATCCCCTTCTTTCTCCTCCCATAACTTCTCTCTACCTAATCTAAGGTAAGACTATTATTCTCTAGTGCCTCCCACCTTATTGTGAATTAGCATCTGCATATTAGAGAAAATATTTGGCCTTTGTTTTTTGGGGATTGGCTTATTTTGCTTAGCATAATATTCTGCAACTCCATCCATTTACTGGCAAATGCCATAATTTCATTTTTCTTTGAAGTGGAGTAATATTCCATTGAGTATATATACCACATGTTCTTTATCCATTCATCTATGAAGGACACCTAGATTGATTCCATAGTTTAGCTATTGTGAATTGAGCTGCTATAAACATTGACTTGGCTGCATTACTGTAATATGCTGATTTTAAGTTCTTTGGATATAAACTGAGGTATGTAATTTCTCCTTTTCTTACTTGAAATTTTGGCATGTGTTCTTTTATGGTGCTACATATTTTGAGGCTTAAAATCATTTATTTTGCATATTTCTCTTTATTTGTTATAATATTGCAATAGAAGTGTGAACATTAACAGTCTGTAAAGAAGATATTCTTAAAAAAATTTTCATTCTCTCTGAATTTGAATGCTATTATAGCATACCTATGTGAAGCTATTAAAATTCATTCATTATTTCATTTTATTTACAGACAATATTGTGTGTACCATAAAACAATTATATGGTGAATAAAGAGTGTGAAGATAAAAATAATTTCATTGTAAGCTTGAATATGAGTAGAATAATTTTAGAAACCTCCTACTACGGTTTATCTATAGTTTTTATATGTCACCCAAAGGCTTGTTTACTAGACCTTGGACTCAGTCTGAAGATATAGTCGGTGGTTTCTTTAAGAGGTGGGATTTAGTTCAAAGTCACTAGGCCATTGAAAGTGCTTCATTTATAAGGTATAGATGCTGTACTACTAGGATCCTGGTTAATTCTTATGAGATGATTATTGTAGAAAAACAAGCCTGGCCCTTTCTCTCTCTCTCTCTCTCTCTTTCTCTCTCTCTCTCTCTCTCTCTCTCTCTCTCTCTCTCTCTCTCTCTCTCTCTCTCTCTCTCCTGTCCCTCTCACACACATTTGGGCCATGGTAATGCTAAGATTATCCACTATACCCTAAGATGTGAGTGCCATGCCCCTGAAATTCTAGAAAAGTGAGCTTAATAAGTATCTTCTCTTTATACTTCAGTCACTCACAAGTATTCTAGTACAGCAAAGGACCATCATTTATTTATATATTTATTTTAATACATAGCTATACAAAAGTCTTGAAAAGTTGATTTGGGGCCAAGTAACTGAAGTCTAGCTATTGAAGAATAGAAGAAAGGAATATACTTCAATTTCTAGATTTGACTCTTAAGCTTTCCAACATATGATCCTCTTCTTCCTATTACATCACAAATTTGAAGGCACCACCAAAAAAAAGTAACTTCAATCATGGGAAAGCCATATAAGCAGAAAAGTATAATTCTAACATCTTGAAATGAACTCTGGTTTTGGAAAACTAATTGTTATTATACCTTAACAACATATTTGCACTATTTGTTTCAGCATGCCTAATATAATGACAAATTGCCAGAAGAAGAAACTGGGAAGTATAAGAGGAGAAATAGCTGATTTGGAGGCACCTCAGAAAGTGTTGACTATGTAATAATTTATATTCTCCAATTCAGTGGCGGTGGGGGCGCTGTCCCATGCCACCCTACAACATCAGAAATTAAATCCAATGCATTTTTTCGTATGGATATTTTTATAGCTACTGTCTATCCACAAGTTTGGTGGCTCCCTATGACTTATGATAATGCTTCTTTGGCTTTGTGGCAACTGCTGTCCTCAAGAATGTTAAATTTGCTCTATAAGCAAACCATGATTTACTAAGAGGAAACAACTTGAAACAATAAGTATTAGATTCTCAATTTTTGTAATCTAATTTAGAGAAACCTGAGAAACAATTCCTTAGTTCAGATGCCATAAGCCATGTGAGAGGTGGAACTTCTAACAAGATCTGTGAAGAATCTGATATTTTCTATAACATGTTTAGTTTCAATTTATGTAGTGCATCACAAAGGTATTAAGACAGCAAAAAGAAGGAGGTGTATAATTGAATTTCTATAGAACAATGGCTCAAATACATTAGGATTCCTTGCTAAATCTATTTTTATATGTAAATTAACGTTCAGAAACTATTTTATATTTTGACATGTTCATTGACATGTCCTGAGTTTCTTTCTTAAGAGAGACTGACCCTTTAACCCACTACATTCTACTTTTCAAAAACAAAAGAACACAAACAAATTTTAGAAGCAACTATAACCAATATGTTATGACGAATCGGGTGATACACCCTTGAAGACTGCACACAGGAAATTGGTATGTTTAGTTTTGAGGAAGAGCTGCTCCTTAAGCACAGATATTACAGCTCACACAAGGGAAGCATGCTAGGCATACACAGCCACTCTCTCAGTGGGGATGGGCCACCTCAATTTTTGGAAACAGATTTTCATTGCCAAACCTAGGGTGTATTATACTCACTGCCTAATTTTCTTTCCAGCAGCTAATTTTCTTGCCCTCAAAAAGAATAGACCCATTTTCTTCAGTAGAAGAGTATTTATATCAACCCTAGGTCCACATATTTGAAATAAACATTATTTTTATCGGATAGACATAGTCCAGATTGAGCTTCTCACAGGATTACCCCCTTGTTCCAAAAATCATTCATTCAATGTAAGTCCAAGTCCCCGGATGATCCATAAGACATAGTCTTTTTTTTATCTTGTGTAAAGATTAAAAAAAAATTAGAAAGGGGCATATAAGTCAACTGGCAATCATAAGACACAAATCTGGACCTATTGGTGGACAACTTACTTTTCATTTTGAGAATGCCTTGAAATGAAGCAAATTCAGTTGGAAATGATATAGAGCTAGAAAAAATAAGATTCCTGATGATGGTACTCAAACATCATCAAACCCAGTTCTAGTAAAGTTTTAGTTTTCTGTTGTTTCATTAGTGGGTGTGTGTTTATGTGTGTGTTAGAATCAATACATTTTTGTCTTTTGTTTAAGTCAGTTTGAGGTTAATATTGTAGTCTGATTTTCTATGAAAATCTGAAACTTGATTGTCTGTTGTAGATTTATTTTTTGACTAAAGAAGGAGAGTACAGCAGTGTGGTTAAGCTCTGGTCCATACAGAAGCACTATCATGAACTATGTCATCAACCTTACCCAATATAAGCAGAAAATTGAACGTCAAACAGAATTGTTTTGGAATCAAGAATCAGAGGTGATGCTTGGAGTGGTGGGATGCAGGCAACCTGGGTTTGGTGCAACTTTGTCCTTCTTTGGCCACAACACTCCTAAGTACTACAAAATATATTTAATTTACCATCTGGATTCACCTTCATACCCGCATATGCACTTGCTGTTATTTCTTCCTTCTTTTAATTCCTCTAGTCAAGGGTACCTCTAGTGGTATCTGATATAAGAAGATAAGTGACCCTAGATTTCTGTGACTATGTTTTTAGACTTTATATCATGACACCTTCTGCCCAGTGTTTACCTTCTACTTTCACCAGTTTATAAACCATCAATTCAGCTACACTTATTACACAAAAAGTAACAAAAAGTATTGCATGTATATTAAATATTTTTTTTCTGGAATTAAAAAGAAAATTTGTCAGTTTACATTTTAATGAGAAATAATAAGAGAGAGAGAGAGAGAGAGAGAGAGAGAGAGAGAGAGAGAGAGAGAGGCCTGAGTTTTCTTTGAACTTCACAATTTCTCTAAAATTGTATATTGATTGCGGGGTTAAAAAGCAAAGTTTTCTTTTTTAAAGTTCAGAAAATGCTGTATAAAACTGATAATAAAATCTTATACATCTTTTTGAAAACTTTCATGTAACATAATATAATTATTTCAAGACCAGTCTCTGAAATTTCTAAACAAATGATTATTGTGATCTACTTCCTTTAAAATATTATATTCTACATCCCATTATGTGAAATATTTATGGGCTTATTCATTATCTCTTCCTATAGGACTATAAATTTCCAGGAAATTGATCCTTTTATAAAATATATTTCACAAGAATACATGTGAAAAGTCATTTTAAATGTCCATTAAGCATTGAGGACGTAAAAAAATTCTTAATATGGACATACCTTACAATTAGAATAAACTTGTTAATATTTATTTTTCTGTGCTATTAACTGCCTAAACTATTGATTTCACAGTATTCCATTTTGGATCATATCAGTCTCAAAACAATTCCTGATTAAAAAACAGTAACAACAGAGATGTTCAACTGGGTACAAATAGCAAAATATTTTGTTGTTTGGGAATTCACTGAAGATAAGTGCAGTCTCTGGGGATGCTCAACGTGATCCAATGCTGCAGCCTTCTGCCCAAAGAGCCTCATTGCAGTAACAATCCTGCCCAAATGGTCTCTGCTTTCACTTATTCCTAAAAACACTGATAAAAATTCCCCTCTTATAAACTCCCATTTTTACCCCGTATACAGATTGCAGAATCGTTCATAACCCACTTGAATCAAATGTATGAAATATGTCAAGAGCTTTGTAATGTTTTGAACAACCAATAATAAAAAAATGCCCCTCTTAATATTACTCATAAATGTGTATAGTGCATATTAGAAACTTTGGCTTTAAAACAAATGATACTTTCAAAGCAGCAGATTCTGAAAAATATTAATAAATTGTTTAAATAAATAATGTATTCTGCACATGTATTTTTTAATGTTCTATTTTATAATGGACAAACCTATTCACATATGTACATCCTGTTATAATATTCATTATACTTCTTTTATAATCATAATTTTAATGTTGTAATTACCAGCAAAAGAATTTTTTTTTGTACCAGAAATTAAACCCAGTTGTACTAACCACTGAGCACCATCCGTAGCCCATATATTTTGAGACAGGGTCTCACTAAGTTGTTTAGGACCTCAAAAAGTTGCTGGCTTTGAACATTGATCCTCCTGCCCCAGGGCCGTGGGCCACTATGATTACAGGCATGCACCACCCAACCCAGCCAGGAGAAGGATCTTTATGAATTTGTGCAGATGGGATAACTTTGATAACCTTTGGGGTGAAAGAGAAGTCTTATATTACTTGTGCTTCCTGGAGAAGCTACTCTTGGTTTAGCAGAAATAAAAACCCAAGATTGAAAAAGAAAGCATTCCTTTGAGTACTTGTATAAAGAATACAGGGTCCAGAAAACAGGGAAATGGAATAGAAAAATGAAAAGAAAATTAGTTGGGGCATCTTTACCTTTACACACTACTGTGGCACATGCTGAGTCCACTGTATTTCTTTCCTTATAAAGAAAATAATGTGTGAAAAAATAAAGGCTTTATTTTACATTCTTCAAAATATGTGGCTCTGCATAGCAATTGAACTTTAGAAATTATAATGTAAGAAAAATTTGTATATCTCATTCTGAGAATGACTGCCACTTTTGATCATGTCTTAAACCACTTTGATATTGAGTAGAACCTCTGAATATGACAGATGTCATTCTTGTGACTGTGGCACACTGTGTGACAAAGAGATTTTGGGGGTGGGTTCAATGTGATCGCATGAGCCCTTTGCAGACAGTGACCTCCAGATGATGACAGAGGAGGAGTCAAGGAGATTTAAAGGTTAAGAATGACTCACAGTGCCACTGCTGACTTTGAAAATGCATGGGGCATTACATTGACCTTAACATTTCCACCAAATTAACTAACCTTTAGAAGATTTCTTCTTGACTGTGGGCCTCTGATTTACCCTTTGTTAAAGCACATATTTCAGAATTTGTAATTATAAAATCTGCCTTTGCCTCATTGAGATGTGAATCGTTTGTGAAACTAGAAACATTGAGATATAATCATCAAACTCATCACATTGAGATGTAATTATCCAAAGAGATGAGAAAGCATCTTTTCCCCCAAGTCTTGGAAGGCAGGATAGAAGCCCAACTTCAAGGAACAACAATCAGCACACTTGATGGCCGATCCTACTGGCCAACCCTTCTCCTGACATCTACCACTATTCCATTAGCTCAACCCACCATTGAAAATCTTCCTAATTATTTTCTTTTCAGGAGAATTAAATTTAATTTCTCACCTGTATGACAATAATGTCTTTCCCCTATCCCAATAGTCTTAAATGAATTCTTCCTTTAATGTTTAACTGATCTGATGCAACTTTTCTTTTATAGAATACAAGAACTAGACAATGACATCTAGGAGCTGATAGGAATGAATGAGGACAGTAACAGTTAAAAAGTGAGCTCAATTTTTTAGCCTCAAGAAATAAACTACACCAACATTCCCAAAGAGGCTGAAAGTAGATTCTTCATCAGAGTCTTCTGCTAAGAGCTCACCTTGATTTGGCCTGGTGAGAACAATTAAATACACACCTGGGCATCCAACCTACAAAACTGATTAAAACCACTGAATTTCTGGGAATTTGCTATAAAGCAATAGAAAATGAATACATTTCATTTGAATCACAGATAATTTAAATTTCCCAGCTTAAATATGCAGAATGAAATAAAGATTGAAGACTTTTGGAATGCAATTTAAATAATTTGGTCTATTTGTAGCTACATTAAATGGCACAACTGAGGATTGTTTAGGCTTTATTTTTACATAATTCAGGTACTTCAATGTTAAAAAAAAGGTCTTAAATTTTGATCAACTTTTTAAGATAACTTGTACATACAAGTCAGTTTATTGATCACTATATGCAATAAACATAGATAATAAACATAATAACGATCAACAATAAAATAGATTATATTAAAAAATAAAACATCACATGTATTTTAAAGCTTTCCCATATTGTTAGATATGCATGCTGGTAAGATTAGTTATTGACATGGCTTAAAATGGGCAAATGTTTGGCTGTTAACTTTCATTTAAAAAGGAAATATTTTTAAGAATACTTGAAATATGTTAGGATAATCTGGTATAGATTAATTAAGGAAACATAAAAAAATTAATCAATTTTGAAAATTCTCCAAAAAGCCCCAAAATATACATGTAATGGATGATGTACCGTAAATCATACAGTATTTATATATTGAAAATGAAGCCTTTCAGCTGCTCATTTCTGGGTTACATTTGTAAAGAAAAAAAAAGCCATTCATCAGCTAGAGTCATTCTTATGCTTAGCATGTCTCTTGGTCTAAAAATGAATGTAATTCATTAGGCCACCAACTAGAGTACATTAACAAAATGATGTTTATCATAACTACATTTAAAGTTGAAATTTTATGACTGCATTCATGCAATGTAGAGCACAATCATACAAATTATTTACTGAATCATAACCTAGCTCATATTTCCAAGAAGGCAACATGTTTTTTTTCCTCTGAGTATTATTACATAATTAATTCTGGGAACAATGCATTTTAAAGTGTGTTATACATTTTATCACACCAAAGACAGCTGAAGTACTGAGCCTCACCACACTTTACACACTAGTCCAGTGTTAGTGCTGCTTTGTAGAAGCCATTATTCAGTCATACCAACTGCCCACTTGCTGCATAATCAGACTTTGGTCTTTGAGTTTTTCACTGATTGACATGAGACCTGGAACTGAGAAATGTTTCCAAGTCCTCTTTCTAGCTTTCATTTATTCCATCATTGAAACTTCTTAGAATATGGAGTTTCCAATCTGTTCTTAAACCTTTTGTAAAGGCTTTAATCTTACTTTCAGTATTGGTGAAAGCTTTGTCCTTAGCTTCAAAACAGAGCTCTCTTAGTGAAAGACCTTGGTAGAGCCTTTGATAGAGCCACTTCTTATGTTCAACAGCCTTATTTTTTATTTCTGCTATCAAAACTATTGACAAATTGATGAAAGCATGGAGTATATCTTATTCTAACTAACTAACTAAATAAATCTTTAAAAATTTCACAAATGGTGTGTATAACTAAGTTACCATTTCATTTTGTATTGATGCAATTTAATGCTGATTGAATTCCAGTCATGTTAATAAGTAATATCTTGTGATTATTTTTATTGACCTACTGTTTCTTAAGCATCACTGAACTCAGAGCACTATAACAAGCTCTTACAGAGACCAACTTGTGTGCCCAGAGAAAACAGCACCTCAACAAAATGCATTTGTGGATTGGTATTGGTTAATGCCTACTAAGAAAAAAAGCTAAGTTGCATTATGTAGGGTTTAAGATGACAATGAAGATCTAGCTAGAGAAAATAAAAAGAGGAAAAGTATGCTGAAATATAGAGAATCATTTTAGGAAGTTGGCTATACATTGAATGACTTAAAAATGATATGATCAGAAAATTACTTGACTATGACTACACAACAAAAATCACCAGTTATTATTGTTATTAAATTATTGATATTATTTATCATGAAAAATTTCTGTTAGAAGAATTAAAAACTTACTTCCCCATCTGCGTTGCAGTTGTGAATTTGTTTAAATATTCATGGATTCATTCACTCAGTGAAGTAGGACATTTAAGTTCACTACCTACAAAGTACTCTACTGGGTAGTACAGTAAACAAACCACAAATGGTTCCTGCTTTCAAGAATCTATAAAATAATCAGAGAAACTGACAAAATAAAACTACTTAGATAAATTAGGATACAAATCTGACAGTTTCTCTTACTGTTAAGTGGACTATGGAAATAGACTAAGAACATATTGTATGAGAAATAGAGAAAATAGCATTAAAACTGGACTCAATTAAATGTATACTTTGCAAAAGGAAAAACATACACAAAAGACCTGCACCAAAGAGAAAGATACCTAGTACACTGTGGGGGGAGAGACATGCAGAGTAAGAGCAGTTTTTTTTCAGAATCCCAAGAATGGAGTAAAGCAAATTAAGAAGGAGACAGGAGACGATAAAGACATGAGCCTTACACAGCAGGGTGATGGGTTTAGACATGAGGCTGAAAGCACAGAAAATTGTTGCAAGGTTTTCAGCCTGGAAGTGACATGATTTGTGAGGTTCTTAAGATGAAAACTTCAGATCTGTATACAAATTCAATTGTTTAGGAGTAGGAATAACTTTTTGGAAACTCTCCAGGAGCCACTGCACTTACAGAGGCATAATAAATTTGGTGGATGATGTTACCATTTACTGAGTTCTGAGTTGAGGAAAACTAAAGGACCATTAATTTGTACAACTTAAGGTATAAATTCAAATTTGGTCAATATCTTGTTAAAATGTATATGAAATACTAGAAATTAATTTGATTGTGAGTTATGGAGAGAGTGTATGCAAAATCATTAGAATAGATCAAATTAAATAAGATCAAATTAAATAAGGAGACAGTAGAAAATGGGATAAAGGAATAAAAAAAGTTGTATGGTACTCATTTTTTAAAAATGAGGTATTGGAAATATTTCCATAGTGAACTAAGACTTACAGTGAATTGGTATAAAAACAAATAGAATTGAAATTAGGTAAGGACTTGATAAAAAACTATGGTGAAGAGAGGAGCATCAGCTCAGTGAATATTAAGAGTATTCAAGTAGGATTAGCCAAAAGGTATCCAATAAATTATCCTTATGTAATTTATTAATAGGTTTATGAGAAATTTTAAAGAGGTGCTGTGAATTAATACATATCAGATTGAAGTGGGCCATGAGTAATTGAGCAATGAGGATGTTAACATAAAATAATTACTCTTAGAAGTTTGCATTTGAAGAATGAAGAGAGATAAATCAATAGGAATGGCACACAAAAGAAGAGTTTGGCTTAGATGTTTCCATTTGATGGGTATTAGTGTTTGGGACTAGGTTAATTATACAATAAAGTGTTTCCAAATTTTCTAACCAGCAGAAGGCACTCTGCCATGTTACATGACAGTAGTATCACTTTCTTTTTCTTTCTTTCTTTTTTTTTTTTTTGCATGAACAAATGAAGTATGATGATTTATCGATCTCCTAGTGTTGGGTTTCAACTTTTTATTATTATTATTAATTATTCAAAACATTAAAATGCTCTTGACATATCATATTTCATACATTTGATTCAAGTGGGCTATGAACTCCCATTTTTACCACGTGTACAGATTGCAGAATCACATTGATTACACATCTACGTTTAAACATACTGTCATACTACTTTCAATTCTATGTTACTGACCTTCTCAATATTTCTGCAATCTCCAATTTTTTCCTCTTTTATTGGGGAATCATATACATAACTATGTAGCTCATTTTGACATATTCACGAATACATACAACATAGTTTCCTCTATTTCAATCCCACCATGAGCCCTTTCCCTTCTATCCTCCCTCCCCTTGATCTACCTTTATTGTTCTTCCTCATATTAGTTTACTTTTTAAATTAGTGTACTATAGTTATACATAAAGGTGGGATTCGTTGTGATATATTTATGCATACACATAGCATAGTTTGATCAATTCATTTCACAGTTCCTCCTCTTTTGCATACCTCTCCCCCTTTAACCCACTCTTTACTCAATTGTTTGCGCTTATATATTCATCAGATCCTTCTTAATCACTTTCATTTCTCTAGTATCCACATGTGATAGAAAGCATTTTACCCTTGACTTTCTAAGTCGGGTGCATTTCACTCAGCATGATGTTCTCCAATTTCATCCGTTTACCAGCAAATATCCAAATTTCATTCTTCTTTTTGGATGAGTAAAACTCCATTGTGTATATATACCATGTTTTCTTTATTCACTCTTCTATTGAGCAACACCTAGGCTGATTCCATAAATTGGCTATTGTGATTATTGCTATCAACATTGGTATGCTTGTGTCATGTTAGTATGCTAATTTTAGTTCTTTTGGATAAATACCAAAGGGTGGGATAGCTGAATCATATGGTGGTTCTACTAGTAGTTGCAGTCACACCAACAATGCATGGATGTAACTTGTTCCCCTCATCCTCACCAGCATTTATTTGTATTCTTGATCATTACCATTCTGACTAGAGTGAGATAAAATCTCAGTGTAGTTTTGATTTGTATTCTCTTGATTACTAAGGATGTTGAACAATTTTTTGAATACTTTTTGAGCATTTGCACTTCTTCTTTTGTGAAATATCTATTTAGTTTGTTTCCTTATTTATTGACTGAGTTATTTGTTGTTTTTTTTGTGTGTGTGTGTATGTTAAGTGTTTTAAGTTTTTAATATATTCTGAATATTAATCCCCTTTTGGGAGAGTAGCTGGCAAAGATTTTCTCCCATTTTTCTAAGTTCTCTACTCACACTCTTATTGTTTTCTTTGCTATGTAGAAGGTTCTTAATTGGAATTAATCCACTTATTGATTCTTAGATTTTTTGAGATTTAAAAGTCTGATTAAGAAATTTAGTGCCTCCACCAATATGGCACTATGATTTATTCTAGCAGTTGCAGTGTTTCTAATTTGTAGGTCTTTGATCCACTTGGAGTTGAGTTTTGTGCAGGGTTAGATATAGAAGTCAAGTTTCATTCCTCTACATATAGATTTCCCGTTTTCCCAGCACCATTTTTTTAAAAAGCTATCTTTTCTCCAGTATACATTTTTGGCAATTTTTTCAAGTATCAGATGACTGTATCTATGTGGATTTATTTTTGTGATGACTGTGTATATATAGATTTGACTCTGAAAGTTAGACAATGATCTGACATGCAATAATATGTATTTTGACACTTCCAGTATTTCTGACAATCCTCAAATAATTTTTAAGTTTCTGTTGATGTCACTGGGCCTTCTGTTAACTAATCTTTCCCTCTTCTATGATAAATGATGCCATTTTGAACCAAGTGTGGATATAAGTATCTTTAAATACTCATAAGTTAAAGTTTCAGTGTTCATCCAAATTTTAATGAGGATTTCCTGTCAACAGAGGCATACTGCAATTCAGAAACTAAAACCTTTATAATGGATATTAGATATTATCCCTTAATTGCCTTCCAGTCATTAGTATTCTTTAGTTGGCCACCTGTGTTTACTTCTTCACCTGCAACCTGCTGCAACAGCCAACCTGTTGTACCACTGATAATTTTATTGATTATTTCCCTTAATATGTAATTCAGCCTTTCCAATGACAGACATTGAACCAAAGAGAAAAATGTAAAGCAAGAGTTCTAGTTTTTGATCTCCACTTGAAGGCTCAAGATTTATCAAGCATAAGGTCATAAGTGAAAATATAACTAACCTCACAAGCTCCCACATTATTATGCTGAGCAGCTTTGTCTTTCAGGTGCTGAAGTTCTCCATTGACATTTCAGTTTATGATTTAAATATCAGATTCACATAACCGCAGGACCCACTTGATAAATTTTTAGCTTAATAGGTCTCACTCCTTATTTTAAAAAAGGTGAAATTGTACCAAGGTGAAAAAAGTATGTTTTTCATGTATGCACAAATATGCCACAATGAACCCCACCACTTTTTATAATACCAGTAAAATACATGAAAAAAGAAAGCAAAAATCATTCCCATAAATAGACAATAATTTCTCCATTAAAAAAAAGAGTCAACCACTGGCAGTTTAAAATACAAAATTGTTATTGTATTTCTCTACATTAAGTGTTCCATTAGGATTACAGTCCAATGTTTCATAATTGTTATACCACCTTACATTTGAATCAGTTAGGAAAGCAAGAAAATTTTTAAAAATGTGGTGAAAAGGTGATATTCTGTAAAAAAAAAAAAATAATAATAAAAAAATTTGGTTAATGATAGAAGAAAAGTCTCTGAATTTATTCTGAGTATATAAACCAGAGGACTGGGGCTTTAGCTGAGTGGGATAGAGCATGCATGTGGTTCCATTTCGAGCATGTGCACACACACAGACACACAGACACTCTCACATGTGCATACAGGCACACACTAACACAGACAAACACAGAGAGAATAAAAACCAGAGAAATTTGAAAAAAAATAAAGAAGTTTTATTTCAAGAGAAAAAAGGAGCAGTATCAAACTAATTTATACACTAACCCTTGCCCTCAAATCTTAGAATTTATTATATTACTTTTAGTAAATCCCTCAGAAAAAAATGCAAACCTCCTTAATTTGCATTCTAAATGCAAATGACTAAATGTAAAAAAGCAAAAGTAAATGTAAATCAGTTTAAATACTTAAACTGTGTGTGTACCTGCTCATTGGATCATATTCCTTTCAGTTAAAATAAGAAGTGCTGTACGAATTCATTTGCAACCATCAGCAGGTGGGTGTCATTCCAAGTATAATGGTAATCTATAGGGCTGCTGCATTTACCATGAGCTGCAGCCTCATTTACTCCCTCAGAACACGTGGTAATTAATTAACCCTGGAGAATTTCTTCCGGGCCATTTATTCTGACTGTGAGGTAAAAGAAGCAACTCAGACATTTCCTTTTAATTTTCATTAAAAATCAGTTTTTGTTCATAAATCAAGGTATCCATCTCACCATGATTGCCTAATCTTCAGCATGCATTTTGGATTTTCCCACTTAATTCAAAGTGGTCTGAAAGGAACAAGTGAGAATCATTCTCCAATCTTTCCAAAAATTGTTTCACAAACTTTGTCCACCTTTTTTTTAAGACTGCAGTTAGGAAGAATAGTTAAACTAACAAAATTTTGGTTTCTGGGAAGCAAGACAGTATATTTTGAAACACTTTCTTTCCTCTTTACAAAACAATTAAAATAATATTTTTGAAGCTTAATAGAATAAGCCTAAAGATATTACAAAAGACAAGTGTAGCCTTAAATTTATACTAAGGGAAGGAAATCTAGGTAAGCCACAACTCCCACCATATTAAAAATTATTATTCAATAAGCCTGTATTTTAGGCAGGAGGAAAGTAACTTTAGATAATGCTCTGAGTTGTTTTTGGAATAAATTACAATAAAAATTGTATTTATAGAATATTAATGAAAGCTGACAATTAAAAACCTACCACCACGTAGAGGTACTTCAAAGAAAAGAGCAGTACCAAGGTGATGAGAAAAAAGATAAAGAATCTCAGGAGTTTAGAGGTCCTTTATTTAGAGGTTATTAAATAGGGTGACACAACTGAAAAATCACATAATATCATAAAAAAACCATAATGAGGTCAGTGATTCTATGGTAAAAAGCAATTCTATAATTTCACTTGCTTGACAAACAAAAAGTTTACTTTCGATAGATACTATGTGACCAACATAAATCAAGGAATGGAACTGCTCATGGAGTTCCCTAGGGACACAGGCTAATGGATATGATTGATGTGAGCATGTACATGTGATCTCCCAAGTTGTGGGAAGTAAACGTGGTAAGTTCACTTTTACTTGGGGATTATTTCCCAAAGTGAATCACATTTCTTCTGGTCTTATGCCATTGTCCAAGAAATCAGATGATCATACAAAACTTAAACAATTTTTCAAAAAATTATCTTCAGTATATTTCCATGTAGCTACAAAGAAAAAAATCTGGAAAGCTTGTACTAACAACAACTGATGCATGTCTTAGTCAACCTGTCTGCTCACTAGGTACCCAAATCACTCTTCCTTCATTCAGGTGAAATGCTCTCCAAATATAACATCTAGAGATGGAATACCACCCTAGACCCAAAGACCTATAAATGGAAAGGAAAAAAAAATCCTTTTCACACGCACAAATTAAAATTGGAAGAATAAAGCCCCCTGTTTTGCATTTTGTTTTGTTTTCATAAGTCTCTCTCTCTCTCTCTCTCTCTCTCTCTCTCTTTTTTTTTTCTGCGCTCACATGTAGAAAACTTGTGACTAAATGATTTGGGGGTCGATGTCTGCATTTAATGTCTTTTCTCAATAATCTTTCTCTCAATGGAAAAATTGTGTTGAGTTCTACCATAACTCATTCAGAAGTATTAAAAAAGAAATTACTAATGTACTTGATGACTTCCTCTTTGTAAAAGGGCTAAGCATAATTATTCCTAGTTATCAAAGTATATGTCAATTTTTTTAATTAGTTAATAGTTGAAAAATCCTTTAGTTCTCTCAATACTTTGACTATTCTGTTTGGTTTCAAATTAGCCAATGGTATATTTCTTTCTGAAGTCAACAACTCTGAAAATATTTTGCTGAGCATAGAAGATGAAAAAATACTACTACATTCAGCCAGGTATCTCAATAAAAAATAACCAGAGAATTATTATATCATTCAGTAATCAGATAATACATAGCATATAATCTGTTTTCCAACCTACTTGTTGCTACTTATGCATTATAATCTTGAAACTATGCATACACACACACACACTATGGTGAGGATTTTACCTAGTATTTTGTCATTACCACAGTGATCACCTTGTAATGAATTGGTATCATTTCAATTTTCATTACCATTTTCTCATTGTCCTTCAGGTGCTTGCCTCTATTTGTTCTTAATTTTCCTTGAACACCTTGTCTTACCTGGAAATCATTTACATTTTATATGTAGTCAGAACTTTGCCAAATGTATAGGAAAATAAATAATAGAAAAATGAACCCAGAAATGGGTATATAAAATGTTTTTGCATCTATAAAAAAGTGCTTAATATGGCAAACAATAAAATTATCCTCACAATAAAAAACAAAGTACACACACACACACACACACACACAACTTCAATTGGATAGGAGAGTCAATTAGAAGAGTTACTTTGCAAATTAGATTGGAATTTTATAATAACATTGAAAATGTGCAAAACATGAGCACAAAAATCCCTCTATCTTGTATCATAATAGATCCAAACTGGAAAAAAAATAAATTCATCAATAACAAGATAAATAATGTAGTTATTACATACTTACATAATTAACTGCTACAAAACAATAAAAATAAAACGAATCTTTATACAATAACAAATAACATTCACAAATCAGTTGATTGAAACAAGTAACCAAAGAAAAATATATACAAAATAAAACACACACTATGATTCAATAAACAAAACAGGCAAAACTTTGATAAGAGTAGGGATGGTTAATTAAGTGAGAGAATTTTAAAGAAAATTAAGATGATAATTATCACAAGCATTGGCACAGGTAAGGTGACATCAAGGTCAGTTGTACATTTTCATACAGATGGAATGTAGCTAAGCGTTTCCTTAGTCCTAAGTATAGTAATAACTAGGTCTTTTCATTTTAACTATTTGAACCAGCATATATATCATCATGAATGCTTCTTTAGGTAAGTTACAATCCTAATAAGTATAGATAATATAATATAAAGCACATTCTTTGGTCATGCAATTAAATAATCCAATAATTCAACTGCATTCGAAACTAAAATCTTGGGGGAAAAGTAAGAATACAATATTTCAATGAAAATTCTGGTATTCTAGAAGAGTTTTCTAGCTGCAGTATGTATTAGCTGATTGAAATTGGTAAAAATAATTTGCACTGCTGAGCTCGTTTTTAATTTCAGCAATATAAATAATAAGGAAACTTATATCATTTGATTGTTGTGAGGAATTGATATGTGATATGAAAATTGCTTCACACTGTGGCTTATTAATATTATTATGTGGCTATTATTGTTATAAAGACCACATAGTTAATTAATATTTGAATTGATTACTCTTGAGCTTTCCTGTATGTCAATAAAACCCTCATTCCCTTAACATATTCTGCTTTTAGGTCCCTCTAGGGATTAGTGTAAATTAGTTATATTTTCAAAATTATAAATTATTTCCATCAAGCTTTACATGCCTAGGCAAACATTCCATTATGGTGAGATTAAATTTTAATTTTGGGGGGGGGAAATAAATAAAATCAAACAAGAATAAAACTCTCATTAACTGAAAATGATTTCTCAATGAGTTGATGTCAATGTTTATGTTGAGGACATGATCAGCACTCACAAATCTTAAGTAAACTCTGCCTATCAGCAGAGTTAGTTTTGATGATTTACATCAATTTGGAGATTAGGATTAATGATGTTTGTAAATTAGCTTTACCGAAAACTAACTAGAACATAGCTTTTTTTTTTTTTCATTGCCAGATATAAGTAAATACAAATCTCACTTAGGCTAAAAAAATGCTAAATGATACCAAACAATCATTGGTTATTTGTCTATTCTGTGAGTTTTTTATGGTTTTAATGTTCATAATGTTAAATTCATTTTTATACAAATGGATGGTTAAGGCAAAAAGAAATGCATACTTGTTTAATTAAAAAATAAACCATTGGCTTTTATTTTATAATAAACTTCAGCTCATTAATTTAATTTAATACATTTTCTGCTGTGTAACCGAAATGCTTAACGGGCTCATAACAACAGAAATGGGCAAACTGCATACAATTATTTTAGATTATTTTGTTAAGACTTAAAATTTTCACCAGATGGCGGTCTATCCCCTAAAATGAAGAGCTTACTAGAAATCGTACTTAAAATAAATGTGAAAATTTAATAAGAATGTTTCTAAAAATATTGAAATAATCAATTTCAACTTATTTTATCTCTTATAATACTTTGAATTATGTTTTTCAGATAGGTAAGTAGATCAATATATTAAAATTTAGGTATTTCAATCTTGGTTATATTTCACACTGAAAGATGAGAAGTTTTAAAACATTTTAATTAAAGACCACATGTTATTTTCAAAAATAAATAACAACTTTCACTACTATGTTATCCTGAATTATCTGCACATTTAAAATATTAATCATGTATGTAAAGGTAAATGGAGGAAAGTATGTGAATGAATAAATATTTAAAAATTGCATCTTTTTTTTGCAAAAAGCTCACACTGTAGTATAAAAAAACACCATGTTTATACTATAGTTTGTTAATGCACTATGATTAAGCTTTTTGAATATACAGGGGGAAATTAATTTTAGTGCAACAATTATTTGAAAGGAGAGAGAAGATTTTCACAGAGAATATACTGGTATAGTCAAATGTTAAGGAAGGTAAAATTGGCATTTTTCCATCTGTGAAATATATTTAAGGAAGGGAGGCCAGTGTACATAAAGCCAAGGACATAAGGAAAATCACAAGTTGTTTGCAAAAGCTGTCAGTTTAGGAGTGAACAGAGACTAAAAGGAGAACTGCAAAGTGAAGAGAGAGAAGAGTGGAAAGATAGTAGGGAATGATTCTGAGAGCCTTGAAAATATACTCAATTTTATGTAGTGTGAGCTTCAGTAAGGAAAGCACACTGAAAACTTTAAAGCAATGGAAGATTAATTACGAAGTTGCACAGGTGGGGACAAATTATTTAGCCTGGCAAAAAGCCTGGATCACGCCATGGGAGACCAAGTGAATGAAAGGAAGGTGAAAGAGACAAGAGCTCTCAAGAGTAAATGCTCATCTCACAGGTGAGGTTGCTGCACTGCCTCAGTCAGTAACATGGAATGACTCCCTGCCATGGCCAGACCTGGTGATCATTTATCCCTTTCACATATTTAAAATGGACAACAACCATGTGAGGGAGAAAAGGCAAGTGTTTTTGAAACTTTTGGGAAGATCCATGTCTTTGTAGTAGATGTGGAAAAGACATGGGAAAGAGGCGACAATGGTTATAAGTGGACAAAGGGGACAAGTGGTAGTTATTTTAGATTGGACATAGTATTCTTTTAAGAACAAACTAATCATTCTATCGAATAGGTAGCTGGGAATATGAATGAAACTGAAACTTCACAGACATCAGGAATATAAAAAAGATTTAACAGTCAAATCTGAAGAGCAACTTTTATAAAATGAGGAAAGAAGCATCTGAAGAAAATTGACACTGAAGTAGAAAGCAAATACAGACATCCTTACAAGCATGTGTGCAAACAGTAATAGTATATTAATAATATCAAATGTGTATGGAAGATTTATCATGTGCCAGGTACTCAAATTTGATGCTTTAAATTTACTAGCTTTCTCACCCTCTGAACAACTCCATGATATAGGTATTAATTTTATAAGTTAAAAAATAGGCACAGAGATATTGCAAAACTTATCCAATAACACAGCATTGATTTGACAGTGCCAGGTTCTAAGATTGGGTCAGATGACTCTGAATTTTGAACTTTTCTTCCCAAGTTGTCTTGTACTATAAGCCAGAGTTCTGTATAACTGCTCATGTGTTTTCCTTCTTATGTCCAATTAAATGATTGGTTTTATTAATAAGCAACAAAATTTCAAAGCATTATTTCATTTGGGTCCTGCTTTTGATACAATATTATCTCTGCTTCATTATTTATTGTTTCTTCCATTATTTTTTGTTCTTTTTCTCTCTATAAGTTAGGTTTCATTCATTTTTCTTGTTTTTTTTAGATTAGTTTCCTAAAAAGAGGAACTGGGAATGTAGATGGTATTTGTATTTCTGCACCTTAGTAATTGGAACAAATGATCATACCTTAACCACACATGTGTGTTATTGTAGTCATTACTGTCGCTGCTGTGGTTGTCTTTGATTCTGGCTGGGGATGGTTTTCATTTGATTTTAGACTGAGATGGGAGAAACAATCAGGGCAGAGGTTGACATTACAGGGAGGAGAAGATTTGATGACACCTTAAGGTACTAGAGAGAGCGCTATGGAAAAGATGTCAACAGGACACAGCTTGGCTGTGAGATGGTGGTGTATATCTTTCAGAAAACAAACAATCAAGAAAAGCTAAACAAACAATGAACATGGAGACGAGTTTCTACTGAAAATATATGTCTCCTGCAACAAAATTGCAATAAGCACAATGAAAATAAATATGGACCTGGGTAATTACCCAAGTCGTTTATTCAGAAAAAAAAAAATGTTGATATAAACCAGAGGCAGAGAACTTTTTTAGGGAAAGGGTGAAATTTTTTCTGTTCTGAAATATTATGCTATGCATCTCAAGCACTACAACAAAGCTGTATCCAAAGCAAATTGCAATTTGGGGGAGCTTACTTTTCTCTCTCAAGAATGTCTATGGTACTGTGGTATCCATCTTTTATTTGGAAAATGAGTAATAACAGAACACACACATATTTGAAACAATGTTATTGTGTGTTTACTAGTGACATTTTGATTATTGGTCATAAGTAAAAGAACAAGACAACATATAAACAAACAGAAAATAAAGAATAGCAGCAAAAATGAGTGCATAGAGTACCCTACATAAATACAAAAGGTTTATATATCAACTATCTTTCTTTCCTTTTTTAACTAAGATTTACCTTTGTTCAAATTAATAACTATTGGTTATGTGTTAATCTTATCTATGCAATCATATATTGTAACCACTGTCTACTAGCAGTTGATTAAATTAAATTCATTTTAGCTAAATTTAAATTAATTAAATTTTCAATAATTAAGTCCTGATAGCCACACTTCTAGAACTTTGTAGCCTCTAGAGTCTAGTGGCTACTATTTTGCCCACAGTAGTGACAATGTCTTTAACACTCAGATCAGCCTAAATGTTCCTCTCAAAATTGACTCAGCTTTATAGATGGCTTTTCCCTTCATGTAGCCTCTGATTTTGCTTTTATTGCAGCATTTTTTAGAAAACTTATAATTGTAAATACTGTCTCTGCCCCTTTTAGATATAGGTAAATGTATTTAAACACCTCTCCCCAGGGTTACAATCTGTGAATGTCTTTCATAAGGACCTTAGAGCCATCTTTTAGAACCTAAATATAAAGAAAGGTAAGTACTCTCATCTCTCAGTTTGTGGTAAGGCAGAAACCTAACTGCATTGGGCAGTTCACTCTTGGGAATAAGGGGAAGTTAATTGTGTGTGGGAAAGGCCAAGTAGCACACACAGTCAACTAGCTCCCTCTACCACAGCCTTCAAAGTCCTTCTGCCCTTTTAATCAATGGAGTTATGTTCAGACTGCATTTTGGACTCTTAAAAAATGTTTTCCTTAAGAATTGAATAATATTGTCATGAAAAATTTTCTTTGATGTCATCAAAGTAGAAAATTATAGTACATAGCAGTAATCTATATTAAGACTGAATTAAAGAGAATATTCTGATAAAAATTGGCCAAGGTTAAAACACAGACAATTCTGAACTATCAAGAAAAAAATGTCATTCCCTCTTCAGATATGCTTTTTTTGTTCTTTGTGATAGAGCATTTGTGCTCAGTGAAGAAAAAATGGAAGCATTTGCCTCAAAATGTAAGAGATCTCATGGCATAGTGCCTTAAGAACAACAAGAACAAGTATTATTTAAGGTACAGTTTTACACTTCACTTTTCAATACAATATTATTGAGCACATATAGAACAGAGATAACACAATTCACTTTTCTATCATTACAAACAACAGTAAATCTTTCACCTGAGGTATCAGTTGGAGAACTCCAAACCTGTCATCCTATAAAAGTAATTGGTGAGTAAAGTCAAGGATTTTTGTTTTGGTTTTCTTTCTTGTGTCTCCTAGGATAAAATCAAATAGAAATAATAGTTGGGTCATAGTAAAACCTTTACTTCTTTGTTTGGCTTTATAAGTTCTAAAGTGAATAATAGAAAATTACAATAAATTGGTGTGTATGTGTGTGAGGTGAGTGGTAGTGGTGTCCAGACGTATGTGTTAATGGTGTGCATGTATGCATACATCTACAAGCAAGTGTTTATATAATTTATTATAAAGTAAAACATATTTTCCATGAAGTAAAAATGCATGTTTACAGGTGCATGTTGGCTGAATGACATTTGACATCATCACCATTGCGTAAAACATGTGATATTTTAGTTATTATTATTAGTTTAATTTGTTCACTGGGAAGAGAGAATGGGCCAGAGCATGGCAGTCTAAGTGTGAAGATCTTTCTTATTTTTACATTCTCAGTTTTTCAGATCTCTAACTCATACCTATATTCCCTTATGTTCCATTTGTTACCTTACAATTTGATATAAAATAGATTGTAAAAATAAGAAATTCTGCTGTTTCAAAAATATTCAAATTTTTCTTCAGAATATTTATGTGTCATTGCTGTAATTTTAAGCATAAGTTACATAATTGGCTTTGAGGAAAAGTCATCCATATTTTGCAAATGTTAATGTCATGTGCTAGAAGAAGTTATTGTCCATCTAGAGGAGAGATGAGCTTCCACTGGCATTTGATGTGTCCTAGGCATCAAATTCATATGCTTTACACAGGCAATGGGGATCATTGACTAGTACAGCAGATAGTTAAATGAAGAAGCTTTGCTAATAAACTTTGTAATGTTTAAAGTTAATCTATTGAGAAAAATCATTCTTACTTGAATTATCTAGATTGACTGAGTATACTAATTAAATATTTCAAGTTTTTTTGATAATAACTTATATAGACATAATATGGCATCATAAGAATCTTAATTCCAGTAGAAATTAGTCGATCTATTAGAACATAATTAAGATTTGCTTTTCTGCATAGTGATGAGATATATTTGAAATCCAACAGTTAATCATAAATGGATGATATATTACAGAAACTAAATGATAGATATCAATGTATGGCAGACATGTAAAATAAAATTAGCATATCCCTTGCATTCAAATTATGCCACAATGTGAGCATTTAAGTATCTGAATATTTTAATTACAATAATACCTATTCTTTGGCCATTTGATGAGCCAGAGTAGGACAGGCTACTAGAAAAAAAATTTTGAAGTCAATGAAGAATCTGAGGCATGTAACAGCCAGCTACATATCTAATAGGCTACTAGCAATAAATTCTACATGGTTAAAAATGAACTTTCTCCATAGTGGTGGTATATTTTTCCTTTACAAAGAATTACATTTCCAGGTCTTTTGTTAAGAATGAGGATGCTATTCCAAATCCACAAATGTTCATGGATATAGGCTCACTGTATAGCTTGGTCTTGCTGGTGGTCATTGTGGAAAGAGATTGCCAGACTCTCCTGCCCTTTTCTTGGTGGGCTTCTCTTATATTCTACATTCAGCTCTACCTTTGAATTTACTGCTCCAGTTATTAAAAATACTTCAATTCTTCTGAGTTTAATTTTACCCAGTAATACTAGACATATTCCACAAAGTAATTTCTACTTTTCCTGGAAAACTTCAGTTTTCCTATTTCCTCAAATACCAGTCTCCTCAATATTTGCGAGTTATGCTTGTTGCTTGAAATCCTTGTCTGCATTGGAGATATGATTCTGACCAACTAAAGAATGTAAGTTTATTAGAGATTATGGTAAATGTCACAACAAATAAATGTCAACTAAGTTGAGACTTCATCTTAATATTATGTCAGAATAGGATGGGAAAGCATACAGGAGAAATATAAAGTTCTGATACCATTACAAATATTCCCAAAGAATTATATGATTGGCTGGATCTGGAGACTATTATGCTAAAAGAAATAAGCCAATCCCCCCACACCAAAGGACAAATGTTCTCTCTGATATGCAAATGCTAACATACAACAAGAGTATGGAGGCAAAGGGAGAAGAGTAGAAGTTCAGTAGATTAGACAAAGGGGAATGAAGGGAAGGGAGGAGGTACAAGAATAGGAAAGCAAGCGGAATAAAGCTGACTTAACTTTTCTTTTTTTTTAATTGCTTTTATTTTTTAAATACATACACCACAGTAAATCTCCACATCATGTACAACCAAAAGACACAAGACAGGGATCCTAATTAGAGTAAAATGTACCTCATTTTGTATTAATATGTCAAAATATACTCTACTGTCATATATAACTAAAAAGAACAACTTTAGAAAAGAATAATTTGGTGAAATAAACTTTAGAAGTCCTTATTTCAAGTTACAATAGGCCATTTATTTTCTCTGTATAGTCATCTTAGCTAGCCTCAAAGTGTTTACTTTAGGTGTGCTGTTAGCACATTACCAGTCTCCTAAAAAAAAGCTGTTTTCAACCTATTACGATTTTGCTCTGTTATTAGAGGAAAATACCTCCTTGGTAGTCTGAATCACATGAGTCTCAGAGTCTCTTGCAGCAGAATTGTGGTCAGCAGAATATGTGCTGATGTTGTGGACAACACAAGTACTCCTGGCCTGCCCTGATTTGTCCAGGTTTAAACCTGTGATTGACACTGAGAAGTTTCTTTTGTCTCAGTGTTTGAAATTTATAGCAGTGACATCCTAGGATGGAGATATCCTGAAGCTGAATACTGCTAACTTTCGTGCCCTGAAAAAGGATTACAAAATCCCTACTGCTGAAAACTCTGCCACTACTTCCTTGCAGGCATTTCTAGGAAAAAAAAAGCATTTTTATTAATTATTATCTTAATTTTCATACTTATGCAGTATTATGTGATAATTCAATACATATATACAGGGTATATTAATCAAATCAAGGTAGTTAATATTTTTTAGAATATTTTTAGTTGTCAATAAACCTTTATTTTATTGATTTATATATGGTGTTGAGAATCAAACTCAGTGCCTCACACATGCTAGGCAAGCACTCTACCAATGAGTCACAACCTCGTTCCAGTAGTTAGTATTTTAATCTCCTTTTATGTTTTACAAAATTCTTTGATTAACAAGGAGTAATTATGTACATTCTTGCAGCATAGTGTAATGTTTTTCAAAGTAATGATGTGAGGGAAATCTTAATGACCTTTATTGGATCAATATAAATTATAAATATTTACTGTATCATCTGGGCCCTTCTTGATTCTTGGTATTCCAACCTTTTCATTGACTTCCATTTTTCTAAGCTTTGATTTCTCTTATTTATTTAATAACATGAATGCAGTTTGATAGTGAGTATAGATTGTGTTTCTACAAAAACTCTGGCCTCTGACTCTATGGATTCCACACCTGGAGTGTTATGGTTTAAATGTGAGTGTCTCCCAAGGTGGGGTGTGGAGGTGTGAGGAGGAGGAAGCAGAAGCTGCAGTGGTGACCCCCACATTAAGAATTGCCTGTTCAATGGAATGTCTGCAGAGGAAATATGCAGGAATGAATCAGACAAGACAACAGAGAAACCAGGTGGGCTGCAACAAGCAAGGTCATAGAGTTAGAGCTACACAAGACCTTGGGAGAAAACATCACAGAGCCAAGTTCCCCAGATGCTGGTCATAGAAATATAAGACTTGTTTGCTCAGCTGGATTTTAGTCTTGCTTTGGTCTCATTGCTTCTTTTAATGCTCCTATTTCTTACTTTTGGAATAAAATGTTTACTCTGTGCCTTTATATATTGGATAGATGTAACTTGCTTTTGATTTTTACAGGGGCTAATGCTGGGAGTTTGCCTTGATTCTTAGGCAATGTTGGACTTGGACTTTTGGGCAATCCTGGAACTGTTGAGACTATGAGAACCCTAGGAAATGGGCTAAACATGTTTTTCATTGTGTGATGGGGAAAAGGAGTAGAGTATTATGGTTTAGATGTGAAGTGTCCTCCAAAAGTTCATGCATGAAACAATGCAAGAAGACTTAGAGGTGAAGTGATTGGTTTATGAGAGCCTGATCTAATCAGTGCATTAATCCCCTGCTAGGAATTCACTGGGTGACACCTGTAAGGAAGAGGGGTGTGGCTGAAAGATCTGGGCCCATGGGGGCGTGCCATTGTGGTTTATATTTTATCCATGGTGTGGAGACCCTTTCTTTCTCTGCTTCTTGGTGGCCATGTCCTGAACGCCTTTCCTCTGTCACACTTTTCTGTCGTGATGTTTTGCCTCCCCTGGAGTCTCAAGGATTGGAATCAGCTATCTATGGACTAAGATCTCAGAAACCTTGATCATGCAAATAAACTTTTCCTCCTAAAAATTGTTCATGTCAAGTCACAGTGGTGAAAACACTGACCAAAACCAGGAAATTCAACCAAACTACAATTGAAAAATATTTGGAGAAAGAACTATCTGTACTGGATATCCATACACTTATTTTCTTGTCTTTATTACTTCTATTACAACTATTTATAAAAGCTGTTACTTTTACTTTGTAATAGATATGAGCAGGAATCTAGACATGATTAAAACTGTATGGAAGGTGTGTATAGATTATGGGCAAACACAACACAGGGCTTGAGCATCTATGGGTGTTGGTATCCAAGGAAGTCATAGAGTCCATCCCTCACAGATTCCAAGGAACCACTGAGCTTCATGGTCAAGATGAAATAATTGTAGTTGTAGTTGAAGAAGGGAAAAAAAAGAATTACAGAGAAAAATTGTACAGGGGTATAGTATTGATGTAAGAGGTAATATTTTATAATTTAAGTGAGCAAGAGTAAACAGATATTTCTCATTTGATTCAACATGAAGAATCTGTTGCAAGACCATTTGATTGCCTATAAATGGGTAGGGACTTAAAGTTTGCACTAAACGAGTATAGCACTGATCAGTGAGGTAATTGTGCTCTCACATTATATTTTCTGAATATTGTAATCATGAAATCCTATATCTGAAATACATGCAAACACACACATATTGTTAGGGTTTAGATATGAAGTGTTGCCCAAAATCTCATGTATGAGACAATGCAAGTAAATGTAGAGGTGAAGTGATTGGATTATGAGAGCCTTAACCTAATCAATGCAGATGATTAACCCCAGATAGGATTTAACTTGATGGTAACTGTAGGCAGGTAGGTTGTGGCTGGAGAAGGTGGGACATTGGGGACTTGCCTTTGAGGTTTGTATTTTGTATTCATTGAGAGCACAACTCTCTCTGCTTCCTCTTATGATATTCTGAGCTGAATTTCTCTGCCACAATCTTGCACCCTAATGTGTTGCCTCACTTTTCACTCACTAGGAATGGAATCTGCCGTGTATGGACTAAGACCTCTGAAACTGTGAGCCCCCAAATAAACTTTTTCTCCTCTAATTTTTCTTGTAAGATGGTGACAGTGACAAAAAACTAAGTAAAACACACACACACACACACACACACACACAGATTAAGGCACAGGACAGTATTTTCTTAGGCCAACATAGAGTTTTAAATTAGATGTTGGCCTACATCATATTTTAATTAGATGTTTCTGAGAGATAAGTTCCATTCTGTATGAACTCACCTATTTTGTGTTTGCTTTCATATGAAAGCAATTTATGTTTGTAAGAAAAAGGATATATTTACAGTAAGAGACAAATATATCCACATGCATTTAAATATAATAAAATTTCAAAACATAATAAACCTCTGTAATCTCCTTAGTCATATACAACAATACATATTTACTCTAGGGAAATGGCCTTAGCCTTTTTCTTTACTGTGGTTTGATTTGATTTGACTTCCTACCTAACAGCATTAGACTTTTCAAAATCTTTAAGGAGCACAACTGCATTATCAATTCAGATAAGGATTAAAGAAAATCATAAACTAATGCAAAAATATTAGGTGAAAATGCATCTTAATACAATAAGCCAGAGATTAACAGAGTAATTCAGAGTTACATCAGGAACAAATTTAAATCACTTCACAGCATGATATGTTCTAAATGATTGAAATGAAATTACCCTGTGTACTAGAGTTGACAGGAGAGCCAGGTATGTCTCTTTGTGAATTCAAATACAGAAAACCCCTCAACATTGGGAAGTAAAGTCAATTAAAATGTATGAATGATCTTACTTTCCTGTACAAGCAAGTGTTATTTTCCTAAAGACAGGCATAAAATTTACCAATAATAGAGAGTCGGTAGTCAAGGTAGAGTCCAAGAAGTTTTCAAAGAAGTGTAGTCTCAATTTGCATCAACATCTAATTAGTTCATTTAATTACTCCACGCTGAGAGTAATTGATTTTAGGCCGAGAAGGAAAAACATGTCTACTATCGGGAAAAAAGTAATTTTGGCTCTTTCAATTGGAAGCTGGGCAAAGGTTGCATCTAAGAGTGTGTACTTTTTCACATTTTATCTACTATTTCAACATTTTTCTGGTTATCACCAACATTAAATACCAATGTAATTTAGGTCTGATTAAAAAAATGCTCATATTATGGAAATAAACTTTTATATTATCTAAATAAAACAATATAATGTCATACTTACAATTAAAGATTTAGATACTTACTTTGTTGAAAACTTTTGGGTCATTTTTATTCACAGGTATTCTTTTTATATGGTGTCATGTTTTAGTTTAATAAAGAAAAGTTTTTGTTTCTTTTTTTTTTAACCACATTGCTTCTGATTTCACACTGCTAAAGGGTGAAAATCTTCCCTCTACCTTAATCTCCAGTTATCCACAGATATCAATCAAATGTTTGCTTAGGTGAAAACTCACTCTTCTCTTACCTCATCCTGTCCTTAAAAGAGTTTTATGTTATAATAGGGCACTTCATGGGCCAAGAAAGAATTTCTGGGGTGACTTCCTTCAGTAACAATCAGAAGCAGAGGCTGAACTTTTTCTTAACAGCTTTTGAGGAGGGCAGGGACTCCTCTCAAAATATGGAAACCCAAGGAAGGCATCTTGTACCTCTTCCAAGTGAAATGAAATGCTCTAAGATCCATCAGCTTCCTGACCTGTCACAGTGCAACATCTCAAATTACTGCAGACACATACTTAAGAAGTAAGTATATCACTTAAGCAAAGTAGAGAATATCTCCTCATAACATAGTCCATTATTTTAAAATTTTACCACACCATCCCCATCACATTTTAGAGTCTGTTTCTAGGATAAATTTCGCATATGATCTATCACCATTTTATTTCCATTAAAACCATGGTTATCTGAGTGAGAATGTTCTCCTTGTCTCATTGATATTTGAATGCTAGGAAAGTAGATTAGGAATCACTATCCATTCCAGTGTCACAAACTATACCCCTCAGATTATAGAACATTTCATTATGTGTTGTGTGAATCTTTTTTTTTTTTTTTTGAGGGGAGGTAACTGGAGACTGAATTCAGGGCACTGAACCACCGAGCCACATCCCCAGCTCTATTTTGTGTTTTGTTTAGAGACAGGGTCTCACTGAGTTGCTCAGTGCCTCACCATTGCTGAGGCTGGGGATTCTCTTGTCTTAGCCTCCCGAACCACACACAGGAATTACAGGTGTGCATCACTGCACCTGTCAGTTGTATGATTCTTAATGTTGCCTGTAAAATATACTTTTGCTAGTTATCAAATGACATAAATTGAAAATTTTTGGAATCTATAGAGAACGACACAGAAAAAGTCATCAATAACTTGCTGTATAGGATAAGCAGCTGTGTGTGATTATATCTAGATCTGGAACTTCAGCTTAGACACAGGTTGAAATACCAGGGTACATTTACCAATCACATGTCACATCCCACTTCTGGAATATTGCAAAGATCCACTCATCACATTAATTCTCTCTGATTTTCCCAGACATTCAATTCATAGCCTTGGCACTCACCTAAGTGGTAAAATTCCTGTCAAAGGGAGATGGGGTCTCACCAGCTGCATGTGGACAAGTACATTGTCTGTAAACATCCTTCCTCTCTTCAGAGTACAGGTTGAAAATGAAGTTGGTGGCATAATTCTCATTGCACTTCTCATCCTTTAACACCAAGTGCCTTTCACAGATGTTTTCACCTTTTGCACCAGATGTTCAGCACTTGCCTGCAGGTCTCAAATGGTGAAGGGCTCCTCACAAATGTTGGCAGCATTGGCTACAGCTGCATATTCTGCCATGTAGCAACAGTGACTGCCCACAGTCTTGAGGATAAAATGCTTGGTGCACACCGTTAACTCTTTGATCTATTTACAGGTTTTACAGATAGTAGAGAGTGCTGTGTTAGTTTCTGTACTGAAGTTTGAGCCAGGGATGTTATCTGAGACTATTAGGAAGTATCACACACAGGATACAAAAATTATCAAACTTCTTTCTGCCCTTTATCTACTACAGACATCTCTAGCAAGTCTAAAAGTCCCCAATTAGAATAATTTGAATGCTAAGTATAGTTATTTTGGGTAGAAAACTTTTCATCTCAAGTTTGTAGACTTTGATCACTTCAATCAACCTATCCCTCAACATAACTCTGACTTCCTCAATTTGACCCTTGGCCAGTCCTTCAAAGCCATCATGCAAAACCAGCAGGTTTTCCCTGGATGAGACCAATTCTCTTGGATGTGTGGTAACAGCAACAGGCCTGTAGCAAGGCTCTCATATTCTTCATGGCAACTGTATGCAAACCAATCTTAGTGATTGGGGTATAACATGAGCTAGAAGGTTTTCCACATCCTATTTGTTCATGAAGCTACATCTTCTTGGTGACATAGCTTAATTAAATCTCCTTTTATCTATTGCCTTAGTTAAACCTTTCATCATCTGGATATACTCCACTGAGGGGTTGGCACATGGACAGGTTTCCAGAGAGGCTTCCCTCACATGTAAGAGGAGTCTGGGATTCCCTCCCAAAACACCACACCCTTCTGCTACCCAGGATTTGGTCAAAGGCTGACAGTGTCCCAGTCCACTACATGTGCCCCCACATGGTGACTCAGTTGTAATATACCTGATGTTCTACCACCAGGTTTTGGTTCTTTTCTGAAGAGATTGGTTTTGTAGTTCTTGTCAATTTTAACTTCAGCTAAAATGATGATAATGACATGAGAACTGCAGATCCTTGTCTCACTTAGCTGGTGACAAAGGTGTTCCCCCAGTCATCATTTGGAAGATGTTCTGGAATAAAAACCCAGTCAGCTTCATAGAAGAGATAGATTATAAGGTCTAGGTATGCACAATAGCAGATGTCTTATTATAGCTGTAAGCAGTGTTAGTGATGGTATTTACAACTTCTATGATCTGTTGAAGGTAGAGTCAATACAGTCATATCAGTAGCAAAAAAATAAAAATAAAAATCATTGTCCATTAAGCTGACTAAGCCTAGAGTGTTGAGGTAGGTGGACTTCACAGGCCCAGGGAGGCTACCATTATCCCCAATGACACATAAATTGATGATCCTACACTTCACTAAAGTGTGAGGACATTAGAGTTATCCTACTCAGTCCTGAAAGTTCATGCACCAAACACTTCCAATCCCTTATGAGACATCATGGAAACACTCTCCTAGGAGTTCTCCTTGAAGTGGTCTCTACCACCAAAGAATGCTTGGTAATGCTCATGGATCAAGAACACATAGGCACAGGTAAAAATATCAACTTCAATCAGAACCCTGTCAGCACTGTTCATATCTTGGGAATCTTTACCAGAGCTTAACATGAAATGCCTTTGCAGATCCCCAGTGCTTTGACTGCCTGTACTCTTTACCAGTTATTATGTCTTTCAGTCTTAGCTTTCTTCTGTCATTGCTTGCTTGCAGATTGTCCTTGGGTAAAGACAGCAGCTGTTTTCTTTTTTCATAGTTCATCAGCAATATTTGAAAGAGTAGATATCACTCTTTTCATGCAACACTTACTCTTTGGATTCTTTTAATATTGTTTTTTAGTTGTAGATGGACACAATAGCTTTATTTTATTTGTTTTATTTTTATGTGGTGCTGGGGATTGAACTCAGTGCCTCACACATGCTAGGCAAGTGCTCTAACACTGAGCCACAACCCTGACCCATGCATTGTTTTTATATAATTCAATCTCCTAATTTTATTTTTGTTTATATTAATGCCTCTTCCAAGTCCAGATTTTTGTGATTATCTGTCAAGAGTATCAAGTTTAAATTCCCTGTAACTTATGGGGCTTGAACCTCACTCCTACCCTTTATATTTTTGTTATGTAATTCTCTAAATGCCCTTTAAATGATAATGGTGATAATGAAGTACAAGACACATTCATCCTGGAACTCACTCTGATGTGCTATGAACTGTATATATTTTCAGGGATATGTATCTGTCAGTAGTTATGTGATGAAACCCCAAACCCATCATGTGATGATATTAGGGGATTCGGCCTTTGGGAGATGATTGTCTCTTTTATAAGAGCACCGACTAAACATGCTGGTGCCTTTAGCTTGGACTCCCCATCACCTGCCACTGTGAAAACTCTATTTCTGTTGATTATAAGTCACCGAGTCTATAGTATTTTATTATTGGAGCCTGAGAAAACTCAGTCACTCCTTGTCATTTTAACATATAATAGCTGCACTGGCATAATGGCCTAAATGGAACATCTGGCATTTCTTTCCCCAAATTGCTAAATCTTCAGTATTCACCCTCTCATTAACTGGTAATTCCATTATCATAGTGTCTCAAGTCCTAAACCTCTGGGGTTATTTACAAAGTCATTTATTTTTTTCTCTATCTGATCTAACATTTACTTTAAAAATAATCCAAATTCTGGTACCTTAATACCTATACCACTGAAATCCTAATCTAAACCACCATCATTTTCTGAATTATTTTAATAGAAATGTAATTCATTATCTTGCCCCATGAGTTATTCTCTGCTTATAGACTAATTTTGTTTTAATTTTTAAATCAGATTTTCTGAATGTTATGTTCAAATTTTCCCCATAGTTTTCCATCTTACTCTCACAAATACAGTGATAAAGCAATACAGATTCAGTTGTCAAGACACTCTGCAGCAACACATTCACCCTTTGTTCTCATCTGCAGATGTGTCTTGTTTGCTCTGGTGTCCATTCTTTCCGCAAAGTCTCCAGACACTGGGAAGTCTGAGGTCCTTTGACTTTGTTGCTTTCTTTGCCTGGGAACTTGAGTCCCAGGTTCTTCATCACTTCCCATGCCATCCCTTTTAGATCTTAGCTCAAAGGTAACCCTCAAGTGAATTTTCTTAATCTTTAACACCAATCCCATTATTTTGTGCAATATTTTATTTATTTATTTATTTTCTTTCTTTTTTTAAAACCAGGGATTGAACCCAGGGGTGGTTAATCACTCAGTGATATCCTCAGCCCCTTGTAATTTTTATTTTGAGACAGGGCTTCCCTAAGTTGCTTAACTTGTGATCCACCTGCCCAAGCTTCCCCAAGCCACTGGGATTACAGGTGTGCAGGACTGCACCTGGCTTTGCCATATATATATATATATATATATATATATATATATATATATATATATATATGTATATATATATACTACTCTGGGCAGAAATAAAAGAAAAACATATAAAATATAAGTAAAAAATGTTTTCCATATACATATACATACATATATTTACGCATACACTGTCATGGTATTGTGCCTGTTTTATTCCATGGAAAAGATACTGACTTATATCAGGCATTTAATAAATATTTGCTGTTGAATGATGGATAAATAAATGGATATTGATAGGTAATTATACAAAGAGTGGTTTTATAATCAGTAATGCAAAACAAAGCATGATAGTCAAACATAAAAATTACTTAAAATTATTATTTCATACTAATTAACATTTTTAATTTTAATAAAACACCTCAAAATATTGTGTATATTAATTTTAGTACATGTTATCTTGATACATTGCCTCTTAATCTTTGAATTCAGGTCTGTACAAGCAACATAATAGTTCATGCTATCTGTATTGAATGTATTGGACAAAACTCAATTTCAAAAATAGCTATATATAATCTGTGTTCTACTTCTATATTAATATCTACAAGTAGATTTATTTATTACAGAAATTCTTAAGCTTCCTTCTGTAGTAAACTGTACACAGAAAGAGTGATATATCACTAAAACATTTTTTTCTTAATGAAAGCAAACGAAATTATTGTTAAAATTAAAAGTTATTGCTTTGTAGAAAATATGATTGTGCAATGTACTCAGGATTGAATTTAACATAGGTAAACTAAAATAAGGGCCAGGTAGAACAAAAACATGGAGAATCAAAAAAAATTGCAATGTTAATGCCATAGCAATATGCTGCTAAGCTACAGTTCTGTTTTCATTTAACATGTATTAAATAATGAGTAATTTTAAAATGTGTGCATATTAATATCTACCACTATGCTACCCATGACTAAATATGTACTTACATATACCTACATGACATTCCTTGCTTGCAAATGACCTGCTCTCATGGTTTTAACATACAGTTTTCAAAATGCACAGTGGCAGGTTTTCTCTTTGGTTTGAATCAGAATACATATGTAATTATTTCATATTTTCTCAGCATTTGCATTGCACTGAAAGGAACATCACACCCTTGGAAGCATTAGGGTTATAAATGTGAATGCCATTTTCCAATTGATGGTTATCAGGAACGTCTGAGGACACTGTTAGTCTGTATGGCAGCTTGTTCAATACCTTTTTCTTGAGATTCTGAATTGAATCAATTGCTTTCTGATTGCTGCACACTGGGACTATTGCCTGCAGTCCTACGCACTGCACTCACATCACTCGATGTTGATTCCTTTGAGGATTTCCTTCCTCTATACAGTTACACCACTGCACATTCCCCTTAGAATAAGTTCATGTGTGGGCTTCCAGTATCTATTTACCACTCAGATCCTGCCTGTTTCATGGGTAATCTCACTGCTCATTGTCTTTTTCACTATAGCAAAATGCAGGAGATTTTTTTTTAATTACACTATAAAACCATAAAGATAATGGGCAAAACAGAGCTTAGGGACATGACATTCAAAATCTCCTTGATGACACATGAAAAACAGATTGAAACATAATAGCACCTTTTTTTACATATTAAATGATTAAAACATATATATAACAATGAGTGGACTGACCTTGAAAAGAACTGAAGTTGGCTTGAGAAATAAGGATCAGAAGCATTGCAATTTGTTAGTTATCTTAAAGTATTGGAAAGAAGGTTATCTGATTATGACTGGGAAGTATAATAGCAGATGTGAATGGGTTAGCTCATAACACATGCAATGAACTGAGTCACTGGTAGGTATTTGAGGTATGTTCGAATTTGGGTTTTGTGTATTCTTTGGTGGCTGTGCTCAGGTGAGGGCAATTTTCTGTATTCATCTGATGTTTCTTGCAGACAAAATTGCACATAAGCAAACTCAAAACTCACATTGTGTTTGCTGGTTTTCTAAATTATTGTATGATTTGGAATAAAGCCACACTTACAATGCAAGTATTGTAGCAGAACATTCTAAACTGATTTCTTTCAGGTGAGCCAGAATTACCTTTGAAAGGCCAGATTTTACCATAACTGGCTTTCAAAATTGTGACTTTTAAGTGGCTGCTCAGTTAAGTCAATACTTTAAGCTATACTAATGTAAAAATTAAAGGAACAGAAGTCAAATAAATAAAAATTTAAATCAAATCACATGATTTACTTGATGAAAACAATGAGAAAGTATGTGCTTTTGGTATCTTACTAATGGTGTAATTGCATGAACCACACAGTGGAATCAAAATATTGGGAGCTATAGACATTGTTAAAATAAAACAGAATAAAATAGATATTAAACAATATTGCAGCTGATGGGATATTGATAGGTAACAAGCCTCATCAAGGATTTATCATTGGGTATTTGAGTAATATGCTAAAAAAGTGAGGTTAAAATAAAAAGCTGAGAACTGGGAAAATCACAATAGTACAGGTAAGCAACTAGTTTGCATGGAGAAAAATCCGTGAACACTCTTCAGTTCCTAAGCAAACAGCCAATACTTGGGATGCTTTCCATGAGTGAGTGAAATGTGTGTTGAAAATGTAAAAATATGGAGGGAAATCAGACTAACATGTCTGAATTATAAAATAGGATCACTGCTGTAAAGAACCACAGAGTCATGTGATTTCTGTATAGATTTAAGGAAGGCTATTAAGTCATGATAGATTATGGTGGAATATTAGAACAGCAAATTCACCTTAAAATACCTGTGAATAAGCCAAAATATTTTTTTTCCCTTTATGGTACATGCTAAACGTGCTTTGATGGAAATTCTTGGGTTCAGAGACTTCAGGACTATATGTTGACTGAGATTCTGATTACACTGATAACTTGGGTCACTATTTAGGTGGTGTGACCTTCTAAATCACTGGAACACTGGAGATAAGGCAATGAAGTCTGAGACACACAGAAAAAAAATCAGTGTTCTGGTCTGGATATGAATTTGAGCATACTACTTATGCTCAAATCTCATTGACCAAAGTCAGTCAGATTATACTACTTCCATCAAGTGATGAGAGAAAGGAAATACAGTATCACTGGGAAAACAGAATGAGAGATCAGAGGTGGCTGATCTTTGAGTGTTTACTCATTGAGTCTTAACCAAAGGTTTTGATTGCATGTCAGGAAAATGAATAAACATTTAACTACAAGTGACATCTCAGGCTGCACCTTGAGGGTGCATTCCAAAACATCAAGGAATTCATTCCTTCATTTATTTTCTAAAGAAAAAACATATATGGACACCAGCAAAGGCCTGTTGAAAGAGCCTCAGAAATAATCCTCATCCCATATAATCTTTACCATGTATCAGTGTTGTAGTTGTGTGCTTATTGGAGAATTTCATTCCCTGTGGAACATTAAAATTTTTTTTTGGAATTTAGAGTTATCATAAGAGACTACTTTAGACTTTATGCTTTTCAGCCTTTGCTCACTAAAATTTGATGAATAATTATTTAATATTTTATAATAAATTCAATTAAAGTGTCTTCCAATTCATGCATTATTATATTAAGGAAAGGACAACTAGGTTATTATTTCTGAAGATATTTCCAAAAACATTTTTAGAAGTCCATTTATAGATAAACAATTATATTTGGACTGAAATAAATCATCTGTAAAACTTTATATTCTTCTCAATTTTAACTTTTGTTCTTCTGACAAGCATCAGCCAAGGGCTCATAGAATATCACTCCATATATTTTTTCTTTTTATATTACTCTCATGATTTACATATTATACTAGAGGTTTTTTTTAAATAAATTGAAGTAATAAACTCTCTTTCCTGCCAAGAACCATTTCCTTTCTTCTGCAATATGTTTCACTAACTTATTCAAGTAAAGTTTTCCACTAATTAGAAAAGCCACATGCATTTGGAATTAATATTGCCAGTTTATTTTAGTGTGTATTTAAATTTCTGGTCAGGTCATATGGTTAATATTACAAGGCAGACTTGTAGAAAAAGAACATAGTTTTTTATATTTTTACATAAAATGAATAAGTGAAGAATTCTAGAATTAAATCATTGTGCATATTAAATATTTACATTATATAGAGATTATTATATGTTAGAGTATTAGATATTGGAATATTAAATAATAATTTAAATTGACAAGGATAATTCTTTAAAATAAACCATGCTTGTATATAACCAATAACTTTCAAACAGTGATACCTACATGAAGTTCAAAAGCTGAAGCTATAGAAATCTAACAGAGTGTAACCTTATGTGAGAAGTGTCATTTATGGGAAGATCAAATAGGCCATAGCTCCTATATACCTGCAGAGAGATTCTGATAAATTGAAGTCAACATTAATGTCAGTCAAAATTTTTCTGTGGGCTGTCTACTTGTGCTGGACACTGTGAAAAGCTCATTACAGTATATAATGAAGGCAAGCCCACCTCCTTCACACTCAAAGGACTATGCAGTCTGGTTGGGAAGGACAAGTCAGTATTAAATGAAAAGTGGAACAGAGATTACTTGACATTTGGACTGGAAAATGAGGCATTAAGAAAATGTAAGCTGGAGGCAAGATAAAGCATTGTGAAGATGTATATTGATGGTCCTGTGAATTAGAAAATTAATGACAATTTGAGACAGGACAATTAGACAACAAAATTTCTGGATTAACAACCAAAAGTTTGAAAGTTTTTTTGTTTGTTTTAAAATACACACTTAGTTCCCCCTATTCACTGGTTCTACATCTGCAGATTCAACCTAGTATAGACAGAAAAATATTTGAAAAACAAAATTCCAGAAATTTCTGAAAAGCAAAACCCACTTGAGTTAAAACACTATGATGAATCTATATGTAGGAAAGTATTTGTAGGAATGCATGACATAGTTCTGTCTTTTTACAAGTCCTTCTCTTCTTGTCAACATTCATTTGAGTATTTTATTCTGTGTTTCATCTATATATTACATGGTTCAACCAATTATAGTCAAGTCTATACTAAACAGGTTCAGACTTTTCTCATCAATATTCCCTCAACAATATAGTATAACAACTATTAATATAGCGTTTACATTATATTTTTTTATAGATGAGTTCAAGTAAAAGATAGACTGTGCATAGGTTATCTGTAAACACTATACTTCTTTTTTATTTAAGGGATGTGTGTCTGCTCATTTTGATATCCACATGGATGCCTAGGATTAATGTAATATTGATATTGAGGGAAAAGTACACCATGCTTTGTCAGATCATTGTGAATTATATAGAGCATCATGTTAAATAAGTAACAGTCATAAACTTATACTATGGTCCAACCTGGTAATTGAATATAGAAATTATTTTAAAATTATTGTTCTAAACTAGTGTCTTACATTAATGCTGAAACACTTTAATTGTTATAAATAAATTGTGGGGAACACTACGTAAGATTTTTCAGGTGACAAAACAAGAAAAAGATGCAAATAATTGAAAGGTCTGGCTTTTAGGAAAACTCCATATAGCAAAAGCTTGAGTCTTCCCCAGGTATGTTAACCACTTGCTTGACTTTAGTGGGCCTCTCCCTTGGTCCATGACCAGAATGTACTCATATACCATATGAGACTGTAGCTTAATGAACTTGGTTCTGATTCCTTCATTTAAATTTCTGTTACCTGTTTTTATGGTTAAACCATGATATGAGCTTCTCAAAATCACACTAATTTTACACAATCCTCCATTATCTATGACTTGGCAGGCTTGGATGAATGACATCAAGAATTTGGCCTCAAATACAGCTCTGTCCTCTGTAATGTCTGAGATTCATTTTACATAGTTTAGTCTGTTTTTAATTGGTCCAATATTCCTGGGTCCAATCATCAGCTGAAATCTCAATAATTGTTTAATGGACTTGGTGGCAACGTGGAGTATCACTTTTAAGCACTTCCACAAAGTTCCCTAAATTGGCTTAACCAAGCACATCAGTTACTATAGTTTTGATTGGTAAATAAAATTATTCAGAAAAAAAAAAACAATGTGATTCAACTAAACTTATACAACAGAGAATTCAAACAGCGTTATGTGACATTCCTATGGAGATTTGGTCAGCATACGATCCATAAGTAGCAAGCTGGAAATTTGAACTGGGATACATTGAAAGTAAAGACTATTTTTGTAAAACTTTCCTTTTCTTTGGTTTCTACCAAACACTCTTCTTTTTTCTATTTTAGCAGGTATGCTGTACCTTCATTCAATTTTTTATCAAAATTCTGAATACAATTTATCAAATATTTTCCTACATGAATTTACTGGAATAATTGGCCCAATGTATGAATGTGATAAACATTATTAGTTAAATGTACATTTTTGTTATGAAAGATAGTCTAAAACCTTAATATTTTCAAAATCAAAACATTTATTTTATTGTAATAGATTTTATTGCATACATATTTACATATTACTTTTCATTTTTATGAATACACAAATTTGAGATTATTCATTCATGTTAGATCATTATAGAGATAAATATATATATTTTGCAAGTTTTTGTCATATATTTTCCTACAGCATTTAGAAAATTATAATATTGAAATTCTTATTGAATATGGGATTTCTCTCGATAGAATACACAGGATTAATATGTATAACAGAGATATTATTTTTTGTTGTGTCCCATAGCTCTTTTGAGGTGGAAAAACCTATATTCAAATCACCCTTTTCCTAGAAAGAAAAGATGAAAGATGATCAACCCCTACCCTGTGGTTTTGAAAGAGTCTCTGCTGCTCTTAAGCATCTTTATGAACAATTTGAATACAACTACATTGCAAAATTAATGATCCAAGAAGATGAGTATTGGTTAGTTTTCCACCCTTTGACTCCTAATATTGTACTTGTCCCTATAGTTAACATTAAAAGCACTACATTAAACTTATAGAAAATACGATTTTGTTGTCTGATCTATTCAAAGCTGGCCACAATCTTTTGATGATAATATTACATGGCTAATTATAATTGTTTACAAGAAAAGCAAAACAGGAATTTAAAAATAAATTAATCTTAAAAAAAATACCAGCCACAGGACTGGCTTTTGGGAATGAGCATAAGTATTGGGAATGAGCCTAAGTAAAACCTAGGCTTTTCAAAACCCTGGCTCTATGAGTGGTAAAGGTATTTCAGTACTCTTAGCTTTTTTGTAACTAAATGTGTGACACAGTTTCCTAACAGTGTCCAGTATAAAGGTCAAATTCTGGCCACTTTATGAGAATATTTACCTTGGAATTTACTCAGATGTTTGCACTTTTGGGATATTTCAAATTGAAAAATATACCATGGAGGCGTGGGCTATGCATTTGTCATTGCATTTATTGTGCACAGGTAATACTGGGAGCAACATAAACAACTGATGGGGAAAAGAAGAAACAAAAGAAGGCTTGAAGAAATCTCCCTCTCACCACAAAAGAAGAAGCATGAAGAAGGGACTGTTTCTGAATATAGACATGAATTTCTATGTCCACAAAGCAGAAAGTGCACACACAACATGGCAGGATCAAATAAACATTTGTTTTCATTGAAAAAAATCAATATGAATGCTTACATTCATACACACATATATCTGTGCATATAACCTATAGAAATAGCACTGAAACTATAAATACTCTAAGTTGAATATGATAAATAAAAATAAATCATTTCTGCTGCCTCATATCTGCATTATGAACTACTTTGGCATAGCATACACATCAGAAACAGGAGCAATACACTTTAAAAAAATATTATTAGGGCTGGGGCTGTAGTTCAGTGGCAGAATGCTTGCCTAGCATGTGTGAGGCACTGGGTTCGATCCTTAGCACCACATAAAAATAAATACAAATAAAGGCATTCTATCCATCTACAACTATCAAAAAAATTTAAAAAAAATATCATTAGACTTGTGTAGAACCTACACTATATCATTAGACATGACTCTCCACTTACTCAGGATTCTCTTAGGCAATAAAGAAACAAAAAAGAAAAAGAAAAATTATACTTAAGTAAGTTAATTTGAAAAAAGTTTTAATATCTAAAACCATAATAATGTACTATATTCTGCAGAGAATATTTCAGTAACAGGAATTAACATTACCTCATGTCAACAGATTAAATTGGATCTTTGATTTAGCCAGCTAGGACTGTAGAGGGAGATTATTTGCAAGTTAAGGGAATAAATTTGACCTTCCCAACCTCTATAAATACCTAAGCTTTTTGCAGGCACTCAGACAACCATCTTATTATTGAATATCCCAGAGCACTCTCTAATTATCCAGTCTTGATTTTCCTTAATGAATGAGGCCTCCCTTGATCATTTTGCTAATTAATACTTAATAGCTAATAACTACATATGACACTATAAAACATGCTTGCTAACAGATCACATTTAAGTGTATTATTTTCATTTGGTATAATTCATTCACAAATATGTAAATGATACAGAATTGTAGTTAAAACACAAAGTTCCATTTTGGACAGAAATAAGTTTCAGTAAAGATGTTATAATATATGATAGACTTAATGAACCTCAATTTTTTAGCTATAAAAAAGGAGAATATTAGATAAATTAAAATATGTAAATATTTACTCTAGTTGCTGCTAGAGTAAATAATTAATACATATTAGATACGGTAAATGGGAAAATATTTCTGTAATGATAGGATGACATGTTAGAGTTAAACAAACTAGGCATCATTTACTGTGTATAACTGAGTAATTTAACCTTTTATAAGTTAATTGTTCTCTTATTTAAAATGATATATTCTTACCTCCTATGCTTTTCAAGGTAAAGTAGGGTACTTTACATCTAGTTTAGCTTTCAGATTTGTATAACTATTTTATTTGTTATACTAGAATAAGTATTTTATGTTATAAATATAGTTACATAATTAAATTATAAATATTTACTGATTATGGCAAAATCATATTTTTGTTTTTATGAGTAAAAATAACCTTGTTTTTAAAATTGAAACTGATGAATTATCAGTTTCATATTTAGTATTTATAAGTGCTTTTTCTTATCTTTAGAGGAAAGCTTTGGCTTAGTTTAAATTCTCATCAAGAAACTATCAGTGCAAGCATAAAATACAGGATTAAATATTATGGATTATGAGTGTGATGGTATTTTCCTTATGTGTGTTTTTCTAGTCTTAGTTCATGTAACAAATTTTACATGGCTTATGCACATACAAAATCTGCTTTGCTGAATATCTTAATTAGTTTATGGAAATTAAGTGTTACTTGGCTAAAAATTATATTCCAATGTCAAATGTATTCACCACAGTCTTCTTCAACATATAAGTGGATAACAATAATTAGGCAGTAGGTATACTATATGTATTTCAACTTACCTCAGAACATTTTTATGCATTTGTTGAGATAACAAGGCAAAACTTAAATTAGTTGTGTATTTTACATGTATTCCAGTCTGAGTGTCCATAGTTTGTGATTGACATTGAAGACATAGCCTCTGTTTATGTGGTTGTTTTTACATCATCAAATTTTGATTACATCCTGTGATTAAAATTACTCCTTTTTTTTTTCTATTTCTAATTTCACATTTTATTAAGCATGACCTGGTAAATGCATATGTTTATATATTCTTTTGATCATATCCCATTGAGAAGGCCTACCTATGGATATGAGAGCCTGAGAAATACTTTTTGGGCTAGAGGATAATATATACAACTAAAATATCTGTTGTTATACCTAAATGTTGTGGACAGACAGCTAGCTGACTCTGTTGTCACAGACTTCTCTTCTGACTCCCCGGGGAAAGGTACCACATTCAATTTTGTAATAGCACAGCTCTGATGATCCCATAGAAATGCTTAGCTTCTGTATTGCCATTACCATCTGTGTTAAGATTCAACCATTATTGTAAAATCACTGATGACCAGTTTTACCCTATAACAACCATCCTAAATTCCTAAGTTTGTATAATGCTGAAAATCCTTAATTTGCTTGGAACTTACAACTATTTAGGGACTGGATGTTACATAAGTCACTGATTACATAGTCCATCTCTTCTCAGGAGGATATGTGGCTGCTTTACTCCTGTACTTTTGATTTTTCAGAATAGTCACAGAGTCACCCAAGTTTGAAATTAGAAAATGTAAATAATTTTCTCCACCTTTTTTCAGTAAAATGCACATAGAAATCACTTTTCCACTGTAGACACTACTGTCAGAATCCACTCATTTAGATGTTTCTTGCCTTCATCTTCTCCCAACATTGGCCTTCTTATTTCTGTTGTAGCAGCATTAATGTCAAAATAATCTAAGACATTGTATTAAAATTACATTAACTATTAAAATATCTTCTGATAAAATATAAAATAAAAAATAATCTTCTTACATTTTAGCAATTTATAGAGAGATTTTACTTTGAATTTACTTGTCATTGCTATTAGTCCATCTTTTGGCAAGTCATAATTTACTACCTGTAATTTTCTCACAATGCTCTTAGCTCATGCCTACATTCTGTTGCATAGGTTCCTTGGTGAAGTTCTGGCACAGA
Source organism: Marmota monax (assembly GCF_021218885.2). Classification (NCBI taxonomy): domain Eukaryota; kingdom Metazoa; phylum Chordata; class Mammalia; order Rodentia; family Sciuridae; genus Marmota; species Marmota monax. Next base: position 8,712,821 of record NW_026694610.1, read on the forward strand.
AATCATTTTGATATCTACCCATATCCAAATCCACTCATATTCAACTATCTTCATGTATTTCCACACCAACTCTGTACTTAATAAACATTGTAGAACGTATCATATTTGATTGCAACGCTCCCTTCCAAAACTCTATTTTCAAAGGGATAAAGGTAATGTTTTATATCTTACTATCTGCAGTGACCTTGTTTCATAAGTAATGCAAAGTCTACATAAAGAATATATTTGTGAGGCTGGGGTTGTGACTCACTAGTAGAGCGCTTGCCTAGCATATGTGAGGCACAGGGTTCAATACTCAGCACCACATATAAATACATGAATTAAACAAAGTTCCATCAACGACAAAAAATAATTTAAAAAAGAATATATTTATTAAATAGTATCATTCCAGCTGAGGGTTTTTCAGTCTGATTTTGAACAACAACAATAAAAATAGTCATCATTGATTTCCTGGATCTATAAAACATTTCTACCTGCATTATTGTTTAATTATTTTTTGAATTTTTATAGGTACATATTAATTATAAATAAGAGTGGGTTTCATTGTGGCATATTTATCCATATGTATAATATTATTTGACCGGTTTCACTTCCCAGTACCTATTCTGATTCTCTCCTACTTCCTTCTCTTTGATCTTCTCTTCCTTCTCTTTTAACCATAATGATCTCCCATCTTTTCTCATGAGATTTCTTTTATTCTTTTTTCTTTCTAGCTTCTATATATAGAGAAAACATACAACACTGTCACTGTGAATCTGTTTTATTTGTGTCAAATTATGCTCTGCTGTTCCCTGCCATTTTCTTATAAATGACATGATTTGGTTCTTCTTTCTGACTGAGTAAAACTCCATTATACCATATTTTCTTTATGTATTCCTCTGCTGATGGACACCTCGGCTTGTTTCATAATTTAGCTATTATAAATGTTGCTGCTATGAACATGGGAACACATATTCATGCTGCATGCTGTTTTCAATTCTTTTCAGTAAATTAGGGATAGTGGTATCAATGCCTATCATGGTAGTTTCATTTTTCACTTTTTTAAGAGCCTCTAGAGAAACTAATTCTGAAATTCATAAGCATGAACAAAACATCCAGAAGAACCAAAGGAATTTTAAAGAAAAGAAGCAATTATTTTAAAGAAAAGAATCCGAATGCGAGATTTATAATTTTATTATTGAGATTAAAAACATGTTACTGGTCTAAACACAAACATGTAGACAAATGGAATTGAATATATGATAGAGACCAACTCACAAAGGTAGAGTCATCTAATTTTTCATAATTCCCATATATTATCCTGCACAAATGTCATTATTAATTAATCAAAGACCTAGAAACAGGACTAGAAACTGTAGTTACTCGAAAACAAAACCAAAAAAAAAAAAAGAAAAAAAAACCACATATCAACAATCTGACATATAATCACAGGCAATGACTTCCTCAATAATATTCCTATAGCTCAAGAAATAATACCAAACATCCATAAATGTGATGGCATCAAATAAAAAGCTTCTGCACAGCAAAGGAAACAGGAGTGATGAGAGTCTACATAACTGGGGAAAATATTTGTCAGCTACTTTCACCAAAGAATTAGTGTCTAGAATATATAAAGAATGCAAAAAACTAAATACCACAAAACAAATAGCCCATTCAATAAATGGAATATTGAATTAAACAGAAGAAATACAAATGAACAACAATTACATTAAACAGTTTACATATTTATCTACTAATGGAAGGCAAATAGAAACTACACAGAGATTACATCTCACTCCAGGCAACATGGAAATCATCAAGAATACCAAACATATATATTGGGGAGGATGCTTGGAAAAAGGAACACTTTTACACTCTTGGGTGAATATAAATTATGGAAATTCTTCAAGAAACTAAAAATGGGTCTACCTGAATCTTAAATACTATGTTCTAAATATTACCTTCAACCGTGGGTGTAATTAAATTGTTAACACTTAAATAGTTTATGAAGCAACTTTATTTTTTTAACCATATAAAAATAGGAATTAAAACATAGTAGTACTTTGGTTGATTTAAAAATAAACATATTTTAAGGTATTTAAAGGTAAATTTTTGAAATTCTAGATAATTCTAATAATTATTCAATGGATCCTAGTAAAATTTTGTGCTTTCATTCTGACACTGGGGACATTTATATCACAAGTATTAATAAATACTTTGCCTTCAGTCAAGAAAATCTGAAGAGTCTCCGGAGGTAGGTGGGACATATTATGTTTCTCTACAACAGGAAAATTAACAAATCAATTTGCATTTTGAATTTCACAGAGAAAAAACCTGCTACTTAGACTGTTATAAATTCCTCTAGGAACAGTAGGTTGAAGTATTCCTTGCAATATCATATGGTAACATTTTTATTATCAGAAACTATTTTTGCATGTACAAATAAAAATATGTTTTATGCTATTGTTTTCTCACTGTGAGCAGTATACTTAGAAAACTGATTCATATTGTTACCCTTGCATTTTTATTGCTCACCACAGGCTGCTTATCATGTGTGTGTCCTAAGGGCTATTGCGACTTTTATTGCTACTTGCATGCTGTTCAGATTATATGAATGTATAAGGCCAATTAAGACCGTCTTTATTTCATAACTTTGGGTACATTCATGGGAAATTTGTTTTAGAGTTGGCAAGAGTGCATCTATAAATGTAGTTTAAATTAAATATCTCAACTGAGAATTATTTTAATAGGATATTATGTACTTTGCTAACTATCCGTAAGTTGAGCAAGTAATAATGCAAACGCAAGTGAGTAGTCTATGCAAATTTTACCTATTATCTAACCCAGGAGCAGTAAATCATTCCAAAGTAAAATTTATAGAACATTTTGCTACTCCCTTAATTTTTTTGTTTCCAAAAGTCTTTGTTTCAGAGAAATAATACCAACCATCTTCATAACATTTTTCAACCAATGAAGCACTTTTATTCTCTTTTATATTTTCACAGTATGTAGATTAGTCATGTATGTATATTACCCACATTTTGCAGATGAGGAAAAAGATCCCAAGGCATTAAGTAATTTGCCTAAGGTCACAAATCAAATACAATTTGCACTAAAGCACAACTCTGGGGATATTTGTTGCTGGTCTAGTTCATTTGTGACCTACTCTTCTTTCCAATACCATTCAGATTAGTATGTTTAGTAATTACCAGTTAAGTTTTACATCATATAATTTCTATATCATACCTTATTTCCCTTGAATACAATCGTATTTAGTCATTTTTGTGTTTAAATTCTTTTTTTTTCTTCTAGTGTGTTTTAAACTCAAATGGCTTCAAACCCCTAACTCTACCAAAAAAAAAAAAAAAAAGTTTGCATCTAATACCTTGGTTTCCTCATCCTGCATGTCATTATATAAACCACTGCTATTTTTCTTGCTTATTGACATAAACAACATTCTGTGCCTTTTTCATGTTGAAGTTCAATAAAATTCACTTCCTGATCAATCTGGAAATTTCTGGGATACCTTGACTTTTACTGCTATAAATTTGCTAGTACTTTTTCTATAGATTTATTTAGTTATTTATTTTTAAGAGAGAGAGAGATAATTTTTTCTAATATTTATTTTTTAGCTTTCAGTGGAAACAACATCTTTATTTTATTTTTATGTGATGCTGAGGATCGAACCCAGGGTCCTGTGCATGCCAGGCAAGAGCGCTACCGCTAGAGCCACATCCCCAGCCCATTTATTTATTTATTTTGGTCAGATTCCTACATGTGATTTCCAATCTGTTCTACTTTGCCTTCTATTTTCTTACATGAACATTATTCTATGGAAACCCTTACCACTAATCTAATAACAAATGAAATCAGGGACTGATACATTGCTAAATAGATAGAAGTTTATAATTGCCTATCTGTGTTGCATAGGAATGCTCACTGCAACCCCCATACATTTTAGTTAATAGAATAAGGTTTAAATTGACTTTAGAAATATTTGCAATTTTTTTGGCATTGCTATCTTGCCTTTTTCTACCAGTCCAAATAATTTTATTTATGTATCTATTTGTTGATTTATTTTTGCAGTGCTACAGATAAAACCCAGAACTTAATACATTCCAGTGAAGTAATTTAACACTGAGTTACACTGTTAGCCTCAAATAATTCTTAATACTCTACTTTCATCCTGCAAATAAATACTCATTTTTACCTGTCTTTACTGTTGATTGCCATTCGGAATTGCTCACTACCTAAAAGTGTCTTATGATTTGAATTTTTGTTTCCCAGATTATGCTTGAGGGTCCTTATTTCTACCTAAACTTAATACTTCTGTGTAAAAATTTTATAATAACTTTCATATACATGAATTTCATATTTATGAGTCTGATACTTCCACTTCTGCTACATTTCGATCCAGTGGGCATTAATTTTGTTCTTGTTGTTACTGATAAAAGTTTAAGAGCATCACATTCATAACTTCTCTTCACTTTCATCTAACATAAAATGTATTTTGCCACATAAAATTCCACAAATGTTGTTACATGATTGATTTAATAACACTTTTGTTGGAAATTGGTCTTTCTTTTGGGCAATGCTGGGATTTAGGTAATAGTAGATTCCTTTGTTGAGACCATTTTGCTTAGCATAAGTTTGACCACTGAATAATCTGATTTCTAGCTTATAGCGTTTCATCCTGTTCATCTTCTGGACACGTACGGAATCTGCTTATCTCTTATTGAGAGAAAAGCTGTTCACGTTTCACACAGAGAAAAAACAAGCAGCCAGAATCTATTCAGTGCTAGGAAATTTAATAATCAGTAAAGTGCAAAGCTGAACAACAAATCATCTCTTTTTCAATGAATTCTCAGAAGGTGGAGAAGGAAAACTCCATGATTTTAAAGAGTGATATTTGGCAAATAAGAACTAATCAAGATCAAAGACATGAATGGGGCCACATCTTCTTGATTAATCAATGTAAATGTCTCTGTCATGTTATAAACAATTATACAAATGTCTTCTCTGAATAGTGAAGGTAGAAAGAAAAATTATATATTCATATAATTATAGGTTAAAATTGCTTATTATTTGATTTCTTTCACATATGTGACAAGTTTTATCCATTAGAAGATTAGATTAAGTTAACACTGATTGATTTCTTCTGTATCCACATGAAAAATAGGGCAAAAATATCTTGATAAATTATAAAATATAAAAATGCTACTAAATTAAACAACTATATCCAGAAACTAGGTTTCCAGACTTTTAATCCATAGCTCCTAGCTTGAAGCCAAAAGTAAAAAAAAGAATCCCTCATCTCTCTGACACTCATAGTCTCACTTTCTAACACTGTGGTCTCTCCTTTCTTCACAGTCTGTCTCCTTCGGCTTGTCTCTTGTCCTCTCCCTTAGATTGTCACATCTTTTTAATTATTAGGATTTCTTCATTGTCTCTATAAGTTAGTTTGAAGGAATTTGGTCTGGTAGAAGCCAGTAGCATTACTAGAAGTGACCTAAGATGGAACTGGACATAGTTTTGGTTTTGAAGAACAGTGACTAGAGCTATTTTATTTAAATAAATCTATGAATGAATGTGAACAAAGCAAATCAGAAAGTGGAATTATATATTACTCTTTTCCCATTTATCCCCTAAACTCTTAGTTATATTATAAAATGTTTATATAAATATTTAAGTAGGAAGCAAACTTAAGTTTCTTTAATGTTCTTCAAATAACAGCTATAGTTACTTTAAATGTACTTTCATTTCTTTATGGAATAATTAAATGTTTCAAGTAGTCTTTTTGAGTTAAAAAACACTGACATTTCAAAGAGCGATGGTTGTTTTTGTAGTACATGAATTCGATGAAAGACCAAAAGAGAATTGAAAACATTCAACTCATTCAACTTTAAAGGACATAGTTGGCAATTACTAACATGGCAACATCTCTCTACCAAATGGAAAACACATTCAGTGATATTCCCGTTTACAATACATCCACCATTTCTTTTTTTTTTAATATTTACTTTTTAGTGGTAGTTGGACACAATACCTTTATTTTATTTATTTATTTTTTATGTGGTGCTGAAGATCGAACCCAGGGCTAGGTGAGCACTCTACCACTGAGCCCTTCATATTTAAAACACTAGAAAAAAACTAGGTTAACAGGAACATATCTCAGCATCACAAAGGCTATCTATACTAAGCCCCAGGCCAACATCATTCTAAATGGAGAAAAATTGAATTCATTCCCTCTAAAAACTAGAACAAGACAGGGATGCCCTCTTTCACCACCTCTATTTAACATAGTTCTTGAAACACTAGCTAGAGCAATTAGACAGACAAAATAAATTAAAGGTATACACATAGGAAAAGAAAAACTTAAATTATCACTATTTGCTGAGGATATGATTTCACACCTAGAAGACCCAAAAAGCTCCACGAACTTCTAGAACTAGTAAATTAATTCAGCAAAGTAGCAGGATACAAAATCAGCATCCATAAATCAAAGGCATTTTGGTATATCAGTGACAAATCCTCTGAGAGGGAAATAAGAAAAACTACTTCATTTACAATAGCCTCAAAAAAATAATAAAATAAAACTTGGGAATCAACTTAATGAAAGAAGTGAAAGATCTATACAATGAAAACAGCAGAACCATAAAGAAAGAAATCAAAGAAGACCTTAGAAGATGGAAAGATCTATCTTGCTCTTGGATAGGCAGAATTAATATTATCAAAATGACCATACTACCAAAAGCACTATACAGATTTAATGCAATTCCAATCAAAATCCCAATGGCATTCCTCATAGAAATAGAAAAAGCAATCATAAAATTTATCTGAAAAAATGAGAGACCCAAATAGCTAAAGCAATCCTTAGCAGGAAGAGTGAAGCAGGTTACATCATTATACCAGACCTTAAACTATACTACAGAACAATAGTAACAAAAACAGCATGGTATTGGCACCAAAACAGACTGGTAGACCAATGGTACAGAATAGAGGACACAAAGACTAACCCACAGAATTACAATTATATTAGACAAAGGTGCCAAAAACATGCATTGGAGAAAATATAGCGTTTTCAACAAATGGTGCTGGGAAAACTGGAAAGGGTATGCAACAAAATAAAATTAAATGGTATGCAACAAAATGAAATTAAACCTCTGTCTCTCACCTTGCACAAAACTCAACTCAAAGTGGATCAAGGACCTAGGAATTAAACCAGAGACTCTGTGTCTAATAGAAGGAAAAGTAGGCCCTAATCATCATCATGTGGGTATGCCCCAACTTCTCTATAAGACACCTATAGCGCAAAAATTAAAACCAAGAATTAATAAATGGGATGAATTCGAACTAAAAAGTTTCTTCTCAGCAAAAGAAAGAATCTGTGAGGTGAATAAAGAGCCTACACCTTGGGAGCAATATTTTACCCATCACACATCAGATAGAGCACTAATTTCTAGGATATATAAAGAACTTAAAAAGCTAAGGATCAAAAAAAAAAAAAAAAAACCTAAATAACCCAATCAATTAATGGCCCAAGGACCTGAACAAACACTTCTCAGAAGAGAAAATACAATCAATCAACAAATATATGAAAAAAATTTCATCATCTATAACAATTAGAGAAATGCAAATCAAAACTATTCTAAGATATCATCTCACTAGAGTCAGAATGGCAGCTATTATGAAGAAAAACAACAATAAGTGTTGGCAAGGATGTGGGGAAAAAAGGTACACTCATACACTGCTGATGGTGGATCTGCAAAATGGTGCGGCCAATATGGTAAGCAGTATGGAGATTTCTTGAAAAACTGGGAATGGTACCAGCATTTGACCCAACTATCCCTCTCGTCAGTCTACATACTACAAGGACACAGCCACATCAATGTTTATAGCAGCACAATTTACAATAGCTAAACTGTGGAACCAATCTAAGTGCCCTTCAATAGATGAATGGATTAAAAAATGTGGCATACATATATATATATATATATATATATATATATATATATATATACAATTGAATATTACTCAGCAATAAAAGAGAATAACATCATGGCATTTTCAGGCAAATGGATGGAGTTAGATAAGATAATGCTAAGTGAAGTTAGCCAATCCCCCCTCCCCCCAAAATAAATGCTGAATTTTTTCTCTGATACAAGGAGGCTGCTTCATAGTGAGGTAAGAAGAGGAGCATGGGAGGAATAGAGGACATCTAGATAGGGCAGAGGGGTTGGAGAGGATGGGAGGGGGCAGGGGATTAGCAAGAATGGTAGAATGTGATAGACATCTTTATCCAAATACATGTATGAAGACACAAATTAGTGTCAATATACTTTATATACAACCAGAGATATGAAAAATTGTGCTGTATATGTGTAATAAGAATTGTAATGCATTCCATGTCATTTATTTTTTAAAAATTAATTAATTCAAACAATTAAAAATAAATAATTTTTTTTTAGTTGGACACAATACCTTTATTTTATTTATTTATTTTTACATGGTGCTGAGGATCGAACCCAGGCTAGGTGAGTGCTCTACCACTGAGCCACAATCCCAGCCAGACATTCACCATTTCTTAAATTTAAAAATAAAAAAATAAAAAACAAGCAAACAACAACAACAACAAACAATAAAATACTAACAACAAAAGAGCAGAAAGCACTTCATTCATCAAAAAAAATTTGACTTTTTTTTTTTAAACAGGAAGGAGTAAGGGCAAACAATTGTGTATAAATGAAAGAAATAACCAAATGGCTTGAGTAGTTATAGGCTAAACTTTTGTGGCATTATTAAGAAGAATACAAAGATGCCATTTTTCTGTGTGTGCATATATTGCCAGGAATTGAACACAAGACCTCACACATGCTAGGCAAGTGCTCTACCCCCCTGAGCTGGTGACTTATTCCCCCAAAGGTTCTGTTTTGAAAGAGCCAGTAAATAAGTCACATACACAAGTCTTTGAACAAAGCATGGTTTGGGAGGCACAAAGTGGTAATTTCCCTTCTTCATGAAAAGCAACAGGAGGTTGTGTATGCATTCTGTACCAGCTATTTACTTTTTATATCTTGTTGAAGATAAAGACAGAGGGAAAAAAATGTAGATATGTGAAAGCACATGAAGAAATTAGCACATGGTATTTAAAAAGAAAATCTTTTTAAAAAAGTGTTTGTTCAAGTCCTTACCCATTTTATAACTGTTATTCCTTGTTGTAGAGTTGTGAGGTCTTTGTACACTTTTGATATTAACTCCTTATCAGAAATACAGCTTTCAAAAGGAGTTTCTCCCATTCTGTGGGTTGTGATTTTATCTTGTTGATTGTTTCTTTTGCTATGCAAAAGCTTTTCAGTTTTGTTTGTTTCACTCATTTATTTTACCTTTGTTTCATATGATCACTAAAAACAATGCCAAGAAGCTTTCCCTGTGTATTATTCTAGGAGTTTTACAATTTCAGGCCTTATACATATATTTTTCACCCATACATATAATGTTTTGTATATATTTATATTAATTATTATTCAGCTTTAAAGATAAAGAAATCCTGGCATTTATTAGTAACTGAATAAATCTGGAGTATGTTATGATAAATAAGGCATATACAGAAAGACAAATGCTGAGGACCTCACATGTGAATCCAAAAATGTTGAACTCTTAGAAGCAGAGAGTAGAAAGGTAGTTCCTACGGGTTAGGGCAAGGAAGTGGGGGAATGGGGAGATACTGGTAAAAATGTACCAATTTTAATCAAAAGCGGAATAACTTTTGGGAAAATAATTCACAATAGCCTATTACATATTTTATGAATAACTAGAAGAGAGGAGATTGAAAGCTTCAAACACAAAGTACTGATAAGAAGTTAGAAGCATTAATCATCAGGTCATGATTGTTACCTACTGAATACATGTATTGAAGTATCATAAAATAATTCATAAATGTGCATATTATTAAATGTCAATCAAAAATTCAAAATATTTGCAGCAGAAATGTTAACTATACTGATTTTGTCATTACACAATGTATACATGTATCCAATTATTAAATTGCAGTCCATACATGCATATAATTAAAACAGGAATTATTAATAAATAAATATAATTACAAAAACTAAGTTCTAAGAACTTAATATCAGCATGTTAAACATGGTATTACTAATAATCCTGTAATTTATACTGGAAGTTTTTTGAGTATATAACTTAATCAATTCATCAGACTGTACATTTTCAGTATATCTAATTTTCTTTTGTCAACTATATAAAATAAGCTGGAAGAAATTTTTTTTTAAAAAATCATTAAAACCAATTACAAGGAGCTTTTCCCCTAAAAAAGAAAAATAAAAGATGACTAAAATTAAAGTTCATCAGGAATATTAAGTATTAATTGAATACAAATGAAATGAAATATAAATACACATAAGTTATAATAATTAATGTTATTTTACCTTATATTAATTCTTTAAAAATATAAATTCTTTCCAGCATAATACTTGTTAGAATTAAATCATATTAAAATATATTTTTGGTATCAGCATATGTGCCGATATTTATAATCTTTCTTACAAGGAGTTTCATAGTTTGGGTACAAAAGAAAGCCCTATCTGCCTTGATGTTGAGTAGAATTTTTATATTCTTCTAAAATACTGACAATAGGATCATGATTTGAAAATTATTGAAATATGGACAATTAACATCAATCTCAAATTTTATATCTTATGCAGGTTTCTTACTTTGTAAATATATTGAGAAGCAATTTTATTAAACACTTCTGAGTGTCAGTCATAATAAACATATATTTTATTCCCTGAGAAAGACTAAAAAATTATATGACTAAGTAAACTTAAAAAAAATAAGTTTAAGCTTTCAAAAAATAACATTCAATTAACATGCCACTCATGCTGATATAACAAGAAATTATTCAGAAGTACACATGATAAATATTGGACATTTATGGATGATCTAAGATAAAAGTCAGCTTATCTTTTCTTGTTGAGCCAATTCTCATAACCATTACAGAGTACTCCCAGATTTTAGAATAAAATATAAAATAAATATAAAATATATTTTTAAATGAAAGATTACTACATATATAAGTAATTAAGTGTGTATAAATACATTTCAAAAGAACATCAGTAACTAAAAGGACCTCCCTTTGGATAATGGTGTTTTAGGTAACTTAAAATTTTCTTTATTTTTCACAATTTTTGTGTGTGTATGTGTGTTTATTTTGCTACTTTTGCAATTTAACACTGTTTGTAAACAGAAAATTATATATGCTACTCATAAAATTCTGCTGCTTTTCACAAAATAATATAGCCTTTAGTAATAATATTTACCAACTTAATATAAATTATTTTATATTTTTAGAAAAGAACTTCCATCATATCACTAATTTTTTTTTTTTTTTTTTTTTTTTAAGAAAGACAAGTTTATTTGGGTTTCACAGTTTCAGAGGTCTCAGTTCATAGCAGGCTGGCTCTATATCTCGATGCCTGAGGTGAGGAAAAACATCATAGCAAAAGACTATGGTGGAGAAAAGCAACTCAAGATGTGGTTATCAGTATGCAGAGAGAGCTACCCCAAAAGCATGCCCCCAGGGACTCACCTCCACCAGCCATACCCTACCTGCCTACAGTTACCATCAAGTTAATCCCTATCAAGTGATAAACTCAGGGATAAGGTTAGCACTCTCATAACCCAACCATTTCCTATCAATACTTTCTTGTATTTTCTCACACAGGAGCTTTTGTTGGACACTTGATATCTGAACCATAACATTGTATCCATGGCCTCCAAAAGTTCATGCCCATCTTAAAATGAAAAGTCCATTTTCAAGAGTCCCCATAGGCTTAACAATTGCAAGACTGCCCAAAAGTTAATGTCCAAAGTCCCCTGGGACTCAAGGTAAATTCTCAGCATGAGCTCCTGTAAAAATCAAAAGCAAGTCATATATATCAAATATATAACCGTACAAAGTAAACATTTCTATTCCACAAGGGAGAAACAGGGGGATAGTAAGAAGGGATGGGATCAAAGCAACATCAAAATCCAGTTGGGTAAACAAGTTCTGTAGCTCCACATTCATCTGGGGCACAGAGAAAACATGAATAATCTTTAAATTAATTAAAAGTAAAACAAACAATTTCTAATCACCCTCAAAATGTTTCATTAGTTGACATTTGAAAAAGTCACTCAACTTCAATTTGGTACACAAAGTTCCCAATTAAGGTTGCATTTATTTACAACCTTTCAATTTTATGATGGTGCCACAGTGATAAACATTCTGAAGAAACCATACTATGAATTTTGAATTTTAAACTTTTCTGGGATTAGATATATGACATTCAATACTCTCTCAGGATGCTGGATGGTAGCAGTGCCACTGATTACAATTAGAACAGGTGACAATTGTAAAGCTATGATGCTTTCGTAGATAAGGTTTATTAAATATATTTTGATTTGTGATATTTTCAGTGTTAACTGTGCTTATTGGGATATAACCTCATTGTAGGTCAAGGGTCATCTGCATTTTTTTTTAAATTTAAATTGCAGTTTATCTATAAAACTTTTTCCCAGGTATTTTTAACATTTCACCATTTCTGAGATGTCATTTCCAGTTATCTGACATAATATTAGGCTTTGCATTTCTAATAAATTGAGTGCAATTTTCTATCATGTTCTCTACTCATATAAGAAAACTTTGAATTCCTGATCTACCTCCTGGTATTTACAAATCCACTTGTATCTTTATCTTCATTCGACCCTTGGACCCTTGATATCCTTCACATATCATTTGCAGTGGATTCTTATTGGTCCATCACTCTTCAAGGAATGGCACATTACATAGATTCAAATGGACAACTAACTCTTCTACAAGAGGCTTAAACCTCTTAAGGATAGAGGTATGCTTTATTCACTGATTTATCCCCTCAGAACTGAAACAATACTTGTGTAATGTAGGCATTAAATAATATATATTGAATGAAAATGAATATAGAAAACTTCATCATTTCTTCAGTTATTTTGCTCATATCCATCTTTTGGCTTCATGCCACAATCTAGTTAACATAGCCTCTAATTAAAGAAAAGACACATATCAACAAAATTTAACCCTATACTTTGTTAAAACCTGAGTAAACTTAAAAATAAAATCACCAAAAGAAGAGAATAAATATACAATTAATAAATCAATATCATCAGTGCATTGTATTATATATGTACAAGTTTATACAGTGAATATAAATATACTTGTTTATCATTTTCTTTGCTACCTGATATGATTATACTTATTTTAGCATTAAAAATAGAACAGAGGCACCAAATTTAAATTGCTTTTTTCTTTTCTCCAATAATAATAGATATATTGAGAATCATACTTTTTTTGATCTGTAGGAAGTCAGACATTCAATAATCAAAAGTAAAGATTTTTCCCTTCAATTTAGTAATAAGTAAAAAAAAAGGTTTTGTAGATTTTTTTGTGTATATTCGTTTTCAATATTCTCCTTTCTATTTAAGTAATTTATCTTTTTCATGGGGTACAGAGCACTGTACTGTCATCCACACAATCATCTGGATTGTTTATGTGAGGACACAGAGGGAGAGCACACTTGTCTGTTAGAGTTTTGTTAAAGTAAAACAAATAAATGTTCACAGGTAACTCATCAAGGTGAAAATTGAGCTGTCTATCTGAATGAGAAGTTGAAGAATAAGGAAATAGTATGAAAATATAGAAACAACGCTCTCTTGGTAAAGAGAAAATGAGAAAATGAGTGAATCAGGAGTATCATAAACAGGAGTATAAGTGCAATGATTGAATATTGAAATGTTAAGATATGTGCTTGTCTGGTACTTTCAAATCAAAATGTCTTCATCTTTATGAAAAAGTTCAAAAATAATATTGACCAGATATTTAGAATACAAATGTACAGACCAAACTCTGGGGCACAGCAATTATAAACAACATTCTTTTCTAAGAGTCTTCTCATTGGATGAGAAGTTATCCCATAGATGATGAGTTAAAATTAAGGTAAAATTAAATAAAAATCAGTAATCACACGTAAACTCATAAAATAATTAAATTTTTCAACCCTCAAGTGCAGAACCTCTTCCCAATAACAGATATGTATTATTTGGTCACTTACATGAACAAAAAAAATTCCTAAATCCTAGACCAATTAGGAACAACGAGATCAAGTTTTTTACTCTCACACAACAGAATTCCCAGGTAAGATGGTGCTTAAAATGATCAGAAATGCTGTTTCCATGTATCATTCCACCTGCTTACTGCAGAGGATGGCTTTTGGTATCATTTTCTAAGGTCCTAGGTAGCTTTTGGGACTTACATTTTTACTTCTGCGTTTTAAGCAGCAGAAAAAAAGGAGAAAGTAAGATTAAAAAAAAAAAAAAAAAACTCATTTTCTCAAAGTCTGTTTCTAGATGCCCCATTGCTGTTATGTAGCACGTCTTCTCCAAAGTGTGTGCGTTGCTTATATGATTGTAATAAAAGATAGGGACTCTAGGAAGTGTTCTGTCACAACAGCTCTTCACTGACTGATGGGATTCGGGCATTAATAAAGCAAGCTTCCTGCAGCTGCTGTCTAGCTGGAGGGCTTTTCCCCTTTCCTACACTGTGAGGACACAGCATTCTTGGCTTCTGGATGACTCAGAAAGAAGACCTTACCATATGCAGAACTTGATCTGGGACTTTCCAGCACACAGAATTGAAGGCAATAACTTTCTGCTGTTTATAAATCGCATAATCTCATATTTTATTGGTTTAGCACAAAAAGACTAAGACACTTCAGAATCAGTCACAATGTCACATTTAGTGACAAGAGAGATTGAGGAATACAGTTCATTAACTTGGAACACCTCTGCATTCTACCCTGCAGGTCTACTGTTAAGGTAAAAGGGACAGAAGGATAGCTCAGTAGGTAAATCAAGGTCTCTGCCAAAGTCTTTGGTGAAAATATGTCACATTTATATCTTTATATCGTTCAAATATTTTTTTTTTCAAATTACTATAATACTTTTTGTTTTGTTGATTTTTTTAACCCTCTTTCTTCCCTTTCTTTTTTCTTTCTGAGTCAACATTGTCACCAGAAATTATTTCTCAAAGTCATTTGACTTAAACTTTAATTAAAACCCCATAATACAGGAACAAATCATCTGGATTTTGAGATCTTCCCTGTCATAAAGCCTTACAGTGAGTTTTGGTTCCATTAATTTGAAATATATACTGTGTCTAAATTTAATCAGCATAACAATTTTTCTATATTTAATATATTTATGATACCACATGCGAAATATTTATGTGAATAAAAATGTTTCTAAAGCAAATCACTAACTTAATTCTAGAGATTTTCAATGAAAAATTAAACAACCAAGAGTAAAATTTATTTAATTATAATTGATCCTAAATAGTACTCCTAAATTTTAATTTTATTGTTACATTTTTATTCTGAAATCCAAGGTGAATCTCATTTTTTTTAGGTAATCAGGAAATTAAGGTAATCAGTAAAAAGGTTATTTAAAACCTAAAATACAGCTATTATTTTCCTAAGAAATTATAATACACAGTAAGAAATTAGCAGGTAGATCCATATCTTGAGTAGATGGCAATCTAAAAGTAAATACAAAAAACATAAAACAAGGGACATAGTTTGATGAAAGTCTATAATTTAGAGAATGCTTATGGTCAGTAGACATAGGGGATATTCCTTTGCAAAGTTTATTTGCATATCAACTGTCCACATAGTGAAAGTGGAAAGTCCATTAGGTGTTTGAAGCTCAGGTTCAGGTATGAAAATTGGAGAAAGAAAATTGGAAGTTACAGACATACTGATGATAATGAAAGTGGATAATTTGTATTCAGATTTTCAAAAGAAAAAATAAAAGAATAATTTAAGCTAGTGTAACATTAATAGATGTTCCCCAAAGGAATTCAACCAAGGACATTGGGGGGAAAGGATAGGGAGAGGCAAAGAGGTAATAAAGAGTGTAAGTGTTTGATATGGAAACCTGGAAAGGAGAGTGTTTCTAGCAGGAGGATGTATGGTCATCCCTTTCTTTCAGGTACTGCTTAAGAGGAATAAGAGGAAGTGTGGGGAATGACCAGTAGATTTAGCCAGGTGCTGTTAACAGAGCAGTTTCAGGGAAATGGACCAACAAAGCCTAATTGAAATGGGTTTGGGAGAGCATTGCAGGAAAGAAAGATAGCCCTTGGCAATTTTTTTAAGGAATTTTACTATGAGAAGGTTTATATAGCGAGCAGGACCTAAAAATGATATCCAGGTTTGCTCAATCATTTATTTAAAAATAAAAAATTAAAATTATGTGCCATGCTGATAACAATTGTAAAAGCAATGAAAAGGAAAACCTGAAATAAGGAAGAAAGTGGACAAATGCTTGATCAGTTCCTTGCATAGGATATAAGGAATGAGGCCTCTTGTGCAAGTTGAAGGAATGGCTTTCATTTGAATACATGATTGACAGTTTATGTTTTATGACATAAATACTAGGATTACAAAGCAAGGTGTCAAGGATGACACATTACTGGCTTATGTAACAGGATAAAGCTGTATCTTTTACTGAGGTGTGAAACCTTGGAAAAATTCCAGTTTTATTATGAATAGATTGAGTTTCATCTATCTTTGAGATACAGAATTGACAATCTCTAGCAGTTACTTACTTAATGATAGATACGAAAAGTAAATGTGATCCAGATATAAAAAGAATATCCAAATAGATCTGAGAAGTAAATGTGACACTTTATTTATCTGTAAATGATCATTAAAGATAATCAATAGGCTAGTCTTTGAAAAGAATATGAAGTAATTGATAAGAGGACTGAAATGTAAGCCTTGCTGGATCAGTCCCAATACATATCTGTTTTTGGAAAATTCTCTCCTCCAACAATGTCCAAAATGGATGCACTACATGTGGTCTTTTCTTTTTTAATCAGACAACTTGATAGGGTTTTTTTTTTGTTACAATAATTATATTAATTTCTTTAACATGAATAATATTCCAAGACTAACATTGTACAGTTTCCTAAAAAATATTTCCCCCAAATCTTACATTAGTAAATATATCTGTATTTCTGTTATACCTATTATATTAGTACTAAATTATTTTAACAATGCTTCACAAATAACATATTGTAGCTGCATGGCCAATCCTGATATCAGTCTTTAGATTTTTTTTCCTTCTTTCTTTATTCAGAGTATCCTTATATTTTTGATATTTTTTTTTCCTGTAACACATATTCTTTAGTTGCCCCAATGAATGTGATATTTCAGTTTGGCTGCTTTTCTTCCCATCCAATTATCATCATTTCAGTTATTCCTGTTGGAAAAGTTTAACTTTAATGTTAGATTTAGAAGATGGAATTTTCTAATACAAAGATGAATGCTGCCTTAACACAAAGAAGCTAAATGTTATCTAAAGAAAAATTTTTTTTTGCCATAACATATCTTTTAATATTCTCCCATGTGGAATTTCCCTGAAATTTCACTGCATTTGAAAACTTATAAAATATTTTTACTGAATAAAATAAAGCATGCAGGAATTTCTGAAAGACTTGTCCTTTGGCTGTAATACTTAGTAATGCATTAGACCACAGCTATAAGTCTTTTAAGAACATATTAGTTTGAAATTCTATTCCCTTTGTGAGAAATGCAAGATATTAAAAATGTATTCTGAAATTATTCTTTGATCCAAGGCTTTCTATCCAGAGGAAACAATACTTGTGGGAAGTTTCTCCATTACATTGATAGATATTGAATAAAATCCTTTTCAAAAATGTTACAAAGTAAATGGGGAAAAAACTATATACACTGCTAACTAAGATGTTGAGATCTGCAAAGCATACTGACCCAAGTGAGCTATTTCATAGAACTCACTTTGTTCCCAATGTAATACAAAAGGTTTAATTCTTTAGAAAGAACTAAAATGTATTCTAAGGAATATATTTGCTTGTATGTGGCAAACTTTTATTACACATTAATTTTAACAAATCTGTATCATTTCTTAACTTCATAAATTATGTATATGGGTGTTTATGTTTGTATATTTTTGAATATATACATTCAAATCAGCCCATATATATATATATATATATATATATATATATATATATATATATATATAGTGTGTGTGTGTGTGTGTGTGTGTAGAGAAAGAGAGAGAGGAAGGGAGAATGTGCAAGAGAAAGTTCTGGCACTGAAATATCTCAGACTAATTTTCATAACTGTCTTTAAGAGACAGGCTGACTATGAAAAAATTTAGAGACTAAAATAACTCCTATTCAACATTCAATATTTAGAGACTCTTTTTCTAGGAGTCTAGATAATATATAAAATCTCAAACTCTTGGTTTAGTTTGGCTAAAGTGTTATTGAAGAATATTAATAAAGCTATTATTTTTTTAAATGAGAGAAAAGATTGGCTTTGGAAAGTTGGGTCATTTAAATAATTTCTTTTGATTTCTTCTATGAAACTCACAAGTTTTGGACTATACCCTTTTGAAGTAGAACAAGCAATAAGACTAAAAATGTGACATGTGAGGCCAGAAGATCATTACAGTACTAGAGTCATCTCAAACTTCTTCAAGGTTTATAAAACACTGCAATAAACTAGCTCCCATTTCTCATTGAAGCAGATATAGAAAATGCAGTAGTGGTACATGGAATCTTGTCTCTAACTGTTCAGTTTCTCCATATGACATTATTTTTTTACATTCATGCTTTTTTTCCTCTCGATATGTGACTAGCTAGAAAGAGTCCTTGCTTGACTCTATATGTGTCTTTCTGTGATTAATGTCATTGTGATATGGCTTTGGGGGATAGATTTTGGGTCTGTTGATCAAGCACCACTGATCAGTATGCGCACACACACACACACACACAGACAAATACACATTATCTGGCTAAATTTGAGGCCTTTCTTTTATTTTAAATTAGCCCTTAGAAATTTGGAGAAAAGAAAGGGAATAAAAGTAACAACGGGGGGAGCTGGGGTTGTGGCTCAGTGGTAGAGTGCTTGTCTAGCCCACGTGAGGTGCTGGGTTCAATCCACAGCCTCACATAAAAATATATAAATAAATAAAATAAGATCTTATAGTAATAGTGGGAGCTACAAAAAGCAATTGATATTACAATAGTTAGCTCTTCTGGTCAAATATCTCTATGACCATCAGAAAAGGCTTTGCCTGAAATGCACAAACTCTGAACCTTCAACATAAGAACTGTTTACAAAACACAGTGTAATAATTTCAATGATCAAAGTTTGTGTTATAACCTTACTACTATGGAAGTATATAGCTATAGCTTATTGGTGTATTATAAATATACCTAGTAGATCTATATTTCATTTTATTTATCATTTTTGTTATTTTACTTGAAACAGTCATTTTTTAATCACCACTTGAATTTTTTGATAGTTTGGCTTAGTGTATAGAAATTCAATAATGAGTGTGAACTCTACACGTCTAATTACTGACATATATAAAAAACGTAATGTGGATTTTAGAATTACCTTGAGTATCATAATTATGAGATAGCTCTTAATGGGACAGAAAATAATTTCCATTTTATGGAACCAGAAGATATTAGTTGCTTAAAACTTAAAATATGTATTAAAAATTTGGCATCCTTGTTGGACACATTAGGGGCTTGTTCATTCCACTTATTGCTACCTGATATTAAATTCGGAAAGACAGGGGTTTTCTGTCTGCTGAAGACTATTTTGTTGCAACATAAGGAGAATACTCAGTGAATGCAACTTATGCCATTAAAAAATAATAATATTGATTGAAAACAGTTGCTTTATTTAGTTTACCTTCAATATCTAGCATTGTAGAACCAATTGATGCAGGAACAACATGATATAGTCAATTTATATAGATTTGTTTAGTAAAAATATAATGAATATTTTGGACATTTTATTTAACATATATTATTCTAGCAAACTGTAACAATTCTATATTATATACAAATATGTAGCCTCACACACTGGTGTCTAGGAAAATTCTCAAAATTTCTTTATAAGAAAAATGTAGGAAGTCCTACTCTTGGGAAATTTCTTGACCAACATTTTTCAAATTTCAAAGTGGTATGAATACATTTCTACAAGCTTTATCATTTTCCTGAGGTTTGATGAGTCTTCTCTCTCTCTTTATTTCATATCTTTATTTAGGCTTTTAAAATGAGTAAGTTGTAATGCAATATTACAAGTATGATTAAGATAAACCATATGATGAATTCTATAACTAACAGTCTTAGTTTATATAAGAATGAGCCACAGAATAAATAGAAAAAAAAAACACACAAAAACCTTTTAACTTATATGACGATATTTATAAATATGAAGACAAAACTTACTTTTTTTTGTATACAGGAACTCAATTTTAAAATGACAATATGTTTCTAAATAATACTGTTCTCTTTTCTCAAAGGTACATTTCTTTTATTGTAGTTAAACTCCCCCAAATCCTCAATAATATTGACAAATTAGAAAATGTTTTAAAAGATCTTAATGTCACAAAAGTATTGCATGCTTTTTGTATTTGTGTGATCTACTTTGATAAAATATAAATGTAAACTCCCCAATATTAATAAATCTTTATGCTTATACCAAATTATAAAAATGTTTTACTTTTCCAACTTTTAATACGATAGACAAGGAATTTGATAACCCTTTTTCAGCTTTCCACATCTCTGACTAAAGTACATTGCAAGAAAAACTTAGAAAAGGAAAGATTGGTATTAGCTCATATTTTCAGAGGTCTAATTCCATGGTCAGCTTGCCCAGTGCTTTGGACCTGGAGTGAGGCAAAACATCTTGGTGGAAAGTCATAGTAGAGGAATTCTGCTCAGTTCATGGCAGTCAAGAAGCAGAGAAAGAGGTGACAGAGGGACCAAGGAAAAAATATATCCCTCTGTGGCATACATGCTTCAACTGTGCCACAACTGCCCAGTGTCCACTGCTTCCTAGTAGTTCATTCAAGAACTGACTTTTCATATTTTTATACATTAAAATATTACTTCTTTCAACAATAAATACTCATCATAAATTAAAAGAAAGACAATTTTATGAATTTGGGTAAAATATTTAATTCTAATATTAAATATACTGTTAACAAATGGCAGCTCTTCTCATCCAAGTATAAATAATATATGTTTAATGAGGAAAATCACATATAAATGCAATATAGACCCTTGAAATTTCATTTCTTCAATGTTTAAATACAACTAGTGCTGATTTCTTTACCTTAATTTTTCAATCCATTTTAGAAATTGAACTGGCTTTACTTTTGTACCTTAATATTTAGTGACTGATATATAATATTTACAGTGAAGAAAATAAAGATTATGTTTTACAGTTTTCAGCAAAATAAA
Source organism: Marmota monax (assembly GCF_021218885.2). Classification (NCBI taxonomy): domain Eukaryota; kingdom Metazoa; phylum Chordata; class Mammalia; order Rodentia; family Sciuridae; genus Marmota; species Marmota monax. The sequence continues at coordinate 8,734,194 of NW_026694610.1, forward strand.
AGCTATTCAAATGTGCATATGCACATAGGTACGTGTGTGTATTACTTTAACTGTACTTGTTTTTAATATTTTAAAATAATTTATTTTTAACATATATTAGTGTATATTCATTTTTTTACGTTTACGTATATTTTAAATAATGTATTCAGCTACCTAAAGTACATCAGGCTGTAAGTTAGTTGTTGCGAACATAAACTTAACCAGGTACACAGTCTACTGACTCTCAATGGTTTAAAGAGAAGGGAGAGGCATAAATATGTAACCAGGAAACTACACAATATTATGTAAGATTTTTTATAGAGATAATAATAATGCAGGTTTTGTGAGTGCAAACATCACGTATAAAAAGCTTTCAAGATCCAACTGAGGCTAAGAAGACAGTAGCGGTAATTAGAGGTTAGAGAAGGTAAATAAAATATTACAAGAATGAAACAGTATTTGCAAAGTCTAAGATGTAATACTGAGCTTGTTATATTAAGGCTGTGGAAAATGTTCTTTATAGCTTCAACACAGTGTTTGAAGATGTGGCACACATAAGGCTATAGATACAAATGATCATGCTTTAAGAGTTTGACGACAATTATGGCAAAGAGTTTACACTAAAATTAAGTGCATCATGAGGAATCCTAAATGTATCTTAGAAAGAACACTAATAACTACAGTGAAAAGCATAAATATATAAACACACAAAAAAGAAAAACTGTTTAGGAGTATACGTCAATGATGTAAGTGATAAATCGTAGTTTGAAACACAACAATATGAATGAGGCTGGAATAGAGTAGAAAGGCTTGGCAGAAATCTAGACAATAAAATTGTTAGAAATTGGAATCAATTTAATATACAGTGGATTACAGTAATTGTGGATTGTAGGATGTCTTTGAAGTTTGTATCTTGGGCATATAAATGAATGAAAATAATTCTGTGTCATCAAAAGCACAAACCAATTTTGTTAAGGAGAGGAATATGTGGTCAGTTTTTTTGAATCCTGAGTTGAATAAAATTGAATATAGGCAGACAAAAATGACATCAAATGTTTCATTTATCTGTAGACACTGAGAAGTGATATTGTAAAATGTATAATGTATGATAGTAAATATTTATAAATGATAAAAAATATAACATACAATAAAATAATAAAATCAAAATATGCAGGACTTTTCAATAAAAGGCACATCATGATAAGACATATAGAGGTTCATGTCCAAGCAGAGTTAAGGTTTATACAATTCAGAATGTAGAAAAAGAGCATTACTGAAGATCACTATTAAAGAACTTATTGTTCTGTGCCTGCGGAATGAAGCCACAGGAGATGTCAATATATTCTAGCAAATATACAGAATGGGAGGAGAATGAGCATTATGAACAAAGTATGAAACCCTAAAATGTGGAGAAGCCTTGCTAATATCATTATTGACCTCAGCATTACTTCCTGAAACTTTCTCTCCATTTGATTCAGTGACAAAATAATCTATTCATAGTTTTCTATCTTATCATGTATTCACAAAAATGCAAATCTGCATATTATATGTTATAATTTTCAGATGTTTTACTGGGGATATAGTTCAGTGGTGGAGCTATCTAGCACTCCCATGCACCCTGGGTTCAATTTCCAAGAACATGTGCATGAACATGAGCACGTGTGCTTACATACACAGACACACACACACACACATACAATTCAAATAAAAGGCAAACAAATCATATGATAGTATCTAAGTCTATTGGTAGGTGCAATACTTAACTCATTTATCTTTCTTATTCTTGTGTAGACTTGTGAATAAATGTAATTATTTGTTTACTTATTTGTTTACAATAATTTTAAGTGCATTTATGTGATATTTATATTATGAAAATTTTCTAGTATATAGGAATAGTAAAATTATGTTGGATTTTTTTTAAAGAGAGAGAGAATTTTTTTAATATTTATATTTCAGTTTTCAATGGACACAACATCTTTATTTTATTTTTATGTGGTGCTGAGAATCGAACCCAGCGCTGCGTGCATGCCAGGTGAGCATATTACCGCTTAAGCCACACCCCCAGCCCTTAAGTTGGATTATTTTATGAAACAAAATTCCAGACCCAAATTACAAACATAATTATCCTAAAATGCAGAAATGGTTCTTCACTAGTACATAGAGTTGCAATAATATCCACAGTGCTCATAGACTTAGCAAAACTAAACAAATTATAATGAAAATTTTATTAAAAATACTATGTTTTGGCATTTAATTTGTATGGTTTCATGGACAAAGTTATTTATTTAGCATACCAAAAAATAAATGACTGAAAGTGTAATAATTAAAATTATTAATGGGCCAGGTATGGTGGCACATGCTTGTAATACCAGCGGCTTGGGAGGCTAAGGCAGGAAGATCTGGAGTTCAAAGCCAACCTCAGCAAAAGCAAGATGTATATAGATATATAGAGAGATAGATATAGATAGATAAATGGATATAGATATATAGATATATCTCTCTAAATATACTGCCTGTTTTAAATTATCTTTCATTTAATAAGTGAGATTTAGTTTTTGTGTTACAGTATTTTTAGTTTAACTATAAAAAAAACCTGTTTATTATGGGAAACACATTGTGATTTCTTTCTGTTCCTACAGAAACTTTTGAAGGGTTAAATAATAAAACACTAGTAAATCAGACAAAACTCAATTCGGCTCTCTTCCACTGCAATACCTGGAAGTAAGGAAAACAGTATTGAAGGAAGTAAGAAACCTTGATTGATATCCTCATTGGGAAGACAGATGAGGGCTGCCTGACAGTTTCTGTCTAAAATTCAATTTCCTGCAGTTCATGATACTTAGTTTCATTATTTATTTATTTATTTTAACAATATGAAATATTTAGTTTGGAAAACTAAATATTTCAAAAGGAAATTTGATGTTTGTAATTTTTAATTACAGCATACATGTTTAAAGTTCCTTTTATGCTGTTTTTCTTTGAGCTCCTCCTTGAAGGAAGTACACCTGATGCTCTTTGCTTAGGGTCAATATATCCAGTGCATGTCTAGGGTTGAAAATACAGCAAACATGCATCTGTCTCTGGAGTTCTCATTTGTCTTTTTTTCCTTATATTTTCAAGACAGCTATCTCCTGAGAAGACTAAGTGACATAACAGCAGATCAGCAGGAAATCAAAACTCCAAGTTCTATGTGTTAATGCATCAAACATGCCACCATTAAGATGAAGGATAACTTCCTGGCATAAAGATTAGGATGCATTTTCAAGAAGAAAATATCCTCGTGTGAATTGTTTCTTATTTAGAGACAAAATACAAAAAAAAAAACATATTGTATTGTCAATGTACTTTCCATAGGGATATAAAATTATGCTCTCTGTTTTCATAGCATAATATAATAGACCATTAATAAATGCTTCTGTTTAGTTTTTCCAATCCTTTAAAATGTCTTAAATTGAAAATTATGACCTGATTAGTGAAGGATGCTGAGTTAAGATGCACAGATCAAGAGTTAAACATCAAAGGAATAATTATATTATTTTGTGACAATACATAATCTGATAAAAGGAAGGTAAAGAGAATGTGCAGCAACAGTAAAATTCTGCAGTTATTTCCTTAAGATTGGTCATATAGGTACATTGTTATATATAAAAAAGAATGAAATACAGTTATTATTTTTGTGAGATCTCTATAGATGTGCTTGTTAATTAGACCAAGGTTAATTGAGTTCCAAACATTTGACTCTAATTATTGTGAGATATACACATCAACAAAATCATCACCTTCAAAGATGTTAAATATGGTAGGGCAGGGGTGGGGAAGAGACAGTAAAAACAACAAAAATGTAGATATGTTTAACTGAGAGAATAAGGGGATTCTAGAGAGAAGAGTATGATTTTAGGTGTTTGTTCTCTACATCTATCAGAATAGGTAATTTTCAAAGATAACAAAAACTCAGAAAAACAGGCAATTTGGGAAGATTAAAATCAAAATTGTCTTTATAGGATGGTTCATATGTCTATGACATCAAAGGTAAACCTTTGACCCAAAGGAGATTGGCCAAGGTGAATGATAAAGTCTACATAGAAACACTTCTTAAGCTAGCAAGTCTGGAGTGGAGACTATTGACACCAACTACATTGCTTTTCCCAGGACAGTGCATTCATCCCCCAGCTGCCATACATTTTGGCTGTCAAGTTCTCACTCTTGTTCCTTTCTTTGAAAAATTTCCTGTCCTACCCTCCTTAGTGGGGAATGACAGAAAGATTCAGAGGTTCAAGCCTAATAACTGGCAGGGTGATGGGATACAAGGATCTATTTCCCAGCTTTAACACTGCACTATCTTTATGGTACAAATCATGCTCCAAAGAAACCAGGCTGAAACTAGTTTCCAGCACAGACTACAACCTGGCTAACCTTTCGTCCTGTCCTGTTCTGTGTCTCCCTGTCCCCATTCTCTGAGAACACTTCTTTAATTGAAGGCACATAGAAGGAACCAGCCCAAGCACTTCCAAGGAAACTCATGTACAACATTAGTTTAACACTCAACTGCTGCTAAGGAAACAAGAATTTAATGAGCTTCTAAAACTGAGCTCTATCTTGAACTATAAATCTACTGACAGAAAATGCTTAATTTTCTCAGAAGGCAAAGTTAAGGGGACAGCCTTGGTCTTGCTATGACTCAACCATATAGTTATTATTGTTCTTTCCTTTAGTTACTTGCACACACACACAAAAAAAAATTCAAAAAACTTGTCTCAAATACTCCAAATATTTTTTGCACCATGATAGAGAATAAGGAAAAGAATACATGATTCAAAAGGACATAAAAAGAAATAATGTCATTTATTGTTAATTTGAATGCAGTAAATTAAAACAGTAAAGGTGTCATTTGGAAGATTTTTAGAATATAATATAAAATTGAAATTTTTTCAGTAATTTGTACTTAGGTGAACTGTGAAACTCAAGGTAGAAAACTTGATGCTGGTTAAGAATTAAAATTTACATGTTTTCTGGCTCTTTATTTATAATACCAAGTGGGTCCTCATAATGTAGGATATGTATCACAGATTTCTAAAGAACAAACCGGAAGCCAACTGAAATCCATGATTTTCCACACTCCTTTTCCCAGCTTGTCTAACACCTCTTGCAGTCATTGGGGGAGAGTATGAAAATGCCTTTTTATAACCACTACCTCACATTGACACTCTGTGCTTTTTTATTTTATGTTTTTTACTTTTTTCCTCTCAATTAAATTGAGAAATTACAAAGTAGCAAAATGTTGCAGTTAATCCACTAGGAAAAAAAATCATATGCATATAAAGTAAAATATACTGCTTCTTTCATGAACAGTGTGTGAGCTATTTGAAAATTTTATGCCATTAGCACTTTCAATATGTCATTAACCTAGAAAATAAGAGGTAGTAATGAAAGTCATTAAATGCAGTTGAGTGTCCTGCTGTAGCCTGGCCAATAAGGGCATAAAGAATGAGAAACAGAGCAAGACATTCTAGTACATTACAACTTGGCAGGGTTGTTTCTTCATTTATATATATTTTTCCCTGCCTCCATATTACACTTCTTGTCTATAGAGGACAAAAGAAGGTGTTAGACAGTTTTACCAGTTACCAGTAATAAAATGTCTACTGATCTCTAATATAAAGACCATTAGTATTTATTTTTGAACACTGAGAACATCACACTCTCTATATCCTCCAATCACCTGGTACTGTCATGAATTCATACACCGCTGTGTGTAGCTAAGTTTTGATATTATGATAATAGTCACAAGCAAAGTTGCTGAGAGGAAAAATGTAAGATGATTATTATTTCTCTAGTTGAAAATTTATATTATTTTTGTGTGTTATGAGCCATAAAAGTATTTTTTTCTTTGTTTAAATACTGTCAAAATCATTTTCCCTATAGCCTATATGTATACCTCAACTATGGCCAGTCCAGAAAACTCTTTTATGATTTGCCCAATTTTGAATGGACTTTAATGTAATCAAACTATTTTGTACCGTGCTCCAGAACATATCAACTTTGTCACCAACATTAAACTGGAGGGAGGAAAGTCAAGATCACCTCTACATTTTTAAATAGACCAAGATAATTTCATGAAAGTTGGTCCTGCCTGTAGCAACATGTGGATGCTAGATATCTAATGGTGTTGACTTTTTTTTCTGAAATAAATTATACTTAATGCTAATATTAGAAAAGTTAAAATAAATATATCTATATATACTCTATTGCATGTATAACTAAAAAGAACACATGAAAAAAGCAAAGTTGAAATAATGGATAATTGCTCTAAATAGTAGGATAAAAAATACTAAAAGCAAAATGAATTTATATGTGAAGTAATGTAGCAGAGATACTGAAAAACATGAAGTGCTAGAGGAAAGCTTATAATTGGAGAATAGTTTTTAATTATAGGAAAATTATAAAGAAATTATTATGATTCATGATATAAATTACAAAGATCCAACACACACACACATATATTATATATATGCTTTTTGGCTATTATATTTGTTATAGGCACATAATGTATATATAAACACTGGATAATGGATGAAATTTTGCCTATATGACAAAGTTTATGACTGGAAGTACTAGAAACCTCACCATGGTATAGGAAATAGTGATGAAAACTGATCAGTAGACCTACTTTGCTAAACTCCCCAGCTGTAGGGAAGAAAAATAAATTATAATTTTTACAGCAAATGGATGTAAAATAGTTATAAAATACCTAAAATGTAGTAGCTGGAGTTTGCCATGAAAAACAATAAGTTTTATAATTTCACAAAGCTTGGAAGTTATATGGACAGAATCAAGAAAATGCTTTTAATGCTTTGTCAACTCGTCATTATTTTAAAATGATACAGCCTTTCTGACAAATACAAAATTTGACAATTCTTCATATAGGTGTTATTTGAACAAAAAATTATCTTTTCAAATATCATGTGATTAAATAAGGTTTCCACTCAAAAGTAAAGGCATGAAGAAATTGAGTAAAAGAAGGGTCACTTATACTCTTGTGGCCAGAATTCTCAGTTTAGATATGATTAAAACTCTTAAATTCATTAAATCCATTGGTGTCATGGCTGTATTTAGGGAGTATCTTCATGGATACATCGTGTGTAATGAATGAGTGCCATAACAAATGTACATTATATTGAGAACCCGAGTATTCAGGCAAATGTCACCATAGCTGTGTGAAACTCTGTACATGTGTGCTTCTCCCCATTGCTAGTAACTGCAAGAAGCCCAGTAATCAAGAATTCTTTTTTTTTAAAGAGAGAGAGAGAGAGAGAGAGAGAGAATTTTTTAATATTTATTTTTCAATTTTTGGCAGACACAACATCCTTGTTTGTATGTGGTGCTGAGGATCGAACCCCGGGCCGCACGCATGCCAGGCGAGCGCGCTACCACTTGAGCCACATCCCCAGCCCAAGAAGTCTTTTATTACCATGAAAGATCATGGCTCTAGAGGAGGAAGTTTATCTGTGTCAATAAAGTCAACAATCCTGGGAAAAAAATAAACCACATGGTATAAGGGTAAGGTGTTCTATTTAAATGAGTTAAACATGTCCAAAAAGTATGAATGTATTACAAAAGAAGAGATTTCAGAAAAGGAAAAAAGATGTGATCCTGAAATATCTTGCCTCATTTTGTACTGCAATATGAGGAAACAAAATATAATTATTAGGCCCATTAAAATAATGTAAGACCTCCAAATAACATGAGTTCTATGTCCATGGACTCAACTGTGAATTAAAAATAATTGTACATCTATAACACCAATGACTCGGGATGCTGAGGCAGAAAGCTTGCAAGTTCAGGGAAGCCTGGGAAACTTAGCAAGAACTTGTTTCAGAATAAAAACGTAATAAAGCGGTGTGGAAATATGAGTAACTGATAAAGTGCCCCTGGTTCAATCTCTAGTACCAAAAGAAAGAAAAGAAAGAAGGGAAGGAAGGAAGGAAGGAAGGAAGGAAGGAAGGAAGGAAGGAAGGAAGGAAGGAAGGGAGGGAGGAAGGAAGGAAATATCCGAGAAAATATTTTTATTCATAATGAACATGTGCAGTTTTCTTTCCCATTACTTTTCCCTAAGTAACGCAATATGACAATGACATACATGACATTTGCTTTTTCTTTTTTCCTTTTTTTTTAGGTGTTATAAGTAATCTACAAGTTTATGACTAGAAACTGAGAAAGACTGAGGGGAAGTAGGCTCTGAGAGGTTTGTGTGTGTGTATGTGTGTGTGTGTGTGTGCATGCCACTTGCATGTGTTATTGCAAGTTGAGCCCCGGGGGTACTATACCACTGAGCTAGATATCTGACCTTTTTTAATTTATTCATTTTTATTTTGAGACAGGATCTTGCTAAATAGCCGTGGTCAGCCTTGAACTTGAAATTCTCTTGTCTCAGCCTCCCAAGTTGCTGAGATTGCAGATATGTACCACCACTCCTATTCCCTTTGTTTTTCTTTACAACAGCAGCCCAAACCCATGAGACATATTTGTATCACCTGATTAACTGATTCTAAAATTCATCTTAATAAAAATTTCTGTCTATATCATACAATAAACACTTCAGTACATACTTATTATAAAATTGTAAGTTTCCCCCCAAAACAGGAGAGAAAATTCTTTGTGTTCTAGTAATGAGACATGGTGTTTTTAAGTTGAAACAAACAAATATGCCATGCTAGGTAACTGTGGGAGGCTATCCTTGCACATGTTTTGAGTTACTTCCCTGGCTGGGTGACAGGAGCTTAGACACAGCTGTGTTAGAGCTTTCCCCACCCTTTCCCAGGTCTGAAGGCTTGTCCCTGTAGAGGCATGTCTGGCCACTGCCCCAAAGACCCAATCGTCACCCCTGACCTTGGGATTCTGCCCCCCTTAACCTTCATTGGATGGGATTTTCCCTGGAATTTTTTGTTCCCCAATAAAAAGCCCACTCCCTGGCGTTCGTTCTCTCTCTCTCTCTCTCTCTCTCTCTCTCTCTCTCTCTCTCTCTCTCTCTCTCTCTCTCTTTCTCTCTCTCTCCCCTCTTCAGTAAACCTCGCTAGCATGGCATACTTGGCAACACAAAATAGCAATTCTTATATAATGCAAAATTGTTATCTTTGGTTTCTATTTGTCTTGTGCAATGTAACTTACCAGAGATTGATTGTCTAGATGTTAATAATCATTCTCCAACTTGTACTGAACTAGGGTAATTTTGACCCCCTTTCTTACTGCTTGCTTGCTGCTATACCAACCTGGAAAGTCCTGTGGGAAATACCGATGTACCCATTGCACTGTCTTGATAAATGCACAATTCAGCTTCTGTACCTTCTCGCTTGCAGCTACATCAACCCAGATGTGGTGTTTGGCATTAAATATCCTAAAATGTTCAGACTCAAGGCTGCTCCTTCTAGAGACAATTGTGGGTCCTGCCGAGAGTAGTCACTGGCTGGCTGGCTGAATAAAGACTCTTCAATTTGGACTAAACTGGGACTTAGTGTGTTTTCTGAGGGACTTGCCCCACAACACACACACACACACACACACACACACACACAATTGAAAACCTGGAGAACTCATCAGTAAATTAATTAATAATTAAATTAATTGTGAAGGTAGTTTACACAGAGTAAAGATGAAGTACTATTTTAAAAACAATGTCCAAATGATCAGGAAATATATAGTTCTAGTTTCACACAGATTACTTGAGAGAATTTTTAAAATGGAACCGGTTTTAGAGTTTATGCTAATGAAGCATTGTGTTTGGTGGGTGGGTCAGAAAGCCAAAGCCCAGATGGTAACTTGTGTGGGGGATAAGCCAGAAAAAAGAAAGGAAAGTTTAAATTTCCATGTGATATTCATGAAATTTCTCTAAGGAAAAAAAAAGCCCTAATTTATAAATGTTTTTATAGAAAATAGAAAAATAGGAATCACTTTGTAGCAATTTTCAGAAGATCATTATAATTATCCTATCAAAACTGCATTTTAAAAATATAATATATTCCAAGTTTTCTAAGGAATCTCCATACTGCTTTCCATATTGGCTGCACCAATTTACAGTCCCACCAGTGATGTCAATGCACCTTTTACCTCACATTCTCGATAACATTTATTGTTTTTTGTATTCTTAATAACTGCCATTCTGACTGGTATGAGATAAAATCTTAGAGTAGCTTTAATTTGTGTTTCTCTAATTGCTAGAGATGATGAACACTTTTCCGTATATTTGTTGATGAAACATATATCTTCTTCTGAGAACTATCTGTGCAGCTTCTTAGCCCATTTATAGATTGGGTTGTTTGTTTTTGTGGTGTTGAGTTTTTGAGTTCTTTAAATAATCTGGAAATGACTGTTCTATCTGACATGTGTGTGGCAAAAATTTGCTTCCAAAATGTAGGGTCTCTCTTCACATCATTGATTGTTTCTTTTGCTGAGAAGAAGGCTTTTCAGAAGTTTGAGTTCATCCCATTTATTAATTCTTGATTTTATTTCTTGTGCTTTAGGAGTCTCATTAAGGAAGTCAGGGTCTAATCTGACATGATGAAGATTTGGACCTATTTTTTCCTCTATTAGGCACAATGTCTCAGGACTAATTCCTAGGTCCTTGATCCACTTTGAGTTGAGTTTTGTGCATGGTGAGAGATAGGGGTTTATTTTCACTTTGCTGCATATGGATTTCCAGTTCTCCCAGCACCATTTGTTGAAGAGGGTATCTTTTCTCTAATGTATGCTTTTGGTGCCTTTGTCTAGTATGAGATAACTGTTTTTATGTGGGTTTGTCACTGTGTCTCCTATTCTGTACTATTGGTCCATGTCTGTTTTGGTGCCAATATCATGCCATTTGTATTACTATAGCTTTGTAGCATAGTTTAAGGTTTGTTATTGTGATACTTCATGCTTCACTCTTCTTGTTAAGTATTGCTTTGACTTTCTAGGTCTCTGATGAATTCATGTGAATTTCATCATTGCGTTTTCCATTTCTATAAGGAATGATGTTGGGATTTTAATTGGATTTATTTTTAAACTGTATAATGTTTTAGGTAGCATGACCATTTTGACAATATTAATCAATATTGTCAAATATTAATCATCAAAGAGCATGGGAAATCTTTCCATTTCTAAGGTGTTTTTCAATTTCTTTCTTTAGTGTTCTGTAGTTTTCAGTATAGAGGTCTTCTACCTCTTTTGTTAAGTTGATTTCCAATTTTTTTGAGGCTATTGTGAATGGGGAAACTGTGTTATATATACACAGTGAAATATTACTCAGGATAAAAGAGGATATAACTATGGATCTTACATGTAAATGGATGGAGTTGGTTATATCCAGCTATGTGAAGTAAGCCAATCCCCAAAAAACAAAGGCCGAATGATCTCTCTGAGAAGTGGATGCTGATCCTTCAGTGGGAAGGGAGAGCCATGGGAAAAAAGGGGAGGGAGGACAGGGAGGGTGCATGGGAGCAGAAAAAATAGTGGAATGAGATGGACATCATTGCCATAGATTGACTTATGACTGCACATATGGTGTGACACTACAAACATAGAAATGTAAACTTGTGCTGCAATTGTGTACAGTGAATCAAAATGCATTCTGCTGTCATATATACCTAATTAAAATAAATCAATTTTTAAAAAGACAAAAACTACAATATACTGGACAAATTTTCTATGTTCTTCTATATAAAAAATCTAAACTATTGAAAATCTTTCTACTCTAATATAATCTCTAAATTCATGCTAATATCTAACCAAATGAAACAGCATTTTTGAAGGAACTGAATGAATGTATTTTAAAATATATATGAAGGTGTATAGAAAAATCTGGCAACAACAAACAAAGAAAAATGCACCTGTTAACAGGTCTTATGTATTTCATAGCTGAAGGCATCTTAAACTTGTAATAACAAAAAGAGACAAATAAATTAATAAAATATAACACAGATAATATATATGTACGTAATATGGATATCTAATATATCAAGAGGCTTTTTTGTAAGTCAGTGAGACAAAGTTAGATACTTAATAAATTATGTTGGGAAAATTGGCTAATTCTCTGAAACCAAAGTAAATTAGTTCTGTAATTTACTGAATTATATAAAATAAATATAATGAAATATATATACATATATATGTTATATATAATGTATATAAATATATGTAATAAATATATATGTATAAAAATAAAATCCAGGTATATTAGTAACATAAAAGGAATAACTAAAAATTAATGTGAAAATATTTCATATGCAAGACTCCCAAAATGAAAATCATGATGGGTCTTTTTAATCACTATTAGTAAATGAGTTTTTAATCTCAATGAGATGGAAAGTCACAAAATAATTTATTTTGGTTTCAAAAGGAACACTGTCTGCAGTGTTGAGAATAAATTCTAGTGAAGCGGAGGTGTTAAAGAAAATTAGGTGTGAGGATATCGTAATATTCCAATCAGGAGGTGCATAGCCTGGGTAGTAGTGAACAAGGTTGCATGATGTGATTATTTATGATAAACAAGGACCCATGATATTTCTAGAAGTGTTTATATTGTATGATTAAAAAGTTAAAAGGCAATTTACCAGTTTTTTTTTTCCTTGAGAAACAAAGAATAAAGATGCTGAATGTGGGAAGGCTTCAAAATGAAGTAGGTTTAATAAGAAAAGCAAAAATGCAGTTTAGATTCAATTGATTTCCAAGTCTTTCAATTATATTTAGTATTAAATCCTTGAGTTCTTAATATATACAAAATTGGAGCACTAGCCATAAAGAACAACGAAATCCTGTCATTTGCTGCAAAATGGATGGAATCAGAGAACACTATGTTAAGTGAAATCAGCTGCATACAGTGAGGCAAGTACCACATGATCTTTCTCATATATAGAAACTAAAAATTGTTGCTCTGAATGAAGAATAGAGAAGGATGAAGCAGATATTGTGTGGTTAATGAAGGACTCGGGATATGATCAATGTACATTGTAAGCATGAACAAATATCACACTGACTCCTTTTAATATGTACAATTAATATGAGTTAATTAAAAGGTATTTCCAAGTGGAGATATTTGAGTTTGGGTAAAAAAGTGAAGCAGTCGTTACATAAATTTAGAAATTATTGGAATATATGTAAAATTAATATTGGTAACAAAAAAGATGGAGGGAAAAGACAGAACAAATGTGTTTTATAATCTTTTCAATTAATTTCAATTGAAAAAAAATTATGAATTTAACTTACTTTATTATATGTTATACACAGAATCAACATAACATAGGTCAATTAAATTCCATAAATATATATTAATACATAATTTATTTCATGGTTAATCGACTAAAATTACCAAACAGCATCAAAATATATGTGATAGGGGACCACAAACAAACAACAAAATACCTCTTGAGAATTTTCCTGGATATGCCCTAGACTCAGTGTTAGAAAGGATCTTGATTTATAAGATTTATTCAGTGGTGAAAATCTGAAATATTTCAAAAATAAGTGAAATATTAAGGCTCTAGTTCAGATCTCCTAAATCTTATTCCAATATCCTATCTTTCACAGAGAAGAGAACAGATATCTGTAGACATAAAAATAATTTTGGAAATTGAAAATCCATTTGGATTGAGAGGTAAATAATAAATATTAAATGTGAATTTTAATAACCATAAAATTTTAATAACCATGGATTTTAATAACCTTCAAGTATGAGAAACAAAGTGTGCATAAGCTCAAAAGAAATTAACGTACTTTTGGGTATTTTAGCTACATAACAAAATCAAGGGCCATTACAAGCAAATCAAAGCTGACATATTTAAACATTACAAATTTATATATATATATATATATATATATATATATATAAAATTAATGCATAAATAACCAGGCAGCATCAAAATTTTTAATTCCAGTATCTTTATGACAGAAAAAAAGTTCTTTAGATGTAAAAGGTTTTGAAAGTATGTGTAACCATACTGGAATTAATATGGTGGAAAAGCTGGTTTTACTTGCTTAAACTGCTTACAGTAGTGGATTATTTTCTTCTGAAATAATTATACAAATAGACACCAACACATATGGCTTAATTTCCTTTTTTGGATTCATAGTTCATTGGCTTCTTATCAATAAAATATGGATTGGTCAAAAGTTAAGAAAGAGAAACTTAAAAAAAAATATTGACATTTAATAATACTTTGGTCTTTAGAGTCTCTTTGAAGTATTTAATCCAATTAAAAAAATACCTTTTTGCTAAGAACAGCCACTACATTACAAAACAGATCTCTGGAATTTAAATTGGATAAAGAATAAATACTATGTTAAGAATTCTTATGATATATGAAAAAAAAGTAAAATTACACAAGGCAACTATTGAAAGTGCTAGATAGGTTTACTGTCTGGATTTTGGTGAAAGTGTCTAGGTATTTGCATGGGTCTAAATTCATCAATTTGCATACATTAATTATATATAGGAAAGATAATAGGAAACTTTGACCATGCACAGAGATTTCCTCTTATTATAGATGCTATTTAGTCATCACATTTTAAATATAAAAAGGAAACTTTAAACAGTACACTTATTTTTGTACATAATATAATCATTTATTATAAATATTTTCTTCATAACAATTTTTTGTTTTATTTTAGTTTTAATGGCAAATTGTTACATTCTTTATATTGTCTCATATTTTATAATAGCAGGAATTAAAAAGAATAATGTAAAAAATTATTCTTAAATTTCTCTCATTATTTTAAAAATCAACCAACTAGAAAACATACATCAACTTGGAGGGAGAGAGGAAAAAAGGAAAATTGTGTATGTTTTATAAATTATTATACATTGCTACAACCTAAAAAGCAACTCTTTCCATTTACATATTTATCTTTTACAGAATTTTTTTTCTTTTTTTTTTTTTTGAGGGAATGGTTTTTATTTCAAAAAGATTCTTGTCAATATTCAGTATCAAAATAGTTGCACTATTGTTTTTTTTTTTTTATTCTCCCAATTGGCCCCAAAGAAACCACAAAAAAGGAAAGTATATTTTAAGCCAATAAATTGCAGGATATAGATTTAACAGACTTCACAGAAAGCTCACCTAAAAGTGGAGACTGGGGTTGGGAAAGAAACTTTGAAAGATCAGCATACTGCTAGCCCAGACTGTAGGACTCTCAAAGACAGATAGGGTAGCCAGGTACCTGAATCCCAAAGAAGCAAAGTTTCCAAACAACATAACATTTAAAGAGTTTTGTACATAAGCTTTCTCTAGCACTGACTGATACAAAGCACAATGAGATGGCACTTCTAGAGATAGCAGCTTCAAAGAAACCTGATGTGATGATGAATGAGATCAGTAGACATTCCCAGGCCTGCAGTGGCAAAACACCAGTTTTATTGCTAAGTCAGTGGCAAAAACATCTTTTTTGCAAGAAGGCAGGAGAGGTCACCTCAAGGTTAAGGGGCCCACAATCTATTCTGTGAACAGTGGGGAAGTGGATAGAGAAGGGAGAAAAATTTGGTCTCAGACTGAGGCTATGGCTCAGTGGTAGAATGTTAGAGGCTCTCCCAGAACAAAGAAAAGGCATCCTGTCACACTTAGCATGCATACCAACTCAGTGGTAAATCTGTCCTGATTGTGTTGTAACTCAGTTATGGGTGATGCTTTTGCAACTCTATAGTAGAATAATATCCAATCAAACTGTGTGTTTATTATCTTATATGGGAGACAAAGAGCTTATAAGAGTTCATTGCTCAGCTTTCAGGATGAAACTCCACAGAGCCTATGCTGGCACAAAAATAAACACTGGTTCCTGCTGAATGCCCAGGTTTCCCATGCACAAATATCACAAGGAGAGCACTTGCCCAACCTGAAAAAGGTCCTGGATTTAATCCCCAGCACCACAAAAACAAAAATGTCACAGAAGTATGATCATCTTTATTTGGTCACAATGAAAAAGAATAAAAAGAATAAAGTTATCTAAAGATACTAAAAAAAAAATCTTGAATAGCAGAATAGCATGGTTTTATTTTTTGGCAAACTCCTCTTGGAATCACCTTTCTGGTTTGGCTGGTACTTTGTACAGAGGAATTAGATAGTGGAATATTTCTCTCCGCTTTGTTTGTCTCTCAGTAGGGTAGCCCTATTCCTGTTTTCTTTCTCTGTGGAGAAGGCAATATGAATTAGACTGGGAAGTTACCTTCCAAAAGTGAGAATGGAATTAGATTGCTCCTTAGAGCTGTGGAATTATTTGGAATGTTTACAAATGGTTACTCTAAAAACATAAAGTAATTACAAAATATGTTCATCAGAATTTGATTTAAAGACACTTCATGTTGTGCTCACATTCCCTTAAATGTTACTTCCAAAGGTGCTCAGCCTGTAGCCCAGCTGGCATTTATGGGAAGAGGCAAAGACAGTTTGGGGAAAAAGACAAGGGTGTGGGAGTACAGGGGATGTCAAGGAGAAAGCAGCCTTCCAGTTGAAGATCAGCCCTCAATTTCAAGGTCAGCTTTGGGCTGGCTGGCCCCACAGGCAGAGCATGTGAAGGAGAAGCAGCCCCAGGCCAGGCCTGGGGAGGTCTACATCTTACTGAGTTCAAGCAGAGTCTGGTTCAGCATCATTTCTGTACAAACGTGCTAATCTTTTGTGAATTTCAGTTTATCTTTCAAATCATCAATTGTCTTTTCTACTTGGGCAACAGAACTCTCAGCAAACTCAGCAGTGTTCTCTGCCTCCTTGAGCTTATCAGTAAGAATCTTCATTTCTTCCTCATGTCAGCCTTGGTTTTTAAGAATACTTTTCTTCAGTAGCCCTCAGACACATCATTCTCATCTGCTCATCCACCTCTTGGAAAGGAGACTCTGCAAGCTCACCTGGTTCTTCTGCCATTCCAAATCTTCTTCAATAATCATGAACTTATGAGCCCCCTCTTCATACTTCCTATCCACTTCATCTGCAATGTGCTTAGGTTCTTAGAGTTGGATTTCTTGGGTTCCATCTTTACTCCATCTTTCAGGGCCCGATTTTCAATAACTTTCATACCTCTCTCACTTCCGGGCAGTAGCTAGGCACTCTTGGGCAAGGTCCAGCTCCTCTTCCTCCAGTTCAAGGAGGCTACCTCAGCCTCAGCCTTTTCCTGGCCAGGCTTTCTCCATCTCCTCAGCATCCTCAGCTTGCTGCTGCAGAACCTGGATCTTGCGCCTCACCTTCTCTACCGTGGTCATCCCTGCCATGGTGCCATCTTGTCACTTCTTGATATCTGCCTTCTACCTCCTCCACTCAGCTTGGCAGCCAAATTTTTTCTATTGTTAAATTATAAATTGTATAATCCATATAGATTTTTAGACATACTATCAATCCTTAGAAGTTAAAGGCATTTAACATCTTCAATCCTACATGCTTTAAAAGATAACTTCCAAATTTTCTGAGTGGAAATTGTATTTAAAACAACTATTTGTTCAGTATGATTAAATCATAATTATCTTTATGTACACTGAAATAAATTTTAACAGTGACACAGTAACACTTTTGAATTATAAAATATTAAAATGATATTGTTTCTGCTTTGTCATTCTCAGATTTGTAAATAAAAATCATATGATGAGAACTATTTGAGAGATTATTTTTGACATGTGTAATGTAAAAATACAAAGTAGAAGAGTATAAGGTAAATGGTTATCTGAAATCTGAGCTTTAGAAATTAGTGGAAGTTGCCTACCAAAATGAGAGATTTATAACAGCTGTCATTCCGTCTTTTAATTTAAATTACCCTATATTAAATAATATATTCAAATGTATTTTAAAAATACATACAATATTGTTCTGTAGAATTGAGTTAACATGGCTTAAAGTATACTTGCATCAAATAATTCTCAAATTTTCCCATTGGAAATAATAGTTGTTTCAATTGTGTATAAGCAGTACCAAATATTTCAAGCATCTACTAAAAACCTGCCCTATAACCTACCATATGAAGGTAGTAGAAAATTCCCATTTTGTTGCACACTTAATGGCTCTATTCCCTTAGAATTTAACTCCCAAATATTTGTCCAACTTATCTTCACAAAATGGTTTACACATATGTATCATATGTAAGATTGTTCCTAAGAACCCTGAGAAGCACTAAATCCCCATTTAGTTCTATAATTCATATGAATTTCACATTAGAGGCTAGCTACCGTAAGTGGGTTAATGATTTAACCTTCTGAGTTAAAGTACTCACCTAAATTTGTTCAACTCCCTTCAAGTCTGGCTTTGTCTTCCTATGATCTGGAGTCTTCTTTTGAAACCTGATCCTGTTGTTGAATAGTTAAGGCCCAATGACAATGCTCATTTAGGCAAATTTCCTACCACTACTTTTGCTTTTTCCATTATGTCTAATGCAATATCACTCTGTAATTTGGATCTTCCAAATACAGACCACCCACATTTTATTTTTGCCTGGGAATGTTTTTTATATTGCTCTTGCATCCTTGACTTTTGACTGCCTCATATTTTTCTCATGTATTTATTATATTCGTTAGTTGTATGTTTTTTCAACAAAACTTTTTCAAATAGGTGTGTATGATTTCTAAATTAGAGACTTTTTGATTTTGACTTAATGCTCTAAATAAACATTTTAAGGCATCACATCGTGGCGACTTTGAGGAATATTCATTGAGTTGGTCATATTTAATAAGTCAAAAGTGAGTTATTAAAATTGAAGAACATAATAATCAAACAACTGAATGTTTAATTCCACCTGCATGTAACTGTCTGTCTAGTTAGGACCTTACCTTACCTTAGTTATACTCACTTTCCTATGTACAAAATTATGATCATATGTTCTCTAATTCTCACAAAAAAAAGGTTTTCTTCATTTGTTTTGTTTGTTTTATACTGCTGGAGATCAAACCCAGAAACTAATGAATGCCTTATTAAGCAAGTGCTGTACCACTGAGCTATACTCTAAGCCACATCCCATCAAGCCACATTTATTTTTCTAAAAGTTTCATTCATATGTATATCTGTGTCTCTCAAAACTGCATTAGATAACTTTTAAGTCATATTTTTTTAAAGTTACTTTATTAGTGAGAATAAAACTTTTGTTCCAGAACTTATTAATATATAACAGAAGCATATTTGATATCTTATTCTTCAATATGTTCTTAACAATCAAAAGGATATTTTAAATTTGTATTTCGATCCCTAGAAAGTATCAATAAATATTTTAATCTAATAGTGAAAATTACATATGTATTATTTATTTTTTAACTCTGGTATTTCCATAGAAGCTGCTAAAAAATGTATGTTTATTAAGTTTTACCACTTATCTTCTACTGTGTTTGTTAAAACTCTTTAGTTCAGTGGCCAGTTTTAGGTTTCAATATGGAATTCAGTCAGCTTTTCCGAGCTTCTCCAGAATGCAAAAGTGCTATTTATTTGAATTTTGCTAATGTTTTCACAGAGTCAATGAGATTTAAAAAAAAAAAGAAGAAAAGAAAAATATTGCTGTGTTTGTGATTTTTGAATCAGAAAGTTTCTGGCACTGGAAAATGAAGAACCATTCCTTGCATTCTGTCAAGTTCCTAACAATGCTGAACTATTAACACTAAATCATTTTGAGCCAAACTTCCTTTCCTAAGATTTGATTTCTTTCCTGAGATGATATGTCAAAAAATATACAGGTACATTTCCAAAGAAAAAAAGTAGGTGTGAATTTATTTTTCTAAAGGACCATAACTATGTTTGGAGAGTTCAAATATATAAAAGTACCAAAGGGTTTTTTTAAAGAAATTTTCATTATTTGGGACCTTTTGATTTCTATGTTGAAATTCTGATATTACTAAAATGAGTCTCTTCTATGAGTTTTTGTTGTTTTGTTGTGATGTGTTGTTTTCTTTTCAATCTTTGGATGTTCTATTCTGTACTTAATAAACCCAATACAAAGCTCTGTGCTTACTATTACCAAGCACATCCCAGTTCTATCAGGAAAAAAAAAAAAAACAACTTTTAAGACAATATAAAGGAATTTATGTGTGTGTGTGCGCACACATGTGTGTATGTGTGTGTGTGTGTGTGTAAAGGTACTTTAAACACCATTTACCACCGTTCTGAGGCCATTTTAAGTTCTCTATATTCTGACTAGTCACAGAACAGCAATCAAGTGGAAATGACAGTGACTGACAATTACAGAAGAAATAAAATGGCTTCCAGAAGTGCACAGAGACCTGTGGACCTCAATCAAGTGAACTACAAATCCATTAAATGACTTAATTTTGTGTATCCAACTGTGAGATATACTTACCACTACACTGACAAGAGCTATAGATAATAAATGCAGCCTGTAATACAACTCACCAAGTGAAAAGTGTGTTCCTCATGCTGAATAATCTGTGCTTTCCAATACCTCTTGTAGACAAAAACTGAGAAAGTGTCACACAGCTTAAAAAATGGAAAATAGGCTCAGTTTCATGGCTAATACTATCACTAGCTTCAAAAGAGATTCAAATTCAAATAATGTTAATCACAAAATTTAAATATTCTAAATAGTAAACTCTTATAAAATATATTTTAGTTGTTAATGAACCTTTATTGTATTTATTTATATTTGGTGTGGATAATTCAACTCAGTGCCCCAAAAATGCTAGGCAAGCACTCTACCACTGAGACACAGCCCCAGCCCCAACAGTATACTCTTGAAATGAAAGAGTGAGTCTTTTTTTTTTTTAACTTATAGATGAACACACAGTAACTTTATTATTTTTATGTGGTGCTGAGGATCAAACCCAGTGCCTCACATAAGTGAGGCAAACTGTTGCGGTGTAAATTAATCAATAAAATCAGTAAGAGTATAAGCTATACGTTATAAATTAGTAAAAAAATATAGATTATAGAAATGATAATTTAGATAAGGCGATTATAAAGCAAGAACTGTCATAGACAAGCCTAAGTCTCTATTTTGTTGCCTTCTATTAAAAAAAAAACTGTTATAAGAGCTGTTTCTGAGGAACTGAAATGAAAGCTGTTTTCTTATAATATATTGTTTTCTATACTTTGTACCCCACAAGATGTACTCAACCCAGGATATGGTGGTCTTGGTGACCCAAGACTTTGAAGTAGATTCTTGCCCCCGCTAACCACCTGCTCAAACTCAAGATAGGATTGTCTAACACCGGCTCAAACCCAATATGTGGTTAACTGAGTTGCAAAGCTGACCACTTATTTTCTAGCTTCTGTGACTGGCTTGCTTGCATGATGAGTTGTGGCTTTCATCTATTAAGTTCCTAGGATACAGGCCAGGAAGCTGCTGTTCTTCCACAGAGCTTCAGTCTCTATGGGCAGGTGACGTTCCCTGGCCTGATAAATAAAGCTTTCCCTATTTGAATTTGGACTTAAGAGTGTTTTCTGAATTGGCTCCCCATAACACAAATGCTTTACCATTCAGCTACAGCCCAAGCCCAAGAGTGAGGTCTTTTTACATTAATATCTATTTTAAAATAGGCAAGATCACTAAAAAGTTAGAGGTAAGATCAACTTTAATTTTGAAACAAATTTAACCAAATTCCATGTGCTTCAGAGATTTGAACATTTTAGAAATGAGGCATTTTCCAATGCGTACAAAACATATACTATGATTTACGCTAAAAGATTCCAATTGATCATTTTCCTTTTTCTTTTTAAAATCACATGCAAAACTCATTTTCTTACCAATTTAATGACTACTATCAAAATAAAATAATTCATTCACTCATCCATATATTCTTTGGCAGATATTCATTGAGACATAGCTGTGTGTCAGGAGTTTGTAAGAGAGGAAAGTTTGAAAGAATCCACATGAACACCTAATACAACTTCAAGAAAGTAATATTAAAAATGACAAACTTCATTATTCAATAGAATTCAACAGTAAGTAAAATTTAAACTTCAAGATTCTGTTTGTTCATTCACATGTAGTTTCCAGTAGAAATAAATATAGACAGATGAAAAATTTTCTTTTTTCATCAGTAATTTTTCATTAATAATTTTATATGATGAATGTGTCTTAGTCTTAAGTTAATTCATTTGTCTATACTCCCAATAAGTCTGTTCTACAATTTTAGCAATTATCATTAATTTTTACCTCAAAATCTGTAAAATCTACAATTTATTTTAATTTACTTTGGCGTTATAATTGCTGACGGGGAAGCCAAATAAACAAACTGCAGCAAATCCATGCATCTTCTGTGCAGGGAAGAAGCATATGATGATTGATTATTATAAAATCCTTACAATAAAATAAAGTGTAACTAAGGGGATGAGGGAAGATTGATCAGCATAAAGATTTAGAGACAGTCTTAAGTAAGCATTCATTATAATCCTTTTATTTTCTTAATTAGAAGACAAATGGGAAAAATATGAATGCTATAAATATCTGATTAACTACACAAAATGATTAATTTGACACTCTCAGTAGAAGAACAAATGATGACCATGAAATAAATATGTGTTTGAAACATGCTTTCCAGTAATCCACTTAATTAATCAATGTTGTATGAGCTACATATTTATAAAAATAGATGCACTATATATATATACATTTGTACATACTATGTATATATGTATTTTTGTTAAAAATATGTTGTGATAATTTTATTTTCTGAAATGTTTAAAACTATACTCTTCTTACCCTTCTTTTTTTTCTAGAAAGTGAATGTTTGATACACTAAATGAATATTTTCATAATATTTACATAATATAAACATACTCATCTTTATAAATATTGTTTAAGCATTGTGCTAGTGAGATATCTGTCCGTGATTTTATGTCTTTATATGTGGCATTAAGTATGGAAAGCTAAATATATTAAAATGTTTATACAAAATTGTGTTTGGTCTGAAATCAAATTTCAATTAAAATAGTATGTAAATATTATTTTAGAAAAAGCATGAAATAAATATTAAGGAAGAAGAATATAAGTTTATTAATCCTCATTATGATTTGAAGGTATTGCTTAGGTTATTTCAGAACATTTTTGGAATGGGTGACAGGGAGAGATCAAGGGTGGAAGAATGGTGACCTCATCTGATATTCATATGTGAAGGAAACATTCTTTTTATTAGTTAAAAAGAGAAAACTGAGTCTTAGAGAGGCAAAACAACTTTTTGAATTTGATCTAGTTAGTGATTAACACAAGCAAGAAAAAAAGATATAAGAGAAGTCCAGTACAACAAAATATGTCTTTGGTGGAATTATTATCCTTTCTTTGTTACCTGTATGAAAGTTAGTCTTTTTTTTTTTTTCTACTTCATTTCCAGTATTCACACTAAAGTCATGGAAAACAGAGCAACTGAGAAATAAAAATGCACATATGATTTAAGTCCTTGTCCCTGTCAACAACCCTGTACTGGTACTCCTTGAAGGGTAAATTTATTGATAATAGCAATATAGCTGTGAGCTCTTTATTTTTATCATGAAAATGAGATTCAGAAAGACCCCAGTGAATAATTTCATCTATGAAAACCTACTTGCTGTACTATTTATCTAAATTGTAGCTTACAATTGTTTTTTGTTTTTATATCAACTATGTGCCTTATTCATTAAAACTACAGAATGACCAAGCTAAGTCACTCTAAAAGGAAATTATACCTTTGAACTTTTATTTATCACTGGAAAATAGTTTGTTTCTGTTTTTTTTTTTAAACATTTGCTTTAGTAGTTTTTACTTACTATCAGAAAATGAGGTAATCTTTGGAATTGAAAATTTTCATACATTATGTTAGTTTGTATCATTGTTTTCAATATACAGCATTTAGGAATTTAAGGAACACACCCTAATTCTATGATTCAGTGCATTATTTAGGTAATAATTTAGTCTACATGACTCACCATTAATCTAACCAATAATGTATGTAAACATGACTTTTATATTAAATGTGTTTTATGTATACTTATGTAAATAATGAACAACAGAAAAACATAACATGTAAAAATTGATGACATAAATAAAATTAGTTTAAAATAAAATTCTACTGAAATCATAGTCATCTTTTTTTCTGTACTTTACAAATTTTTGGATATAGTTTAGACACCATGATAGAAATGTTGAAAATAAAATGGAACACCACTTCAGGTAAGTTTGAGAACCTTGGATATAAGTTAATAATATTATGTATCCCAGTAAGACAAATGGTTAATCAGCTTATACCATATGATCCAACTGTCCAATTTCTGGATATATATCAGGAGAAAAATAAGTCAACATACAAAAGAGATACCTGTATGTCCGCATTTATTAAAACACTATTCACATTAGCCGAGATATGATATTAGCTTAGGTGTCCATCAACAGATGATTGGATTCAGAAAATATATACACAACTATGAAGAAAAATTAAATCCTGTGATTTGCAGTCAAATGGATAGAACTAGAGGGCATCATATTAAGCAAAATAAGTCAGACAGAGAAAAATAAGTGTTGCACTTTCTGTCATGAAGAACTAAACAATAAAAAAAATATGAAAGTAGAAGGGTGATTTATAGACCCAGGAAAGGATGACAGGGAGGGACCAAGGGTAGAAGAATGGTGACCTTACCTGATATTCATATGCACCAGAGCACCAACCATCTAATATTTAATGCTGCATAAATATTAAAATATTAGCACTTCCAACTGATATTTTACACATTTTTCCAGACCACGAGGAAACTCTTTATAGATATTATGAAATGATATATTTTTTTTCAATTTCTTTGGTTCTTAGACTTCACTGAAGTGTATTGCTCTGTATTGTTTTGCTGGTTTAGACGTACTTCTTCTTTGTAATCCAGACGAGTCTTGTTCATTTTCAAAGCCACAGAGACAGCCTGTGTGAAGGCACCCTATAGGTACACAATCCCATTTAAGATGCTTTTCATTATTCTTTTTGAGGCATACCAATACCTTATTGCCCATGTCTCTAGTGTTTTTATTAATTTCAAAATTGTTTTTAAGATCTTGAACTCTGCAATGATTTATCTATTGCTGATACATTACAACAATTAATAAATTCACATTGGAGATATTAAAGTGTGTTTATAATTTTTTTAGGATGAGAGTCAATAACAAACTAGTGTATTATCTTATGAAAAGAATATTATAAAGAGTATAATTTATTTTTTTGCACTTTAAAGAGACATAAAATAATATAAGGTAAGCATTTAATGTTGAGAATATTTTACTCCCATTTATATAGTAAATGATAAATCTGTTTCTTTTTCCTGGCCAACAAGAACTGAGCAAAGTATTATTAATTCTAACCATTATTAAATTGTTTCTAAGTTAGAAAAGGCTATTTAGTTCAAATGAATATATTCTACACATCTATGAGATAGTCTGAGTGGAAAATAAATTGCTATTATACTCAGCTTTTCTTCTGCTCTAGCAAGTTGGCAGGACAGCAGAAACAAGCAGAGAGCCACAGTCTCTAGCCCCAACTGCAGCAAGCTCCACTGGTTGCACATCTATGTGGATTCCCCTCACCAGAGTGCTAGTTCTCAGTACTTCTACAGATTTTTAATGCCAAGATTAAAAAAATAGACAAGCTGCCAACATAGGTTTAGTGAAATGGAATACAGGACAATAGGGAATATATATATATATATATATATATATATATATATATATATATATATATATAAACTGAAACTAGTAAAACACAAAAAAATAAAAATATATGAGAAGTGAAAAATAGGAGCCATATCATAACCATTCACTACATGAAATTTAAGTTCAATATGGAGAAGAGAAAGAAAATAGGGAATCCAAAATATTTCAATTGACAATAATTGGTGGAAAGAAGTCAACTGAGTTGAGAAATTCTGTAAGGCTATGTAAGGCAGATATATAATAAATTATATCAGAATGGGTACATCAGAATGAAACAAATGAAAATAAAAATCAGAAAAATATTAAAACACTGTCAGAGCAGAATAAATCATGTTATTTTGTTATCTTCAAAGCAACAATATTAAGCCTGAAAGCCAGTTTTTCTACAGAGATAATGGAAAGCAGAAGACAAAGGAAGGGCATTTTCTAAAGACTGAAATAATATAAACAATAAATTCTACTCATAACCCCATTTGCAAACAAACCATTTAATAGTAAAAGTCAAAAATAAACTATTTTCCCGTGAATAGAAAACTGAGGAGTATAATTCACTGCACCCAAAAAATGTTAGACAACTTTCTAGTAAGAAAAAAATATGTAGTATGATACCAATATACAGACAAATAAAAAAATAAGTGTTGATTAATGTTGATTCTATAGAAATAAATATGACACAAAACTGAACTACATGAGAACAATAATACTAAAGGCAATATTGAGATAAATAAATTCAAGTGACTTTAGACTTCAGCGTATAATATTGTTTTCAAACCTACACCAAAGCTAAAAGCAGCTTAAAGCAAGAAGGATTTATTACTATTTAAAAAAAAAAATGACTTACTTTATATTTCTTCTGATCTTACGTGATTTTTCTTGATCAGCTAGAGCCACATGTCCTTTTAATGGCTCTAATCATCTTGGATGCACTGTTGCCTTGTGTCTAGGCAAATTTAGTCTCATCTTTCTCCAGAAGGCTAGAATAGATTTCTTCATAAGTTTGTCCAGGTACAACTTAATGCAATAAAGAACTACAGGAGCATTGTCAATACACAAAAACAGTAAAGTTTTCAGAACCACCGGTGAATTGTCATTTCCATCAGATTCTATGGGCCACACCAAGTCACAGTCCTGTTAAATTTGAAAGTTCTAGAACATTACTTCATCTCAATAAGAAAAACTGCAATTTTATGCAGCCAATGTCATAGACACAGTAAGGGGTGTAATATTGGGTCCATTTATACAGGTAGAGTCATTTTATTATTCAAGAACATTGTTAGGAAGCTGTTTACTTCATGAAAGGCGAGAATGGAAAGCTGTATGAGGGGGATTTCTGCTTCCATTAAATCTATTGTTATACACAATTCTTCTTATGTGTTTTCAGTTAATGCGACTAATTGAGCTATATATTCCTGATCACTCAATTTTCTATGTGTATTATATCTCATCAATGATCTTTAAAAAATAAAAACACCTAATTGAATAATGACAATTTCTCACAATATGGGATGAATAAAGTCACTTACTTGTCATGAAATACACATGTGGGAATAACAAACTTTGCAAAAAAAATAAGCATGGGGTCTTAGGTTGGTCTAAAAGTTTGTTTCAAAGTCAAAATGTCATCCATTGCTTTTCTTATAGCACCATGTAGGATAAATTTAACAAAAATCATATCAGTATTTGTATATTACAATTATAGGCATCTAAACTAAGAAGCAAGTACTCCTTTATCAGTTTCTTTTAATTACAATAAAAGCATTCAGAGACAATACTCAGTATAGAATATAAATGGATCTGTCTTTTATTCATTCTACATTATCTTTTATTTAAGTAAAATAGAAATTTAAGAGTGTCCAAGGATAGATTGTATATATCATATGTGTATATATATATATATATGTACATGAATAAGTGTGTAGATATACGTATACACATAAACATACATGTGTATATATGTGTTTGTTCATGTATGTGGATGAGGTAAAGTCACTTATATTGTGCTTCTGGTCAGTACTGCTTGTGGCTAAATATATTTCCTTGTTTCTAAAAGGGATACTATATAAGACTGATTATTACTAAGCATACAATACATTATGCAACTCCCACAGTAAAGGGGTTCTTTTTATTCAATAAACGTCTGAGTTAGAAAGTATGATTATTCCCCTTTTCTTTTGAAAATTCCAAATGTTACAAAGCTGAGTGAGATATCATGTGAGTCTGAGTCATTTTCATCATTTATGATTTTTTCTTTTATTATTCTTTTAGATTTTGATTTTATGAAATGGGTATAAAAATAGACTTAAGTATGTATACTTGAAACAGGAGAATGGGGAAATTTGACAGCCTGCAAAAATGACAGACTGCTTTTAAATAGCTACTAAAGTCCTATGTCTTTAATAGGTGGTTAGTCACTCCTGCAATAAGACTTCTCAGTTTGATTCAGTACAGAAGTATTTTCTACAAAAGCCTACATTTCAAAACTTCTGATGCCTGTGACAAATCATAGAGAATTTTAGGATATGAACAGAGCAATAAGAAAAATATGTATAATATTTACTTATGATCTTGTGTAAGTAATTTAAATATATGCACATACATTTTATAGAACATAATTGCCTTATACATATTTTTAACAAAAATCATGTTTCCCAATGAGTGATTCAGAAATAAAAAATTATCTGTGTATTATTTTTGAACAGCCCAAAAGAATTTCCCTGTAGTTACTTAAATCAAAAACCACAAAATACATTTCCTTCAAACTTTCTGAATTATTTCATTCTAGGTTAAGAACCATAATGATGAAGTTTAGCCCCAAAGGTATTCAGTGGAAAAGCTATAAGCCATGGAAAATGGAGCTTAAATTCAAAGTGCCATCTCAGAAAGTATAATAAAAATAGATTTTCAGTCTGCCTCAAACACAAATAGTAATGCCATAAAATATGAAATACTGGAAGTATGGTATTGCCATCTTTAATTTTTACAGTGGAATTTTTCTCAGATTTCCTCTATGCTAGAAAATAACCTTATATACCATGAAAGTCATCTACTTCTTTTAAAGACCTAGAAACTTAGGTGAAGTCTCAAAATATGAGAATTAAAAGATTTAGTGGTCTTGAAGTTTAGAATACTGTGTTACAATTTATACTTATCTTCAAAAGAATTTATAATGGCTTACATTTGGAAACCAGCTTTTAGAAATGATACTTTAATGGAATATCTCAATCAAAATATGATCAATAAGGATAGGATTGAAAAGACTCAGATTAATTGACTTTTATTTGGTTTAAGATTTTACTTTATCATATTAGATTATACTCAATTGGGGAGTGCTCTCATATATGAAGTTTAATGACTCAGTCTTACATCATATTGCCTCACTGTTTCTTGTAGTTGTTCATCTGAATGAAGACTCATAATTGGGTTAAGAGAGTGAGCCTGGGTTTATATATAACGAATATATTTATAATTGTAGCACTCACTACAGAGAGTTCACTGGCATACACATTATTAGCAAAAAAAATTGAATTTCTTTATTTGTATTTATATACCTGTGACCTGTTTGATGGGGTATGCCTGCCTACTCTGTGTGTGTGTGTGTGTGTTAGCATTTGTGCATGTTTACACTGCCCTTTTTGGACAGAATGCCATTATTTTATTTTTGCTACTATAAACTTTGCTCATGCTTCACCTGTCTTCAGGTAAAGTGTCCCATAAGAAACCAAATTAAATTGGCTCTTAATCAATTTTTTTAAGCAAAATATTAATATGGTTTATTATTTTTCTAACACATATTTCCATAACATCACACAATGTTGTATCATGCTTATATTAATTGATATCAATAAAAATATCTATTGTAAATACCAAACAAAGAAACACTGGACAGTTTCCAAGATTTCAGTCTGTCATAACGACAAATGTCAAAAATGATAATAGTTCAGACACACTGGGTTCATTATAAAACATATATTATTGCATAAAATGGGCAAAATTAAAGGGTAGAAATATTTCTATCACTAAAACAATAATTTTTTATTATATACAAATGAAGAATAGTTACTGTATGCCAAATATGGCCCTATATTAAATATATTATCCAAAAGACTTCAACAAATGTGATTCTAGTCAATTTGAATACAGAAAACTCTCACTATACATGTCTGACTATGGAGTGTAGGACATTGCTTATTAATCAAGGCATATGATCTTTATTAATGACATATACTCTTTAATTTAAAATCAAAACAATTTTTCAGATGAAATTAAAACAAATCTCTGCAGTATTTTGTGTACATATTCTGCAGAAACATCTGATCTTCAAAAAGACATGATATCAGATCAGAGTTTTCTTCAGCTATCCAGAATATTAAAGGGCAAGTGGTGCACATTAAAGGCTCTGCGAACATGAGACAAGCAATGTTCTGCTTTTTGTTTGTTTGTTTGGGTCCTACACCCCTGGAATCTTGCTTATATGGCTCTTATGTAGCACCAGTTTCCAGGAATAATTTGGCATTTACAGGAAGTCAATATTGACTTTCTGCTCAATATTAGGTTCTGCTTAGTCATATTCTGCCCCATGTAGTGAACACAGTAGATGGTCTTGGAAATATTGAGAACGATTGTCACTAAATTAATGTTTCTTGCCTTTTAAGATGGAAGTTGTTGATATAAAGCCAATTGTGACCTAATGCAATCAGTACAAATGGACATTTATATTTCACATATATTTTTCTCTCTGTCTTGACCTAAGAATGAGGATGTTTCCTAGGGGGCTGCTACTGTACACTTTCAGCATTTTCAAAGTGAAATATGCAGTAGGAAAAATCATGTGTCAGGCACCAGTGATCAAATGTTTCAAGTAGCAGTTTAGATGTATAGAGAATTCTTTCTTTTGTTAAACTCGTTTCATTTTGTTATTAGCTCATTTAAAAATGTTCTACTGTATGACTAGAAATCTGATAATACTGAGGCTTTAACTCTGGACAAAAACCATAAATTCTTCATATTTAGAGCTTATGTTCTAAGGAGAAAGATAAATATGAAATTAGGTAAATAAGTAAAATTATATGAGCATTTTAATATTGCTGAATTTAAATAAAATAAAATCGATAGGAAGTTGAGGGAATATAATTTTGGTTAGAATAAACAGAGCACATGTTTAATATTTAAATAAAGATAATAAGGAAATGATAAAGCAAACTATGTAGTCAAAGAAATGCAAATATCAGTAGATACAATATGTCATTATACATCCATCAGTTTGGTACATTTTCACAAAGCTGGTAGCAATTTTACAAATTTATAATGCCTAAGCTTGTCAGGGATTTAGGCAAAAGCATACACTTAAACTATGAATAAATGTAATTTGTCATAGCTTTCAGAAGTAATCCTGCCATGAATATCATAGTTGAAATACATGTGCTTTTCAAATTGGCAATATCATTTTTCATTTCCTTCCATGGAATCAGATAGATAGATAGATGGACAGGTAGGTAAATAGACAAATAGATTTTTTGAGACTTATGTGCTATGAAACAATGTATTTAGATATAATTATTATTGTTCACAAAAAAACCTCAGAATCTTAATGAATGACAATAATGGAAAGATTGAGTAAATATTTTATACAGCATACACAAAATATCATTTAGTCAATAATAATGAGTTAGAGCTATCATATTTGGGTTTGGGACATCTCCAAGTTATGTTTTGAATTATTCATGTTGAACAAAGATTACATCTTCTATTACATATGATTTTTCAGTACTGTTTCTTAAACAATATTTTTTGGCTCCACCTTGTGAAATTTCTAAGTCTTCATGTCCATAATTCAGATATTAGGTACAAATAAAATTATGGACAGAATAAAAAGATTAATAGAATATGTCAAGCAAATATAAGTTACTACATTCTGTTATGTCAATCAACAGATAGAAAATTAAGGCTTAAAAATGTGCTGGTCAGGTATATGCATATGTCTGAATTCATCAATGTGCTCACGTGAAATGTGTGAAATTCTTGTGTATGAATTATGCTCCTAAAGAGGTAAAAACAAATCAGGTATTCTTGAAAATTAAATATCAGCAGCTTTTCAAATTAACATTTAAATGTATAAATAATTAATGAAATGTCATTTTGTATGATTAAGATTATTTATTATAATTAATTTCTAAAATCACTTTTAATGCCCTATATAAAGTGATGACATACAGCCTTCACATATTTTAGCATAATATCAGAAATATTTGTAATAACAATTTAACCAATCTTTGATCACCCAGGAGGAAACCAAATTTAGGTTTATTTTTAATTAATGCTTATAGTGTAACCTGTACGTTAGTAAAACTATTCTTTATATCTTGCTTTAGCAAGTTTATTTTTACTTTTCTTTTTTTTTTTTTTTTTTTTTTTAATTTTTTATTGTGGGTTGTTCAAAACATTACAAATTTCTTGACATATCATATTCCACACTTTGATTCTAGTGGGTTATGAACTCCCACCTTCACCCCATACACAGATTGCAGATTCACATCAGTTACACATCCATTGATTTACAAATTGCCATACTAGTGTCTGTTGTGCTCCGCTGCCTTTCCCATCATCCACCCTCCCCCTTCCCCACCTCTCCCCTCCCCTCCCCTCCTCTCTCTCTATCCCCTCCACTGTATAACCCTGAGGGTCTCCTTCCATTACCGTGCAATTTCCCTTCTCTCTCCCTTTCCCTCCCACCTCTCATCCCTGTTAAATGTTAATCTTCTTCTCCTGTTCTTCGTCCCTACTCTGTTCTTAGTTACTTTCCTTATATCAAAGAAGACATTTGGCTTTTGTTTTTTAGGGATTGGCTAGCTTCACTTAGCATAATCTGCTCTAATGCCATCCATTTCCCTGTAAATTCTATGATTTTGTCATTTTTTAATGCAGAGTAATACTCCATTGTGTATAAATGCCACATTTTTTTTATCCATTCGTCTATTGTAGGGCATCTAGGTTGGTTCCACAGTCTTGCTATTGTGAACTGTGCTGCTATGAACATCGATGTAGCAGTGTCCCTGTAGCATGCTCTTTTTAGGTCTTTAGGGAATAGACCGAGAAGGGGAATAGCTGGGTCAAATGGTGGCTCCATTCCCAGCTTTCCAAGAAATCTCCATACTGCTTTCCAAATTGGCTGCACCAATCTGCAGTCCCACCAGCAATGTACAAGTGTACCCTTTTCCCCACATCCTCGCCAGCACTTGTTGTTGTTTGACTTCCTAATGGCTGCCAATCTTACTGGAGTGAGATGGTATCTTAGGGTGGTTTTGATTTGCATTTCTCTGACAGCTAGAGATGTTGAGCATTTTTTCATGTACTTGTTGATTGACTGTATGTCCTCCTCTGTGAAGTGTCTGTTCAGGTCCTTGGCCCATTTGTTGATTGGGTTGTTTGTTCTCTTATTGTCTAATTTTTTGAGTTCTTTGTATACTCTGGATATTAGGGCTCTATCTGAAGTGTGAGGAGTAAAGATTTGTTCCCAGGATGTAGGCTCCCTATTTACCTCTCTTATTGTTTCTTTTGCTGAGAAAAAACTTCTTAGTTTGAGTAAGTCCCATTTGTTGATTCTAGTTATTAACTTTTGTGCTATGGGTGTCCTATTGAGGAATTTGGAGCCCGACCCCACCGACTGTAGATCGTAGCCAACTTTTTCTTCTATCAGACGGCGCGTCTCTGATTTGATATCAAGTTCCTTGATCCATTTTGAATTCACTTTTGTGCATGGCGAGAGAAAGGGATTCAGTTTCATTTTGTTGCATATGGATTTCCAGTTTTCCCAGCACCATTTGTTGAAGATGCTATCCTTCCTCCATTGCATGCTTTTAGCCCCTTTATCAAATATAAGATAGTTGTAGTTTTGTGGATTGGTTTCTGTGTCCTCTATTCTGTACCATTGGTCCACACGCCTGTTTTGGTACCAGTACCATGCTGTTTTTGTTACTATTGCTCTGTAGTATAGTTTGAAGTCTGGTATCGCTATACCGCCTGATTCACACTTCTTGCTTAGCATTGTTTTTGCTATTCTGGGTCTTTTATTTTTCCATATGAATTTCATGATTGCTTTCTCTATTTCTACAAGAAATGCCATTGGGATTTTGATTGGCATTGCATTAAACCTATAGAGAACTTTTGGTAATATCGCCATTTTGATGATGTTAGTTCTGCCTATCCATGAACAGGGTATATTTTTCCATCTTCTAAGATCTTCTTCTATTTCTCTCTTTAGGGTTCTGTAGTTTTCATTGTATAAGTCTTTCACCTCTTTTGTTAGGTTGATTCCCAAGTATTTTATTTTTTTTGAAGATATTTTGAATGGAGTGGTTGTCCTCATTTCCATTTCAGAGGATTTGTCGCTGATATACAGGAATGCCTTTGATTTATGCGTGTTGATTTTAAATCCTGCCACTTTGCTGAATTCATTTATTAGCTCTAATAGTTTCTTTGTAGAGCCTTTTGGGTCTGCTAGATATAGAATCATATCATCTGCAAATAGTGATAATTTAATTTCTTCTTTTCCTATCTTTATGCCTTTAATTTCTTTCGTCGGTCTAATTGCTCTGGCCAGTGTTTCGAGAACTATGTTGAAGAGAAGTGGAGAGAGAGGGCATTCCTGTCTTGTTCCAGATTTTAGAGGGAATGCCTTCAGTTTTTCTCCATTCAGAATAATGCTAGCCTGAGGCTTAGCATAGATTGCTTTTACAATATTGAGGTATGTTCCTGTTATCCCTAGTTTTTCTAGAGTTTTGAACATAAAGGGATGCTGTACTTTGTCAAATGCTTTTTCCGCATCTATCGAGATGATCATATGGTTCTTATTTTTAAGTCTATTGATGTGGTGAATAACATTTATTGATTTCCGTATATTGAACCAGCCTTGCATCCCAGGGATGAATCCTACTTGATCATGGTGCACAATTTTTTTTATATGTTTTTGTATCCGATTCGCCAGAATTTTATTGAGGATTTTTGCATCTAGGTTCATTAGAGATATTGGTCTGTAGTTTTCTTTCTTTGAAGTGTCTTTGTCTGGTTTAGGTATCAGGGTGATGTTGGCCTCATAGAATGAATTTGGAAGTTCTCCCTCCTTTTCTATTTCCCGAAGTAGCTTGAAAAGTATTGGTATTAATTCTTCTTTAAAGGTTTTGTAAAATTCTGCTGTATACCCATCGGGACCTGGGCTTTTCTTAGTTGGTAGTCTTTTTATGGTTTCTTCTATCTCCTCAATTGATATTGGTCTGTTTAGGTTTTCTATATCCTCCTGACTCAATTTGGGCAGATCATATGACTTAAGAAATTTATCTATGCCTTCACTATCTTCTAATTTATTGGAGTATAAGGATTCAAAATAGTTTTTGATTATCTTCTGTATTTCTGAAGTGTCTGTTGTGATATTGCCTTTTTCATCCCGTATGCTAGTAATTTGAGTTCTCTCTCTTCTTCTCTTCACTAGCATCGCTAAGGGTCTGTCGATTTTGTTTATTTTTTGAAAGAACCAACTTTTAGTTTTGTCAATTTTTTCAATTGTTTCTTTTGTTTCGATTTCATTAATTTCAGCTCTGATTTTCATTATTTCTTGCCTTCTACTTCTTTTGCTGTTGTTTTGCTCTTCTTTTTCAAGGATTTTGAGATGAAGTATGAGATCATTTATTTGTTGGTTTTTTCTTTTTTTAAGGAATGAACTCCAAGCAATGAATTTTCCTCTTAGAACTGCTTTCAATGTGTCCCATAGATTCCGATATGTTGTGTCTGTGTTTTCATTTATCTCTAAGAATTTTTTAATTTCCTCCTTGATGTCTTCTATAACCCATTGATCATTCAGTAACCTATTGTTCATTCTCCAATTGATGTATGCTTTTTCCTTCCTTCTTTTATCGTTGATTTTCAGTTTCATTCCATTATGATCAGATAAGATGCATGGTAATATCTCTACTCCTTTATATTGTCTAAGAGTTGCCCTGTGACATAATATATGATCTGTTTTTGAGAAGGATCCATGTGCTGCTGAGAAAAAAGTGTAACTGCTTGATGTTGGGTGGTATACTCTATATATGTCAATTAGGTCTAGGTTATTAATAGTGTTATTGAGTTCTATAGTTTCCTTATTCAACTTTTGTTTGGAAGATCTGTCCAGTGGCGAGAGAGGTGTGTTGAAGTCTCCCATGATTATGGTGTGGTGGTCTATTAGACTCTTGAACTTGAGAAGAGTTTGTTTGACGAACATAGCTGCACCATTGTTTGGGGCATAAATATTTATGATTGTTATGTCTTGTTGGTGTATGGTTCCCTTAAGCAGTATGTAGTGTCCCTCTTTATCTCTTTTGATTAACTTTGGCTTGAAATCTATTTTATTTGATATGAGTATGGACACGCCTGCTTGTTTCCGAAGTCCATATGAGTGATATGATTTTTCCCAACCTTTCACCTTCAGCCTATGTATGTCTTTTCCTATCAAATGCGTCTCCTGTAGGCAGCATATTGTTGGGTCTTGTTTTGTGATCCATTCTACTAGCCTGTGTCTCTTAATTGGTGAGTTTAAGCCATTAACATTTAGGGTTATTATTGAGATATGGGTTGTTCTTCCAGCCATATTTGTTTATTTCTGTTACTAAACATTGTTTGTTTTCCTCTTTGATTGTTTCCCCCCCCCCTTTACTGTCCTACCTCCCACTGTTGGTTTTCATTGTTATTTTCCATTTCCTCTTCCTGTAATACTTTGGCTAGGATGTTTTGAAGAGATGGTTTTCTAGCTGCGAATTCTTTAAACTTTTGTTTATCGTGGAAGGTTTTAATTTCATTCTCCATCCTGAAGCTTAATTTCGCTGGATACACAATTCTTGGTTGGAACCCATTATCTTTCAGTGTTTGAAATATGTTATTCCAGGATCTTCTAGCTTTCAGAGTCTGTGTTGAAAGATCAGCTGTTATCCTGATTGGCTTGCCCCTAAATGTAATCTGCTTCCTTTCTCTTGTAGCTTTTAAAATTCTCTCCTTATTCTGTATGTTGGGCATCTTCATTATAATGTGTCTAGGTGTGGATCTCTTATGATTTTGC
The DNA here is from genome assembly GCF_021218885.2 of Marmota monax. Lineage (NCBI taxonomy): Eukaryota > Metazoa > Chordata > Mammalia > Rodentia > Sciuridae > Marmota > Marmota monax. The sequence continues at coordinate 8,770,846 of NW_026694610.1, forward strand.
ACATTCGGCGTCCTGTAGGCTTCTAGGATTTGGGATTCTGTCTCATTCTTCAAGTCTGGGAAGTTTTCTTGTATTATTTCATTGAATAGACTGCTCATTCCTTTGGTTTGGAGCTCTGTACCTTCCTGTATCCCAATGACTCTTAAGTTTGGTCTCTTAATGTTATCCCATATTTCTTGGATGTTCTGCTCATGGTTTCTTAACAGTCTTGCTGAGCTGTCTATGTTCTTTTCCAGTTGAAATACTTTGTCTTCATTGTCTGATGTTCTATCTTCTAAGTGTTCTACTCTGTTGGTAGTATTCTCCATTGAGTTTTTAAGTTGGTTTATTGCTTCCTGCATTTCTAGGATTTCTGATTGCTTGTTTTTTATAACCTCTATCTCCCTGTATAGTTGATCCTTTGCTTCCTGGATTTGTTTGCGTAATTCGTTGTCGAAGTGATCTTTCATTGTCTGATTTTGCTGTTTAATGTCTTCCTTGATACTCCAGATCATCTGAAGCATGTATATCCTGAATTCTTTATCTGACATTCCATCTGCTGCAGCTGTTACCTCTTCTAAAGTTGCGTTGACCTGCATTGCTTGTGGTCCTTTCTTTCCTTGTCTTTTCATACTGCTTGCGTATCTTTCCTGCAGGTGCGGGCGGCGGCTCTGCTCTCTCCTTATTCCAATTGGGGTGTCGTGGCTACCACGCCGGCAGGTCACTGGGCCTGTTCTGGGAGCTGGTGGCGGCTCTGTTCTGCCCCTACTCCAATTGGGGTGACGTGTCTGTCGTACCAGCAGGCCACTGGGCCTGTCCCGCTGGTCGGTCGCAGATCTGCCCACCTTTCGGGCACGGGTGGAGGCTCTGCTTTGCCCCTACTCCAATTGGGGTGTCGTGACTACCCCGCCTGCAGGATGCTGGGTCTGTTCCTGGCAAGGGAGGCGACTCTGCTCTGTCACTACTCCAATTAGGGTGGTGTTTGTACCCCGCCGGCAGGCTCCTGGGCCTGATCCGCCGGTCTGTTGTAGGTCTGCCTACCTTGAAGGCGCGGGCGGCGGATCTGCCCTGCCCCTCCTACCACGCCTGCGGACCCCTGGGCCTGATCTGCAGGTTGATCACTGGTCTGCTCACCCTGCGGGCACGGGTGGCGGTTCCGCTCCACCCCCACTCCAATTGGGGTCACGTGACCACCACACCGGCAGGGCCTGATCCGGGCGTGGGATAAGGATCTGCTCTGCCCCTACTCGAGTTGGGGTGACGTGTGTACCACACTGGCAGGCCACTGGGCCTGACCCGCCAGGCTGTCACAGGTCTGTTTACCTTGCAAGCGCGAAGGGCGGCTCTGCCCTGCCCCTCCTACCACGCCCATGTACTACTGGGTCGTGGGTCTGCCCACCTGGCGGGTGTGGGTGGCGGCTCCGCTCCGCCCCCTCTCCAATTGGGGTCACGCGGTCACCACGCTGGCGAGCCGCTGGGCCTGCTCCGGGGGCTGGCGGCGGCCCGGCTCCTTCCCTCTGGCTCGAGGACAAATTGAGGAGACTCGGGTGACTGAGCCTCACCCCCCTTACCAGGAGACCAACTGCTTATGTCACCGCTGGTATTGATGAAGATCTCTCCTCCACCGCTTTCTGCTGACATCAGATCTCTGCCATGTTGGTATCCTATGCGAATGGCAGCATTTCGTTCCCCTTGCCAGGCAACCCAAGCAATGGGTGAGTCCTGACCTGCCCTCAGCAGGACCCGGACCGAGACACAGTTTCCGCGGGCTCCTAGCCCCGTCCAGGGAAGTTCCGGAGCCGGAACTCGGCCGCTCCGTGCTCGGTGTAAGCTCCTATAAGTGTAAGCTCCAAGAAGCAGCCCCCGCGGGCTCAGTTCCGGGAGCCGGAATTCGGCCGCTTAGTGCTTGGTGTATGCTCTGATAGGAGCAGGGTCCAAGAAGCAGCCTCCGCGGGCTCCGCAGCCCTGAGCCAGGGCGGTTCCGGGACGGTTCCGGGAGCCGGAACTCGGCCGCTCTGTGCTCGGTGTAAGCTCCTATAAGTGTAAGCTCCAAGAAGCAGTCCCCGCGGGCTCAGTTCCGGGAGCTGGAATTCGGCTTCTTGGTGTTTCGTGTTTGCTCTGATATTAGCAGGGTCCAAGAAGCAGCCTCCGCAGGCTCCGCAGCCCGGAGCCAGGGCGGTTCCGGGACGGTTCCGGGAGCCGGAACTCGGCCGCCCCGCGCTCCGTGTTCACTCCGATAAGATCAGATTTTAAGAAGCCCCCAGGCGCTGAACCCTAGCAATCTGTCTGCAAGCCGCAGGCGAATTGCAGCCTGAAATTACCTGTTCTATGGCTGAATGAGCTGCGGTCAGTCAAAAACAGGTGTGGTGACGTCAGTTTACCAACATGGTGGCTGCTGGCCTCCTCTGTGGTCTGACCGGTGTGGAGAACCGAGATGGACCGCTTCCTTCCCCGTCTCGAACCCAGAATTCAGCCCTGAGTGCGGTGCTTGCGCATCTGGCAGAAACTGCAGCGCTGTAACCCTGCGTCTCTATCCCAGCGCGCCTTGCAGACTCTAGCCGCGGGGCGATTTGCTTAATAAGCAGTGTTACCCTCCATGCGACAAACCTCTCGCGTTTGAGTCCCCGTAGCCGATCCTCATGCGATGGAAATCCTTCCTCCAGGTTCCGGCGCACCCCACTATTGCTGGAAATTCCTAACAAGATATCCTTTAGCCGTCCTGACTTGTCATACTCCCACACAGTGAAGCAGCACACGGGGGTAATGCACTCCCCTCGCCGCCATCTTCCCTCCTCCTATTTTTACTTTTCTATGATTAACTTATTATATGTACAAGCAGATTTATTCTACAACTCTGTTTAGATAGAAGAAAAGAAAATAGAAATAGCTTCAGAGTCAACTTGATATGCCAATATTCCATCAAATGGTAATGAGGTTCTTTTTCTATTTGAAGAACTTGAATAGAAAATATTATCAAAATAAAATTTGTACCTTTATAAGAAAATATAAAAAAAATATAAATTTCATTTACTGTCTCAACTCAATGTGGCAGATATCATGTGAAATCTCAGAGCTATAGGAGTGAACTAAGGTGTTTTTCCTTAGAGAATTTGAATCTAACAGGAATTTTATATGCTATGAATGGGGAATATATTTTGCTAAGGAAACCTTTAAGCAGAAAACTGACTCTAGTGATAAATCAACATATTGAAAATAAGGAATTCTAGAAAATGATTAAGAATTAGTCTTTAAAAAGTTGGGGGGAAAAGTGGAAAGTTGATATAGTTTGTGAGCAAGCTGTGAGAAAAGTATCAAGAGAGAAATAGACAGTTGAAGAAATGGGAAAAGGTGTATATAGCAGGCCTAAGGAAAAGGTAGAGAGTATTGTATGAAATAGCTTGCAGAGGTGGGCAAGGCCTGGTCAGCAAATGTAAGATTGTGTATATTAATCCTGATAACTATGTGTAGCTACATATAAAAGTTTATAGCAAAGAAGAGACTAGACCTTATAAGCATTTCAGAAAAGTGATTTTGATCTCAAAATGGAGCAAACAGGCTTGAAAACAGGCACTTAATGTAAAGAAAAAAAATAGGACAATGTGGGTGGGAAGTGATCATACATTCACAAACCAAAATGACAGTAGATGGTAAATGTGAATTTTATGTATGTATTAAACTATTTAAGACTAATGCATGACTTAGATATGAATGTGAAGATACTGTGCATTTTAGAGAGACAGATTTCTGGGAAAGGGCTGGACCGAGATAAAAATGGGGTTTGATTTTTTTTTTTTTTCAGAGTAGAAATTAGAAGTTTATTAAAGGACAGCAGAAAAGACTTCTCCTGGAGGAAGAAGGGGACCCAAGAGGTGGAATCCGTGGAAGGGATGTTGTCTCCCCTTTTTATAGTTCTTTCAGTGATGGAATGTAGGTGGGAAGGACCGAGGGGTGGGACACAGGTGGGCCAAAGAAGTAATCTGGTCAGGAAGGACTTCTGAGTCAGCACCTTTTCGCTGGGGGCTGTTCATTAACATTTCTTTGAGGTGGACTTTGGCCTAGGGCCTTTTCGGGACTTCATTAACATTCCATGAGTTTTCCTGCGTTTCCCGGAATCATTGCCAGCATGGCCTCCATTTTAGATTTCACTCGATATTAGACCCGGATTTATCTAACTACACTGACTACCTAACTTTAAATCTGGCTTCATTCCCCCCTCTAAGTTGGGAACTCCTTACTGCTGTAAGGAAGGGGGGCGAAGAAGATCTTTCTGGTCTCTTCAGGCTGAAAAGGGACGATGTGGGGCAAGCAGTTTGGAGTCCCCCTTTAAAAATCGGGTCTATCGGGTGGTGCATGATAGACGTCTGATTGAGAAGTAATAGGCTGGAGGGCCATTTGAGTGGTGGATGGTCTATAAGAGAAACAAGAATTCATTAGTACTGGAACCATATCGATGCAGCAATAAATGCCATACCACAGGAATATGCCAATGAGTATGATGGCAAAGACAAAGACTAACAATGTTTTCCACCAGGAAGTACCAAGAACCAGGAGCTAAGATATTGTTTCCATGACAAAGTTGCTGAGGACATGGCTTCTGAGCATGTAAATCTTTAAGGACATTTGTCACATTGCCAGAAATGTCAGGGATGTAAACACAACATTTAACGGTTACAGACGTTCTTTCCCTTAAGATATAGTTTAATAATTTAATGTCATCTGGTCTTGCAAAATCCTTTTACTAGTATGACCTCTGTGTCTAATAGAGAAATCTTTAATTCTGTTACTGAGGGCTGGATAACCATACTTGCAAACACTAAGCCTACCTGTGTAGGTTAGAAATAAAGGCCTTAAACTAAAAACTACTCTGGCAGTTCCTTTTGATAGTTATCAGGCATTCCTGTCTGAGAATCTCTTTTGTAGCCTCCAGTTTACTTAGTTTTGGAAGTTACATTTAACTATTATTATTATTTAAAATGTCCAGGAACAGCTGTGCTTTGGCTTTGACTGTCTTTGCTAAGTGTTTAAGATGAAGCAAGTCAAACTGATTTGTTTTTATCTATTGTTAACAGTCAGCTGAGCTTCCCTGGGAGTCCTCGGGGAACTTCACAGCAGCTTCTCAGTTCTGCTAGTGCCATTGCGCTAGGATGGGTCCAGGCCTTGCTTGACCATGTGGCTTCCCTTGGAAGCATCAGGGATGTCTCCCTTTTGTGATGACCCTCCTCTTCACAGCAAATGCACTGATTGGCTTTCTGTCCTCCACTGGTCTCATTAATCTCCCTGATCGGGAGGTTATGTGGCCTAGAGTTGCAAAGCTCTTCGGAGAAGTCCCCTATTCCCTGATTCAGACTGACTTAGAGGGCAAGAGCCAAATATTGGTTTTCTTGGCCTTTTAAATTTAACTTTAATTTTAAAACTTAATCTTAAACATCCAGCAAATAAGTTAACGGCCTTATATTAAGAGCACTGGGCTTTAATGTCTATCTCTCTATCCTGTAGGTGATAACTCCTTATCTTATGTTGACCCAGGTTGTGTTCTTAAAGCAGTACCTCTTTAAAACATTAACAGGCAATCCTTAAACCATCTATAAGCAAACTACAAAACAAAACTAACTAGGGTAAAAACATATTTAGCTTATACAATAGCTACCTTGAATTCTGGCAGGGTTATACATCATAATTCCCTGTTTGAGATCCTAGTAATCTTGGCAAAAAACTACTTTTGGACACAACTTTAACTGTACTGAAATCTGGCCTACTTCTTTCATAGTCACTTTCACATGTAGTGAGATGGGACAGAGCCTTATCTCAAGTAAGGCAGGGCTCTTCATAAATCTTGAGTACTGTAGTTCTGAAACTGATCTTTGCTTTTTAAACATCATTTTACAAAGCCTACATAAATTGTTGCTCAAGTTCACATGAATATTAGCTAACACAATATAATATCACACCTAAAACATGAATGAAAGAAAAGCTGAAAGCTTTTAACCTTTTGTAGAAAAGTAGCAAAGTACTTTTGTGTTTTGCAATAAAACCTTCACACAGATTAGGCTCTCATTAACTTAAAAATACATTTAAATTGTATCTCAGTGTAAAAAGTAACATAGAACTTTACATATCTTATTGATAACAAGTCCAGTTATAGAACACAAATGATATAAATAAATCTCCAACATGTTTTTCTTTTTAAGCCTAAAATTACCATACAACTTTAGAACACCAGCTTGATATAATGCTCTTTTAAAACTTTTACCTTACAGACTTGTATACCTGGAAGATATGGACACATTAACACCACAATTACATTGATGTTTTTATATTAATCAAGTTTAGCTTTTTAAAGAAATATGGCACAATTCTCTAAAAACAGTACTTGTTTAACCAGCTGTTTAATTTCTTTAAGATTACTTGCTCAAAAACTTACACTTATAAGCAACTTACACAGACCTTTTTTATATCATTTACTTAAACCCTCTTAATTACTTAATCATATAGACTCGTATCCAGAAACACATTTTCCCTCTATTAAATCCATACCTAGAAACTTCTAATTTTTCTTTTTCATCTGTTAACCTCCTCCTGTTCACATTTTGAAACAATACTTGTAAATTTTTGAATTTAAGCAGATTTAACACTTTATTAGGGCCTTTTTGAACATCTAGAAAAACTTATAAGCTTAATTTTAAAGACATCTTTACTTTCATCTGTTTACCCAATTTAAATTGAACCATTTGAATCACATGAATCAAAGATATTTGGATCCATTTTTTAATTTTTTATGAGCGCTCCTCATCTGTCAATTGTCATATCACTGCATGATATATGGACATACACACATACAGACATACCGACATACAACACGTAACACAAGTGTAACACAACACAATAGTAAAGGCCTTGTAGCTTTCTCAGGTGAAATCTCATTGCAATGTTTAAAAAAAACTCCAGGTGATCAAAAATAGAACTTATCAGAAAAACATTAACTTGTCTGTAGGATCAAAATCATGAGCTCAAAAAATACAGAATCTAAGAAAAAGCAAAAGTCCTAGAAAAAATTGACCGGCCAGTAATTAGTAAATGCCATACAATTTACTCTTTGGTTTAATCTAGTTTGAGTTCCCATAAAAAGACACTTTACTCTTTTTTTTCTTGGGCCTCAGATCTGTCTCATACTGAGTGCTCTAGTCTTCTTCTATTTGCATATCAACTTAAGTCCTGGCTGAGGTCTGGAAGGAACTGGGAAAACTAGAATTCTGAGCAGAAACCTCATGCCTAAGGCATTTTAACCATAAGTCACAATTTTCAGGTTTGGATGTTGAAAATTATGATACAAGTTTAAGATACAATATACAAAATTTCATACCTTTACAGTTTCCTACACTAGAAAAACTTGCTCACACAAAACTGAAAATAGGATCTCTACCATCAGAAGAAATTTCTTTAGGATCATTAAGCTACTTCCTTTGTTAAGTTACATTAAATCACCTGAAAAAAAAAAATCTTAAAAGAGAACCACACACTACCATGTATATCCAAAATTAAGCTTTAAAAATTTAAGACTGTTGCTATTCAATGTTATTTCAATAAGCCAGACCAACATTTTTCCTAAATCTTACACACTGAGGGGAAAGATACCATATCATAATTTACTATCCTTGCCCAAGTTAATGCACTGGTACACCTAGTGAAATCTTCTCAGGCTACCCAGTTCAAAATAAAACTAAATGATTGGGAGTTACTTGCCAACTTGGAAGTAGAATTCTTTTAATTTTCTATCCTAAGTATTTAAGTTCTCCGGCATGAATTATCTGGAATCACAAACTAAACAATTACCTAACCCCAACTTTTAACTGCAAGATTGTGCAATGCTTCAAACTCATTTAGATACCAGATGTTACAATAAAAAAATCATCTTTTAGACACACATTTAGCCAAGATCATCCCCAAGAAACAACCTATAATAACCTTTAAAATAGAGAGAGCAGATAAGAGAAAAATCTCTCCAGGTTTTTAACTTCCATTTAATTATGACTCCTATCAGTGGCACCATAGATTTCCCATGAGTGGACCAGATGTTTTCACAGAGGGGCAACTATAGGTGTAAAATCAAGGGTCTCAGTGTGACTGACTTTACTGCATTCAGTGTCCCTTCTTTTTAAGTGGACAGAGATGGAGCAATCCTTACAGTGCAGGGAAGAATGAGGAAATTCCCCAAAGCGAAAATGGCTCTGGCAGCTGCTGGGAGTCCCTCAGTTTCCCTTTTACTTACAGGATTAGCTCCTTTGGATAGATCCAATCCCAGGCAATCTGGCATATCTCCTAACTTTCCACTAGAGTTAGTTTTTATCTGCCTTAGGTCTTGAAGGGGGAAGGGGGTATGTACTTTGATTGGCCCAAATTTTTCTCTTGATTCTTTTTCCTCAGTGAGTCCAAGATTTTTTCTCTTCATGGCAGATATCATAGCTAAGTCTACTTTACACTGTTGGCATAATTTAGGATTTTCCCTTAGAGCAAAGAAAATCTGAACATACAGCACCTCACACCATTTCCTTTTTTGTAAATTTTATCAAAATGTAAAACTGTATTAAAATTGATATTTCCCTCTGGTGGCCAGGTTTCTCCAGAGAGTTTGTATTGAGGCCAGGCCAAGAAAATGAGGTGCTTTTTCTTGAGCGTCTGAGGTTCTGAGGTTCAAATTTATCCCAATTTTTTAATACGCATGCTAGTGGTGCACCTGGCATATTGGAGAGAGAGAAGCTCCCGTCTGAGTGAGAAGAACAGGACTCAGGCACCCACGCTGCGCCAGAGAAAACTGTTCTCATTAGGGAAGTCTCCCTAAGTTTGAGCTTCCTAAACGGTCCAGAAAACCCGTCTCTCACCTTGCTTTGCCAAGGGGTTTCTGGTCCCCTTTAGCAAAGTGCTAGGGTCTCAGTTTGCCCTGTGCCAGAGACCCTGGGAGGATTCAGACTTAAGGGCATTACTGCTTATCCTCCCGGCCACTAAAAACCCATTGCAAAAGAGAAACATGCGCTCTTTGTTGCCTTTGCTCTGTAGACTAAAGGAGCCGCCTGAGTGTTAAGGGATATCTACTGGTTGTAAGGTAGCAGATTACCAGAGGAGTTGATTCTAAAAGTGCCTCTCTAGCAGCTTAAGGAACACAACACATTTTAAACATTGGGGCGGTAAAACAGACTAGTTAAAGTTACCTATGCATCTTAGAGAACCTGGACAGATTTTGCTAATTATCCCATGCCTTTCTCTCAGTCCTACAACCTGAATTGCTAACATTTCTGACCTGCGAAGGAAGGGGAGCATCCAGGAGGAATGGATGCGAGGTTGGGAGTGTTGCATGGCCCATATGGAGGCAAATGTGATTGGGGCTTTCCCTCAGTGCCATTCATCTACCGATCACCCTAGATACCCCTGAGGGCTGTCGGGAGGGGGCTCAAGAGAAAGGAACCTTAGGAATCATCTGAGTGTAGCCCAGACCGGAATTCCGCAGTTGTTCCAAACTCCTTCCTCCACCTCCACGCATCCGAGGCAGATCGGGATTCGGGACACTGTGTACTCACGCCAATTGCTCTCCAGGCCCAGACAGAAAAGTTGGAAGCGGCTTTGGCAGAACCCAACATGCCTGCTCTGTATTGAACAGGTGATTGAGAGCTGCCTAGGCCGGGAAACCTCTCACCCGAGTCTTGAAGAGTGGCAGAGTGGCAGCTGCACTAATTGCGTTTAAGTAGCCGTCGGGTGCCCACCTTACCCTCCAGAAAGAAAGAGAGAGAAAGATGCACCTCAAACAGACATGGGGTGTGTGCACTTACCTCGGTGTAGAATCTCGGTCTGGGACCTCCAATATGTTACCGCTATTGACTGGTGACGAGTTCTTGCTTCCCCAATGTTGAAGAATAACACCAAAGAAGCACGCTGAGGCAAGGTCAGAGTAGAAATTAGAAGTTTATTAAAGGACAGCAGAAAAGACTTCTCCCGGAGGAAGAAGGGGACCCAAGAGGTGGAATCCAAGTCTGATTTTTTTTAAAGTATGATAATGTGATAGTGAATGTTGATTGTCAACTTGATTGAATGAAAAGAAGTTTGGGAAATTAGTAAAGCATATTTTTGGTCTATCTAGGAGGTTGCTTCCAAAGATAACGTGCTTGTGGGTCAGTGAATTTAAGAGAGACCTGCTCTGAATGTGTGTGGCATTGACTGGTAGGCTGGGTGCCCAGAGAGAACAAAAAAAATGAAAAAAAGAAGACTGAAAGTATGTGCAACATTGATGAGCTTGATTTTTCTTGAGCAAGAGAATTATTGTTATTATTTTTTTTTCTGCTGTGGTCAGCACATGGACCTCACATTTCAGCTTCTTCTCTATCTTCACATGTAAACTCATGCCTGTGAATCTCCAGGGAGCATCTAGGTCTTCTGTCTCAGACTGGAGTTGCTTGAATGGTATCTCTCATTCTGAGGCTTCTTGCTTTTGGGGCTGTGCAGCTACTTGTTTCTCAGATTCTCTAGCTGGAAGATGTCCATTCCAGGCCCATCCAGCCCCTGATTGTATAAGACAATCTAATAAATCCCCTTTTAAAATTACACACATGCACTCCCTCACTCACTTGCTTTTAGTTCTGTTCCTCTAGAGAACCTTAATACAGATTTTGATACAAATAGTAGCTTCAGAAAAATAGAATTCTTGGGATGCCTTTTTACAAGTTGGTTTATGGTTCCTGGAATTGGCCCTCCAATTTGATTTAATATAAATTTGCTAGTTTCTCTGGATATTATAGACAGCATCAATAATCAATGAAATTGTAAGTACTTTTGGTATCCTAACTTACCACTTGTGTGAGGCATGGAATTTAGTGACTGTATATACTATGCATTTGAACATTTTTAAAGACAAAGAAATATAACAGTGACCAGTTGTTCCTACCTTCACTGGATTGAATGGAGCTTTCCAGCTTGATGAAAGCCATTGTAGGACTATTTGGACCCTAATTTTGTTAGCAAATCTAATAGATCCCATTTTCGGTATAATAGTGTAGGAAGAAAGTAAATCGCAAAGAGAGAGAAAACAAGAGCACCATTTTAATTAACTTGAACAGCATGTGGAATAGAAAGAACCTACAAGAGGGAACAATGGCAGAGCAGAATGGAGATAAAGATGAATTAGACTAGATTTTCAGCAGCACTGTATGTACCTGATTGAAGAAAATGAAATTCTCTCAGGGTGATTAACATTTTCATCTCCTTATCATTAGTTTATATTTTGAGACTCTAAGCTTCTCTAGTCTAATTACTAATAAAATACTTAATAGTTTAATATGAATTATAGTTGTCCCACTATAATATAGAACACTAATATTCATTACTTCTACTGATTGTGTTTAGTATCCATTAAGAAGATGGAAATGCTGGAAATGCTAACTAACCTGACTTGTTCATTATACCTCATAAACACATAATGCATGTTCACACTACACACCATCTATGTCTAGAGAAATAATTAATAAAAATAAAAGGGAAAATAAGAGCCTATTAAAAGCAAATATTCTCCCATTTAGTGTTTTCAAGTAATATAAGAAAAGAACATAAATACTCAGAAAAGCAAAGACATAATGAATATGAGAAAAAGAGTGGAAAAATAACAATATAAATATAAGTTCAATGCTGTAAAAAATGATAAGCAGTTGTGTTAAAATTGATCAAATATACAACTGGGAATATTAAAAATCATAACTATTTAGAGGGAATTTAATACTATCACATATGTAAAATGAAACAGAAAAATATAAATGAAAAGAACAAAAACATAGTATAATAATAAAACCATATATAAAAATAATTTCCAGAGTAAATAAAGATGAGATATTAAAAACTAATTTCTGGAATTAAATCCAATGTTTATTTTAAAATCTTTGATCTACTAAGAAAGACTATGCATTAATAAAATAGTACAAGCCATAAAAAAAGAGGTTCACAGATAGTGGCATTCGATATCATTGAAATTTTAGCAGTTCTCCATGAGTGTTCATTGCTGTGTTTTTCACCTTTGTCCACATGATGGACAAAGATATCAATTATTTTATATTTATTTCTTTAACTACTTATGAAACATAGTATTTCATGTGTTATTAGGTTTTATTAAATTAAGCATTTATTTCATATTTTATTCACTTTAATCTTTATAATTAATATAAATAACTTTTTTAGTAATTACATAATGTTCCTCTTATATAGTTGTTTCAGAACTCCTTTACTTATTTTGATATTTGATGATATTTCCAAAAAAGAAACTACAAAATGTGTTCCCTTAAAAAATATTGAATCAAATATTTATGTCGTTTAATAGCTTATGGTATAATATTTTGGCCATGCTTACTTACTTTCTCATTCTACCTGAAATGAATATTTCAAGTATGAGGAGGTGGCATGAAGCTTACAAAGGATCTATGCTTTACTGAAATGTCTTACTACACCTTAATCCCACCTGAGTGTTAAGCATTCCTGACTTAATAGTGAGAAGTGGCTCATTACCTCTTAACCTGGTTTTAGGGAATAGATGGTCCTGCTATAGGAGTGAACATATCAGTCAGTTACAAAGCAGCAGGACAATGCCCCCAAATTTTAGAACATTAACATTTCGGTTTATATTTCATTCTAGATGTTTCTAATATGTTTCAGCTATATTATTACTCATTTAGCTCATACCATTTAGGGTATGTTTCAGTTTCAAGTAATATTCATACATTTGTGACATAGTAATTTTTTCTTCAAGTAGGCTGTAAAGAAATTCCATCTGTTTTGTGATTTGAAACTCTATCCTCCCTCTCATTGTATTACCAGGGAAATGTATATTTCTGGGTACTCTATATTGTTATATTAATTTATGTGTTTATATGTATACCAGAATCAATCAGTACTGTTGTAGCTTTATAGTAAGTCTTGAAATCATGTTGTATACGTATTTGTATTTTGGTCTCATTAAAAAAAAATATTTAAACACTTAAGTAAATTTTCAAAGAATTATAATTTATAACATAAGCAAAGTCATATACATATGTATATATAGTCATATATATGTATATGTATATGAATGAATAATTTATTGATGGTTCAAAAATAAACCATAAACACAATCTAATAAAACATACAAACTGAAGAGATACTCAGAAAGAAGAGTAACTGAAAACTGATTGACCAAGGACTCATTTATCATGAATCTCAATGTACAAAGTGGGATTTTGGGGAGACAGAGCTGACCTTTCAGAATATCTTGAGAATTTATTTTGACTAATTCTCATTTTTTGGTTGATTTCCCCAACTTTTGCATATCAATATTTATTAAAATCTTGTAAAAATTCTTTATATTTAACAGTAAACTTCTTTCATTATATTTGTTAACATGTATTAATTGTGAATATTAGAAGAATTCATTGTTTATATATTCTCACACATTCCCATACCTTGCATTCATGTCCTTCCATCTCTTCCACCTTCTTCCCATGTCCTCAATCCAACCTTTTCCCTTCCCAGTAGCTAATAGTGCTACTTTCTTGCAAAAATACTTTATCTTTAGTTTTTGAAATATGTATTCTATTATAATTTTGTTATTATTTTATTTTGTTTTAATTATAAGGACATAACAATTGTTCAGATTTCATACATCCAACATTTTTCAATTCAAATCTCCCATCTCTTTCTCCCCACTCCCACTGTTCCCCTTCCAGTCTGTTATAGTTCTACTTTAAGGACACCTTTTATTTTATTTTATTTTTAAATTTGTTTCCATATATAAGAGAAAACATAGTTTCTCTTTTCTCTCTGTATTGCTTATTCAGCTTGCATGTTAACCTCTGGTTCCACCCACTTTCCTGAAGATGACAGAACTTTATTCTTCTTTATGGCTATTATTCCATTGTATATGTGTATATTATATTTCACTTATCCATTCACATGCTAATGGTCATCTAAATTGAGTTCATATCTTGCCTATTGTGAAGGATGTGTCAATAAATATGGATAGGCAGGTGTCTATTTTGTATGCTGACTTTATTTCTTTTGGACAAACATTGAACCATAGGATAGCAGGATCCTTTGGTAATATTATTTTTAGTCTTTGAGAACAATTCATACAGTGTTATACAATGATGCTACACATTTACATTGTCATCAACAGTGCAAAAGCACATACTTTCCTCCACACCCTTTATATCATTTATGCATTTTTTATATAACAGCAATTCTAACTGGGGTGAGAAAAATCTCATTATAGTTTCAATTTGTATGTCCCTGGTGGCTAAATATATTACATATTTTTTATATCTTTATTGGCCATTTATATTTTTTTCTTGGAGATATATCTGTTCAAACTATTTGGCCACTTTTTATTGAATAACTTGGAGGCTTTTGTTTGTTTTGTTTAGTTTTAACGTTTTGTTTTACTGATTTCTTTTTCTTTTTTGAAATGGTAGGAATTGAACACAAGGTCTTATGCATATTAGTCAAGAGCTCTGTCATGGAGCTATGTCCCCAGCCCATATTACTTTTTAAAATCATCATTATTATTAGTTGCATATAACATTAGAATGTGTTTTGTCATAATCACTTTTTAAATTTTAACTGTTTTTAGTTCTTATGTATATAAATATGGCAGATGAACACAATATCTTTATTTTTTAATTATTTATTTTTATGTGGTGCTGAGGATCAAACCCAGGGCCTCATGCATGCAAAGCAAGCGCTTTACCACTGAGCTCCAACCTCAGCCCTGTATTGTGGTTATTAATCCTCTAGCAGAAGAATATTTGACAAAGATTTTCTCCCACTGGGTAGATTCTCCCTTCACTCTGCTGATTGCTTTCTTTTCTGTCATTTTGTTGATTTTTATTTATTCATTTTTTCTTGTTTGTTTGTTTTGCTTTTTAAATTTTCTTTGCTTCTTACTCATGGTCATTTTTGAAGTTTGGTCATATAGTATATTGATGATATTTAATTCTTTCCTATTTCTCATTTGTGCATCCACTTTTCTAGTGGAATTTATCCTTTCCTGTGTTTTGATGATAGCACTTATCCTTGTCTCCAATTGTGAGTAGAATTTCCATTCCAGAGATTGGGAAACTGTTCTTATTGTGATCTGTTCTTATCTTGGAAGGGTTTTATTCCTACTTTTATTCTGAGGGAAGGAAAGCCTTACTGAGTATTATAATTTTGACTGGCAGGATTTTCTTTCTGGTATTGAAATGAATCAGTTTATGCTGTACAACCTTCAGGATTTCTATTATCAATACCCCTGTGGTCCATTTTGTTTTATTTATTTATTTATTTATTTATTTATTTATTTATTTGTATGTGTGTGTGTGTAAGGTATAAATCTGAATCTTAATTTATTTGAAAGTATATAGATGTTGGTTGTCCTGGCACAATTTGTTAAAAGAACAATCTTTTCTTCCCTGTATTATCTTTTCTCTTTTGTCAAAATCAGCTTACTCATCTATGTGAGGCTATTTCTATGTTCTCTGTTGTGTTCTGTTGGTTGTTTTACCTTTTCTTTTTTTTTTGCCATGAATCCTGTAACATGATTATTGCAGACTCATATTGAATTGAGTAGTCAGTTCTCCATGTTTGTACTCCTTTAATATTATACTGGCTGTTTTTGATCTTTCATCTGTCTAAGTAACATTTAGAATAGTTATTCTCTCTTGACTTTTTGTTGTTATTGCTGTTGTGTACTACTTTCCATAAATAGAATTATGGCCACTTACAAACAAACCGTGTTCTAATCCCCAGAGCCAATCCATATATTGTCATAGATGGCTAAAATAACTTTGTGCACGAGCTTGATTTAAGTATTGTGAGAATTAAAGATCATTTAGGAATGTCCAGATGGACTTAATGTAATCACAAAGAACTTTGTAAGAGAGAGGCAGGAGTATCAGAATTAGAGAAAGATATACCATGATGGAAAAAGAGGTCAGAATGATGCAGCATTGGGCTGAGAAACATAGATAGGTACTTGTGAGAAACTGAGAAGGGTAAAAAGAGAGAGGAAAAAAAAGATATTCTGGAAGCTCCATTGGGGATACTGCTCTGCTGACATCATTATTTTATCACTATAAGCCCCTTGTTAACTTCCAGCAACTGAAACATAATACAACACATTTGTCTTGCTTAAACCCCTGAGTGTGGTAATTTGTTATAGCAATACTAAGAAATTAATGACTGGTGTAACCATTCATTACTATATTTCAGAATTAGGAATTATCTGCAATTGGTTTAATACCATTTATTGTCACTGCATTTCAACAAAATTAAATAGAAATAGAAATTACTTAGAAGTTATTTTATATATTAAATATTCTTGAATCATGTCAATTTTAATAGGTGTATTAATCTGCAAAATCAAGCACATTTTGTATGTATATGTCCATGATCTCTTTGTCCATTCATCTTCATTTGAAAAGATAATCAAGGCCTCTAGGCCTCTCTTTGGCAGAGGACATGATTCTATTATCAGTTTTTTCCTGTGTGACCTATTTGCTTTTGATGCATACTTTTCTCTATCTTTAACTTTTCACTTTATTTTTTAGAAAAAAAACACATTTTCAGTATTCTAAACCTAATATGTTCTGATCAAAATGTTCAAGTAAGAAGATATCAGAAGTCCATGGTATTAAATTGAATTATTATTTATATGGAGATGTGTATAAAACATAAATTTTATTTTCTCTATTACAGTTTCAAATGAAATAGATATAAAATTATCTTTTAGATACAAGATTTCAATAGGGCTTATTTTGATACATTAATTTTCAAATCAATTTTTATACCTAAAATTTTTCATATGGGTGGTGTTTACAAATCTAGTCATTCCAATGAAAAATTTTTCTGGACATTTATGCTCTAAATAGATATTTTTGAATGCCATTATACAATATTTTCAAAGAAAGTGAGAAAGTTTGTATCCTGTATAATTTAGAAATTATCCTGTAGTTAACATTATTGGACAACATAGCAACCTCACATTTGGATACAAATTGTAGCTGGTTTTAATTGTTCAGTTACACCCTTCATCATTTAATTGACACAAGTAACATTATTTCCAAATTTTTAAATAGATGAAATATTTTTAATATATGTTAAAACATATATTTTTAAAGTATATGTTAAAAAGATATGTATCCTGATAGCATTTGGGAGAAATAGTAAAACTTTTGTTTTTTAAATTTTACTCTGTATCAGAATGTCTAGTTGAGGTCATTTTAATCCAATTCAGCTTTGAAAATAAGAGGTCCTTGTATTCTTCTCCATCAGCTGAAAGCAATGAAGCATTACAGTTTTTTGCCTATCCTATTAATAGACTTGCTACTGAGCAGGGGAAATTCAAGGCCATTTTTAGATCTTGGAGAATTTTACAACAGCGTCACCAGCAAGAGACCATAGAAAAAGCAAACAAAGCAAAAATTGCTTTGTGATGTGATAGCATATTTAGTTTCCTTATCAAACTCTTTATACTGATCTAGCATTTTTCTTTTCTCCAGCTAATAATATACTGCATAAATTATTTTGCCCTAAATTTTTAAACTGAAAGAAAGTAATTAATGTCATATTCTAAAGAAAATGTGTAAACTTTTTAATAATTCAAAAAATATATAATTTGAAATAAATGCACATTTTTTCTGGATTATTTTTCTCAATATAAAACCTGATTTTGGGAAATGATTACTGTGATTTACACCAATTAGTTGTATTTTACTATAAATTCTTGAAATTGTACCAAACAAGCCAACTACAATTTGTAAAGTTTAAATTAATGTGATTATATAATATATCTAAATATGGCATCTTGAATTGCATCTACAGAGATTCTAAAACTGAGCACAACAAGCCACTGTGTAGTACTTGGTAAAGAGTGTGAAAAATTAAGAGATTAAATTATGTTGTCCCACTTGGAAATAAACAAATTATAAAGTATTAATGCCATTGGAATTTGTAGAATTTTCTTTTCTGTGTTAACTTCACTTTCTTACAAACAAAAGTTGAAAGGATATATCTCTGACAGACCTGCCTCACAAGAAGTATTAAAGGGAATAATTCAAAATGAAAGAGATATCAATGAATAAGATATAAATTCAGGACATACATAATTATCTTGTTAGAATAACTGTACAGATAAATTCAAAATTCTTCAACATTGTTAATGGAGTGTGCAAATCATCCATATCCTTGATTTGTGGGCAAAATTAATTATGGTTACATTAGTAAAAAGAGGCTATCTTATGATATAGCAATGCCACTTTGGGGTATATATCTAAATGAAATGAGAATATTGAAGAGACATTTGTACTCCTGTGTTCATAATAGTCAAGAAATGAAAACAACCTAAGTGTCTATCAATTGATTAAGGGATAAATAAAACTGTACAGAATACAGAGATGTTAGCTTTGCTATGAGAAAATGCTGACATTTATCTTTCAAGAAAAATAGAAAATAAAAACGTGAGACTTAAAACACTGTACCGTGTAGTAAACATCATTTCATTCCTCTAAACATGGAGAAAATAGTATTTTACACAAGTTTTGAGAGAAAATGATCAATCAACTTGGATCACATTACTAAAAACAGACCATCTAGGTGGATATAAATCAATAATGAAAGAGATACTAAAAGAATAACAATAATATTAAGGAATACTACACACTATTAAAATTGATAAGGTTAATATACTTTTGTATATTTATACTTTCTTTTATGTATTTATACTTTCTTATTAATGGTGTCATAACAACGTAACATAGTCCTGGTATTACAAATAACAAATAAATTTTCTTAAAATTCTGAGGGCTAGAAGTCCAAAATCAAAATGTCAGCAAAGCATTTTCTTCTGAGACTTTACTGTTTGGCTTGTAGATGACCATTCTTTCCCCCAGTCTACACATTGTGTTCACTGTATTCATGTCTGTGTCCTAATCTCATTTAACAAAGATATTCACCAGATTGGATTAGGACTGATGTGTATAACTTCATTGTAACTTAATTATCTATTTAAAAACACCCTCTTAGGATGATTGCATCCTAAGTTATAGATGGTTAAATTTTCAATAAGCAAATATTCTAACATAATTACATAATAATAATATTACATAGTAAACATCCTAACATAACAATATTCTAACATAAATAATCCATATAAAGTATGGTATTAAGAAAAAAATTAGAAACTATATACTATACACAGTGTTATACTAAGTATAAAAGTATTCATTTTGAGTATAAAAATATTAGTAATTAATTTAAAATGTTGATTTTATGGCTATTTCAATGATATTTAAAATTAATAATATAGTAAATCATAATTATAAAATTATGAGAAATAGAAAATATCAAATTTAAAAAATAAATGAATAATTGATATCAAAAGCAGAAATAACCTTCAGTGTAAACACTACTAACATGAAGCATAGATTTTAAAACTTTTGTTTTAGTTGTAGATGGACATAATAACTTTATTTATTTATTTTTATGTAGTGCTGAGGATCAAACCCAGTGCCTCATATGTGTGAGGCAAGTGCTTAGCCACTGAGCCACAATTCCAGCCCCACGCATAGATTTTTTGAAGCACATTTTTAAAAATTCTAATTTGTTATATAGACAGCAGAATGAATTACAATTCATATTACACGTATAGAACACAATTTTTCATATCTCTGGTTGTATTCAAAGTATATTAACACAATTCATTTCTTTATATATGTACTTAGGGTAATGACGTCCATCTAATTCCATCATCTTTTCTACCCTCTTGCCCCTCTGTTTTCTTCCAACTCCCTTGCCCTATCTAGAGTTTCTCTAATCCTCCCATGTGCTCCCTTCCAACTCCACTATGAATCAGCCTCCTTATATCAGAGAAAACATGGGGCATTTGTTTTTTGGGAGGATTGGCTAAGTTTACTTAGCATTAATTTCTCCAACTCTAGCCATTTACCTGCAAATGCTATGATTTTATTCTTTTTTATTGCTGAGTAATATCCCATTGCGTATATATACCACATTTATCCATTTATCTATTGAAGGGTATCTAGGTTGGTTCCACAGTTTAGCTATTGTGGATTGGGCTGCTATAAACATTGTTGTGGCTGTGTCCCTGTAGTATGCTGTTTTTAAGTCCTTTGTGTATATACCAAAGAGAGGGAGAGCTAGGTCAAATGGTGGTTCCATTTCCAAATGTTCCAGGGATTCTCCATATTGCTTTCCATATTGGCTGCACCAATTTGCAGTTCCATCAGCAATGTATGAGTGTATGTTTTCCCTCACATCCTCGCCAAAACTTATTGGGTTGTTTGTAATCTTAATAGCTGCCATTCTGGCTAGAGTGAGATCAAGGAGAATCTTGATTCCTTCCTCAAATCTGAATCCCAATGTCTTGTTTCTGTTATTTCTCATGTCGAACAACAACAAAAAAAATCTTTGATATTTTGTGCCTATGATTTGGTCACCAGAGAAAACTATAGGCCATTTCCTCAGATTTATACTACTGATTCTGGAGAAAGGTACAAAACCGGACCTGTGCTTAAACTTGGTTCTTGTCAAATAGTCTCTATGTATTTCTTTCTGTTTGGTTTGGATATGAAAGTTACCCAAGAGTTTCATGTGTTGAAATATTAGACCCCAGAGCAGCAATATTTAGAGGCTGAGCTTTAGAAAGTGGTGAGATCATGAGGGCTCTAACCAAAGAGACTACTCCATTTGATGAATTAATAATTTCAATAGTGAAAACTGCAAGCATGTGGGGCATGGTTGGAGAAAGTATGTCACTAGGTAGTTACCCTGGGAACTGTATCTTGTCTCTAGCCTCTGTGCTCTTTTTCTCCCCATTTGCCCCAAGCAGAACAACTTTCCCCTGTCACTCCCCACTCCCCACCCAGATGTTTCTGTCTTGGAGTCAACCTACCACACACTGAATGAAACCTCTAAAACTAAGAATTAGAATAAAGCCTCCCTCCTTTAATTTACTTATGTCAGATATTTTGGTCAGAGCAAAGGAAATCTAACTAGTCCATATTCATTTACTTATTTTCATCACAGCACATTTCTCTCCCTTATGCCTCTAGCATATAGAGTCTAATCCTATGAGTTCGTGAATAGAAACAAACCTAGTTTAATTTTCCATCATTCTTGGCATTAAAGCAGAAAAAAAATCCCTTAACCTAGACTAATGAGAAAAATTAAGATATATCCCTAATGCCTTATACATTTAATTAGATGTTGAGCTGTCCCAGGAACACTGTGAACATGAAAGATGCTTTCTTCCTTCCCTTCCTTCTAGTGCACATAACATGGCTGAAGTTTCTTTGTAATGCAAACATTGTCTTTCCTCATTTATTGTCAAACAAAGGCAGGTGATTTTGCTTGAATGCCCTTTTGTTTATTTTTTTATTAAATGTTTTAATAGCATATTTACTTAAATGAACATGTTTCTAGGCTTTGAGCTACCTGGATCATTCCACAGCAGAGATCTATAAGATGGATCCAGGAGCCAGACATCAACCCAATTTTTTTTTCTTTCATTTTTCAGGTGTGTGTGTAGCAAATTTATAGCGTCCTTAACAAATTCTAATAGCCACAGGATCAGGAACAGTTTTATAAGTCATGAGATTCTGACTGCTGAAAATTCTTTTCTGATCTTCTACAGGTTATCATTCTGGAATCTTAGTTATTATAGCAGAGTTGAGTTTGAGAGTGGGTACTCAGTAACTTTAAGGTTTGAAATTCTTTAATAATTAATCATACAACTAATGACAGCCCAATAGTACAATCAGGACATTAAAAATGATATTTAAGACACAAGTTTATTGTATTATAGTTATTGTTCAGTCTGTAAGATAATCTTATCATCTTCCTTAAATAATACTTGGAAAGTGCTTTTCTAATAAATCAAATAAGACCATATCAATATTTTAGGCAAAATTTGTATTTATACATATTTCATCAAAGTAGCATCTTTAATGAGATGAATGATGGACTGAACAACCAATTTTATTGTTAATCTTTCATTCTGGCATCTCATTTCATTTATTTCAATTATAATATTTCATGAATAATATGAATCCTTTATATGATGTATGAGCTGATATATTTTAACAACATTAATTGTGCTGAAAAGAGCATCATATTTGATAAAACTTCTTTAAGTAAATTGTAGAAAATTCAGATATATATATATATATATATATATATATATATATATATATATACTTTTCAGAAGAAATCAATGATTTCTTATTTTGATTAGTCATTTATTGTTGTTGTTGTATCTGAACGCAATACTTTTATTTCACTTATTTATTTTTATGGGGTGCTGAGGATCGAACCCAGGGTCTCACACATGTGAAGCAAGCACTCTGCAGCTGAGCCAAAACTCCAACCCCTTAATTTGTCATTCTTAAGAAAATATTTGCACTAGCTTTTAAGAGATCAAAATATAGGGGCTAGAGTTGTGGCTCAGGGATACAGTGCTGGCCTAGCACATCTGAGGCCCTGGGTTCAATCCTCAGCACCACATAAAAATAAATAAAATACAGGTATTGTGTCCATCTACAACTAAAAAATAAATATTAAAAATGAGATCAAAATATAAATTAAGAATTACACAATGTATTTAAATACACAGTCCAATATTAATAGAATTTATTCATGTTTTGTGATGACATTAAACTTACCAATGGAGAGAAAAAAATTAAACTCAATTTCTTAAAATTGTAAATTTTCAAATTACAGAGTAAAAAACAAAAACAAAAATAAAGTGGTTGTATTTTTCCATTTGAGTGTCTTTTGGGTTTTAGGAATTTGTGGGGGGTTTTTTTTGTTGTTTTTGTTGTTGTTGTTCACCAAATTTACCTATTCACACAGAGAATGAATCCATTTTTAAAAATATTTATTTTTTAGAGGTACTTGGACACAATACCTTTATTTTATTTATTTATTTTTATGTGGTGCTGAGGATTGAACCCAGGGCCTTGCACGTACTAGACAAGCACTGTATTGCTGAGCCACAACCCTAGCCCCAGATGAACCCATTTTTTTTTCCTTACATACGTGACAATAGTGAATGCATTATAATCATAATAATCCATTCACAGCACATTTTTGTAACTCTGTATATAAAGTATGTTCACACTAAATTATGCCATTATACATGAGCTCTCTTTTTATTATTATTTTTTTGCATTATAATTCTTAATACGCCTTTATACCACGATTTATCATATCTCTGTTTGTATATACGATATGTTGACACCAAATTCACATCTTCATACATGTATTTTATATAATGATGAATCCATTTTTATGGAATAAAATATCCTCAGTAAGAAGCTTGCTTATTTCAAATATGTTATATATTTGTTTGTATATAGACATGTATATGTGTATATATACGCCCTTAAGGTAAATAGTTTCTTTGATCATCACTATTACTAATGTTTTAAGACAAATACATTAAGAGAATAAAAATAAATATGTGGTCATGGAAACAGAGAGAAATTTTTCAGAAGAATATATCAAAAACTGAATAAAATTACAAAGCAAGGAATGTATCACAAATCTATTTAAATTGCAAAGTAAATTTTTAATTGTAGTAGATTGCAAACATTATCAAGATTCTTCCCATCAGTTCTCCATATCCTTTACAGTGTGATTATTTAGTTTATCTAATTGTAAGGGTCCTTCGAAACGTCGGAGAAAGAGACCACCAAGTGACCACTCATGCAATTGGCAGAAGGGGGATTTATTGTACCAGCATGCTGGGGCTCCATGCCCACTCAAGAAGGGAAAGCAGCCCAGAGCCCCGAGCAGGGGCTGAGCACTGCTTAAGTACACTTTTTGGGGAGGGCGGAGGGCTTTGTATACATCAGAACAAATCATCATGAGGCGAGGGAAAATTGAACAACAACTCCTAAACATGATTAGTTCATTCATTGGCGGGAACAGGTCAGGCTGGAGTGATATGGAGGGGTTTACATTTAAACTGATTGGTCCAGGCCCTGCAATGCCTACGTGCAAGTGCGACCACACAGACCCCTTCAGTTATTGAACAACCATACAATCAGGGGAAATGTTTACTGGGCGGTTCTAAGCATTGTCTTAACAGCTTCAGAAATTTCAGGTTTTGCAGGTAGCATAGAAACCTAACAATACCTCCTTTACATTTTAACTCAGACCTTGCAGCTTAGAAACTTTTACAACACCCGGTCTTTTACCCTTTAACTTTTATGCTTTAACTTCAATTTCTTTTACCCTTACATAATTAATGGGTAGGACCTATGTTCCCACCCCCTGAGTCAAAGCTTGGTTAGATGACCAAATATGATCCATGAGTCATAAGCAAATATGATACCTGCAGAGTCTTGAAAAGCACATTGGTGCTTTGTGTTCTCTGTGCTCCTTTTGGGCTAGCCTGCTGGATGTGACGGATGTGACATATAGGTAATGTTGTCCTAAAAAATTCAACCCTATCAATTCTGGTTGCAGGCCCAGTAAGCTGCCCTCTATCAACCTTTGGTGTTGTCAGTATGCTGGATTTTCAAGACTCTAATAGGCGTATGTCTCTTTGTTTTAAAATAAATTTTCTGTGGATAGCTAGTTATCTCAATGGTAGTAAACTTGCCAAGCATGCATAAGTCTCTAGGTTTGCCACAGAAAATTTCTAAAAGTACCATTTCTTATTGAAATATGATGTGAAAAATGTTTTCACATGCTTATTTTAATTCTCTGATGAGGTATCTATTGAGGTCTTTTGCCCATTTTTTTTAATTGGGTCCTTCTTTTCTAATTACTTAATTTTAAGATTTATTTAAAAACATATTGGATAATCATCCTTTATCAGGGTCTTTGCTTCTTTGTATAAATGTTGGTGAAGCCAGAATTAGACAGGCAGTCAGTGTAGATAGGTAAATCGAGTCAGGTCCCTCAAGGAGGCCAATTTTGAGTGAGTCTGGGAAGTTGGAGACTGTCCCCAGAGGAATCTTATCAAGAACCTGCCCCTGCTCCAACCTGTTGGCTAAGGTAACCTGTCCCAGGAATTTCCCCTCCCTACAGGGATTTATAAAGTTGTTAATGTGTCCTTGTCTACTCCACAGGACCTTCCCCCTCAGCCCACCTATTTCCCACCTTTTGGCCATCCCGCAGAGCATTCCTTAGCCTAGTCACCTAAACAGGAAGAAGAAAGATAAGGGGGAAAGCAGGAGAACAAAGGAAGCCTAGGACATATAAAAAGGGCAGAACACCTGCTTCTTGGGATACCATGGTACCAGATATAGCTCCCTTCTCCCTAGTGGAAGAAGTCTATGTTACTCCCTTTTAAATGAACCCTGCTTCATATGCTTGCCTGGCGTGCTTCTCTAATGTTCAAACTTCGACATGTGGGGAAGCAGGACTAACCACCACCGATAACCTGCAGTGTCATTGGCATCATCTCAATATCTGTATAATAATTTGATGAGATTTTGACTGGGTTACAATGAATCTACACACCATGCTGGCAAGAACTGAAGTCTTGAAAATATTGAGTCTATCTATCTGTGACCATGGGCTCTCTCCATTTATTTAGTTCTTTTTGATTTTTCAAAATATTTCATTTTTTTCTTATACTAATCTTATAAATAGTTTGTTAGATTTATACCTCAATATTTCATTTGGGGATTCTGATGCAAAAGGTAGTATGTTCTTAGTTTTAAATTCAATTATTTTATTACTGCTATATAGTAAAGGAGTTAACAGTCATTTATTAACTTTTTATCCTGAAACTTTATTATGACTCCTTGTTACCTCTAAAGATTTTTTCTCTTTTGCTGTTGTGTTGTTTGTTTTGTTTTTGCTTGTTTTTTGGTCACCTTTTCCAAAGACTTTCTACATAGATGATCACATCATCCACAAGCAAAGAGCATAGGTTATATTACTTTCTTTCCTATATGTCTGCCTTTTATTACCTTTCATTGTTTTATTACCTTAATTAGGGGAATCTTTGTCTTTTTATTGAACTTAACAGGAAAGATTTTGGTTTCATATCATTTAGGTTAGCTATTAGTGTCTTGTAAATATTTTTTATAAGACGTTTCCTTCTATTTCTAGTTTGCAGAGAGTTTATTTTGAGTGGATATTGTATTTTGTCCTCTATTGATGGGATGTAATTTCTGCATCTATTGATGGGATGTAATTTCTCTAGTTTAGCCTGGTGATGTGATGGATCCCATTGATTTTTGAATGTTGAAACACATTTTCATAGGGAAGGAATCAATTTAATTGTGGTGTACACTTCTTTTTATACATTAGTTAGATTACATAGTCTAATATTTTTAGGACTCTTAAACAATGTTCATGAGGAATATTGGTGGATAGTTTCCTAAAGCCCTTTTCTCTGGTTTGAATGTTAAGATAATGCTAGTGTAATAGAATGAGATAGGAAGTTTGCATCTACTTCTATATTCTGTGATTATAGAAAACTGATATAATCTCTCCCTTTAATGTTTAGTAGAATTTAACTCATCTGAGTCTTGTGTTCTGTATTTTAGAAAGTCATTAATTATTGATACTATTTCTTCAATAGATAATTTCTTAGAATACCAATTTCATTTACATGGAATATATAGACTGTGTCAAGGAATGGATCCATCTTTTCTAAGTTATCATATATCTGGGCAGAGAGTTGTCACACTTATCTTTTATTATTCTTTTGATGTCTACGAGATCATCTCTTTTATTTTTGATATGATATGGACCATCTAACTTCTTTTCCTTGGCCTGACTGGGAATTTCTTTGAATGTTGTAGACCTTTACAAGTCACCAGATTGTAATTTTATTTTTTATTTCAACATTGATTTCCTTATTCCAATGTTATTGATTTTTGTTCTGTATTTTCATTCATTCACTTTTTTTGTGGGGCAGGTATTGGGGATTTAACTCAGGGCACTCCACCACTTGAGTCACATCCCTAGCCCTTTTTTATATTTTATTTAGAGACAGGGCCACACTGAGTTGCTTAAGCATCTCCCTAATCTGCTGAGGTTGGCTTTGAATTTTTGATCCTCCTGCCTTGCCTCCAGAGCCACTGGGATTACAGGCATGTGCCACCACTCCTGGCCTTGATTATTTCTCTTTTCTATTTCCTAAGTGTTTGTTTTTATTTTGTAGTTTATGAAGAAGTTTAGCTTTTTGATTTTAGGATTTTGTCCTTTTCTAACATGTTGTATTAAATGATATAAATTTCTATCTATGAGAAATCTTTCTGCATCATGAAATTTGGGATAGATTATGATTTCATTTCTATTTATTTTTTTTTTATTTTCTGTTAAGATTTCTCTGACTTATGTATTATTAGAAATGTGTTATTTAATCTCCAAATATTTTGATATCTTAAAATTGCTTTCTTTAATTTTTAAATTCTATTATAATCTAAAAATATCTATTATTCACTTTCTATTCTTTTCAAATTTTTTGAGGTTTGTCTTATAACTCAGAATACATTATTTTTCCTGAAAAATGTGGTTTTTTGTTGTTGAAGGTGAAGAAGTATTTTGTGTTAATTATATTCAAATGATTCACAGTACGGTTGAGTTCTTCTATATCCTAATTAATGTTCTGCCTGCTTGATATCTCCATTTCTGATAAAGGTTTTATTTAAGTTTTTGCCTATAATAGTGGATTAATCTATTTCTCCCTGCTGTTCTGTCATTTGATGCCTCACATCTTATGTTCTGTAATAAGGTATGTAAAGACTCAATAGTGTTATCTCTTATTGAAGAATTGAACACTTAATCTTTATGCAATTTGCTTAATTATCTGTGGTATTTTTCCATGTTATTAGGTCTGCTCAGTCTGAAATTAATTCCACTTCTTTTGATTAGTGTTAATAAATTTTATATTTCTCCATATGTCTATTTTTTAAAATGCATGTATTTACTGTAAAGTGAGTTTCCTGTAGAAAGCTTACATTTGGGTCTTGTTTTTAATTGACTTTGACAATTTATTTCTTTTAATTGGTGTAGTGAGGGTATAAAGTCACTATAAATATAGATAGATTAGTATCTATTGTATTTGTTACTATTTTCTATTCATGTCTCCTGTTCTTTGTTCATATTTTTGTTTTCCATTCTTTCTGTTAATTGTGCTTTCAATCACACATTCCACATGCCTCAATTTTTCTCTTTTCTTTTTTGACAAGTCAATTATATCTCATCACTTACTTTTTTCAGTGGTTATCCTAGAGTTTTCAATATGAATCTGCCACTAACTCAAGTCTGCATTCAAATAATATTATATTACTTCACAGGTAAGATAGTGTGAGCACCTTTTTATAATAAATTATGCCTAATTTCTTTCTCCCCTCCTTTGTATCATTGCTGTCATTCACTTGAATATACATAAGAATGTAAGATTGTATATATACAAACATCTTAAATCAAATACATTGTTGCTATTATTATTTGGAACAAACTCTTAACGGTGAAGAAGAATAAACATTTTGATTTATCTTCAATTATTCATTTAATAATTTTATTTATTTTCTTATGTACATTGAGGTTCCTGACTTACATCACTATCTTTTTCTCTGAAAGATTTCTTTTAAAATTTAAGGCAGGTCTGTTGGCAACAAGTCTCTTCCTCCATTTTTTAAATTGTTTAGTCTGTAAACTCTTTATTTTAGCATTCCCTTGTGAATGATAGTTTTGCAGGATATAGGGTCGGGATGCATGGCTAAATCATTTACTCCAGATTCATAATGCTTGAATATTTTTTGAGGAAGAGTCAGATATTGCCGCAGCCCGGCTGGCTGGGCAAAATATCCGGGGGTGATGAGCAACTTGTGTAGATTGATACAGCAGGAGTGGGAGCCGTTTATTGTAGGACAGGAGGGGTATATATACATTACACAGAGCTTATTGCCGCAGTCTGCCTGGGCACAAAATCACGGAGCCACCACAAAGCCTTGTAGATTCAAACAGCAACTCTCTATTCCCGAACTCTCCCCAGTACTCTACACACACTACCTGGGAAATACACTCCCTCCACCGGGCTCTGCATACCAATACTCTCAGAACTCAATGGGGATTCCGAAGGAGCTGGCGCCTGAGGCAGCAGGATATGCCCTATTCACAGCAGGATCCACCCTAAACCCTAAACACGTAGCCACCCTAATCCCTGAGCAGGGTCACCTTTCAAACCAAAATGCCATGCCTCATTCCTACCTGGCTATGGCTCTCAGCAGCTTATCTAAATTAACATAAACTAGATACATCAGTCAACCAATAAGGAATCTCCACACTTAATGGCTCGCTGGCGTTACTTCACAAACCACTCCCCCTGGCAAAATACCAGGCGCCATCTTGACTTGTTTTCAGACTCTAACAAGATATAACTTTTGTCTTTTGCTTTTCCACAGGGTAATGTCTTTTCCCACTTCCTCTGCTTCTTTCAAGATTTTTTTTTACTTATCTTTGATTTTTCTGCTATGTGAATATGATTATGATATGCCTACATGTAGAGTTTTTTCACATTTATTATTTTCTATGTACTCTGAGATTTCTGGATGCATGTTTTGGTGTGTGATATTAATTTAGATAATTTTCAGTTTTTACTGCTTTGAGTATTTCCTCTGTTCCTTTCTTTCTTCTTCTGCATTGCATTATGTATGTTATAGCTTTTATATGTACTATAACTAGTTCTTGGATATTCTGTTGTACTACATTAGTTTTTTCAGATTTTTTTGGGGGGTCTTCCCTTTTGGAAATCCCCAATGCTGCATCTTTGAGCTTACGGATTTTGTTGTTTTTTTTTGTTGTTGTTGTTTTTTTGCCTCTGCCATGTCTTCTATATTAATGAGTTCACCAAAGTTTGTCTTCTTTTCTGTAGACATGTCTCTGATTTCTAGAATTTACTTTTCTCACATGTGATCTACTTAATTCTATAATGCCATTATCATATTAATCATAGCTGTTTTCAATATTCAGTCTGATAATTCTAACACCCCTGTCATATTTCAGTCTGGATCTGATGCTGTAAAACATTTCAAAACTTTTTTTTTCTTCACTATTTAAAATGGCTTATAATATTTTCTTGCTATAGTGTCTTGATGTGCTGGGTAAAAAGAGCTATGGTAAATAGGAAGTAATGTTAGGTAAGGTGTGGGGTAATGGACACATGGTGGAGTTCTAGTATAAGACTTAAGTACTTGAGTGAGTCTATACTTCTGGACCATGAGCTTCAAAAATGCCTCTCAGTTTATTTTTGTCTCCCACTTTAGGTCAGATGCTTTGGAAAGGGATGGAGTTAGCATTTCCCTTCCCACATTCAACAGGCTAGATTGGACTAACGCTGAGAAGTTCTCTTTCCACAGATTTATTAGGCTAAATGTAACCACAATAGTAGGTTCTAACAATCTAGTTTTGTCTCCAGGGGAAGCCTTGTTAACAGCAGTGTTCTGTAGCACATTTCAAAGAGATTAACCTTTACCCACCCACCCCCATGCTAGAAAAATGAGAAATTTTTCACCTTTTCATGTGAGAATGCTTTAGAATGCCAAGAGATAAAATGCACACAATTTGGTGATCAATTGGGTCTCTTAACTCTCAGGTTCGCCCACACTGTGCCTCCACAGTTTGTCAATTGCAGTTTTGGTTTTCTTACTGCAGCACTGCATTCCCATGGAAGTGTCTGCCTGGGAGTTTTTGCTGCTATGAACTGTATTTCTCCGTGCCTTTTTCTCCAATTTTAGGACCAGCAGTTTGCCCTGTGTTCTCCCTGTTCTGAGAGAGCTAAAAATAGTTGCTGATTTTTTCAGGTTGTTCAAATTTTTACTTTTAGGACAGAGTGCTTTTATCAAAGTTTCTAATCTGCTGGATCGGAAACCAAAAGTCACATATAAGGAGCTTTTATCAGTTTAGAAGCTACAAATTTAACAGAGCTCTAAAACAAGTTTTGATACATAGATAAGTTTGTATTGATACCCTTCCAATTCAGTGTACTTAGGAACCATGAAAATAATAAAATATATCATTTTCATTTTCATTTAGACATTAAGGTAGGAGTTATATTCTATATTGCCAAGCCACTTGCATAAATTCATTCAAGTCTAAATCATAAGTTTCACAGTGAAAATTTTGTATAGATTTCTGAGTGAGTTTTTGATAAAATACAAATGCATAATTTGATACATTTGGTAGACTTCACTTTGGGGGCAAATATAAAATACATTTAAAACATTATTTTCTGCATATCACTATTATTTCTGTTCACTGATTTTTTGAATGATTTAGCTTACATGAATCAACATTTCAAGTTCACTGTTCCTATTTCAATCTTATGTATGTGATTAATTACCATGTCTTAAAGCCCAGTTATTTATATTTAATATTGATGCAATACTTCCATGTTTTAAAATATAGCTTTTGGGTTTAGCTTCTATAAGGAAGGATTAGTCAGTAAGAGATGAATGATACAACATCTAAATATTCTTTCTTGGAAATTGATCAATATTTGTCTAAAAATTTGATAATGATTAGTCCTGGAGTAATCCTTGGATCACACAAATACAGATGATTTATCCTAGATACCAAAATCCCCATTTTTAAAATTATTTTTCTTTTAATGATTTAACATCTATTCAAGTTTCATTTCCATTAGAAAACCTTTGGAATTACTGCTGCTCTTATGAATTTCAAAACTAAACACATAAGAAGTAACCTTTGGATGAAAAATTTTTGATTTGCTGGATTTTACTCTCCCTGTAACACAGGAAATAAAGGAACTACAGTAAAATATGTTCTGTTTAAATACTAATCTGATATTCTCAGTGGCAAATCAACAGTGATCATGTTAAAGGAGAGTTCTATAGGATATGTAGGTTTTTTGTTTCCAAAAATCTTGCCCCAGTATAGAATATTTCTATCAAGAGTTAAAGAAGGCATATGTGGTAGGACTAATACTACTCCAAATACCCAGAAACTGAATGTATAACCTTATATAGCAAAAGGAATTCTGCAGATGTGATTAAATTAAGGATCTTGCAAAGTGGAGATTATCCATAATTATAAAGTCAACTCAATACAATCATAAGAGTAATTATAAGGAAGAAAGAAAGGTGGGAATTAGTCTAAAAAGGAAGTGGTATGACAGAAACAGGTCAGAGAGTCAGAGGGAGGTGAAGATTATAAGGAACTGCATTGGAAATTAAAAGGGGCTGTGAGCCAAGGAACATAGTAGTCTCTAGAAACCAGAAAATAAAAGGAAAAAAAATTACCTAAAACCTCTGGAGTTCTGTATCTTAATATTTTGACATTATCCCAGTGAAACTGATTTTTATATTTCTGACCTCAAAAATTGTTAAATAATGTATGTGTTTTTTAAGCCACTGCTCCAATAAGGGGGGGATTTGCTAGAAAAGTAATAAAACTACTATAATATGGAATATAATTTTTCCCAATCATACATTGTTGTTCCATGTAATAAGTCATAAAATGAAAATCACCAAATATAAAAGAAATCACAACAAAATGCATAATTTTCTTAAAAAATCAATAAAGAAGGCATAAATAATTATGTGCTTTGGAAATCAAAATTACATTGCTAATGAATTAACGAGTTAAAGGGGAAATTAAAACTAAAATACAAAATTCATTAAAAGAATAAAATTAAAATGCATATGAATTAAAAATACGATTAAGTTGTGAAAGTAGAATTCAGAAAAATTACATAATTTTGTCATATATTAAAAAAATCAGAAAACCTGAAAAATGTTGGGCAAATTATTCAAATTAAGAACTTAAGGAACATCAAAGTTAAAAAGTAAAATTAAGGAAATACATACTACAAATATAAAAAAAATGAAGTCTACAAGAAAAAAAGCAATAAAGAGGTTTCATTTCATGGTCAGCAAGAAGCCTTGTGAAAACAGTTGCCAGGTAGTTATAAAGATGGTTAGAAGGAAGAATTAAAATGTATATATATTTTTCCCACTTGATATTAATTTTTCTTAAATTATTGTTTCTCAAAGACCAACGATTTTTATTTTCCATTTTCCAGTTCATGTTTCCAGTTGTTCCTAGTTTAATGAGATGAATTTTTGCTCAGTGTTATAGAGACATGGTGGATCAAATATAGATATACATGTATCTTGACGAAAGGAGAGGGATCACATCTGTATCTTCTCTGAGCAACTTCTTTCAAAGAAATATTGGTCCAAGAGCTTTGAAGATAAACTTCAAAAAATGGCAAAGGACTTTAAATCAGCATACTACAGTGATGCAGCCACATCAATGATTATAGCAACTTAATTCACAAAAGATAAACTATAGAACCAACTTAGGTGTCCTTCAACAGATGAATAGATAAAGAAAATGTGGCATATATACACAATGAAATATTACTCAGCCTTAAAGAAGAATGAATTATGGCATTTGCCTGAAAGTGGATGGAGCTGGAGAATATCACCCTAAGCAAAATAAACCCATCCCAAAAAACAAAAATCCAAGTATTTTCTTTGATATGCAAGTGCTAACTTACAATAAGGGGGTGGGGATAGGAAAGAACAGAGTTACTTTAGTTAGAGGAGTGAAGGGAGGGGAGAGGGTGTAGGGGTAGGAAGCATAGTAGAATGAATCAGACATTACTACTCTATGTATATATGTAACTACACAACTGGTGTGATTCTACATCATGTACAACCAGAGAATGAGAAGTTATATTCCATTTATGTATGATGTGTCAAAGTGCATTCTACTCTCATGTAAAACTAATTAGAACAATTTTTTAAAAAAATACTTCAAATGGATCCAATAAATTATTAAGTGTTTTTAAAAATGTCCTTGTGATGGCTAATTTTGTGTGTCAACTTGTCAGGCTTGAGGGATGCCCAGATACTTGTAAAACATTATTTCTGATATGTCCTCTGAGAGTGCTTCCAGAAGAGATTAGAATTTGAGTTCACAAAGTGAATAAGCATATCACCCTCTCCAATGTGAGTGGGCTGGTCATCCAAAATGTTGAAGACATGATGCAACAAAAGGAAGAGAAAGAGTGAATTATTGAGCTGAGATATCAGCTCAACCTTCACCAGTTCTCAGGCCTTCACATTCAGACCAGAACTTCCAGCATCAAATCCTGCCCTTAACACTCAGGTCTTGGAACTTCAGCTGAATTACAATATATACTTTCTTGCTTTTACAAGACCCTTGGCAGGTCAAAAGACTTCTCAGTTTGTACAACCTGATTAGCCTCTTCCTAAATTATTTGTACAAATGTGTGTGTTCTGTTCTTTGGAAAACCCTGACTAACACAGTCATGAGCAAATCAATCTCGTTTCTCAGTTTAGGTTATCCAATACCTGTTAGAGGGTGTGCATAATGGTCAGCCAAGCCTCTTAAATAAAAAATCATTTTGTATTTTTGTGGTCCTTGAACATTAATTTGATATTGAATACTCTCTGGAATTAAAAAAAAGGAATAAAGCAGAAATAATAAGGAAGTAAGGTAGGAAAGATGGAAGGAAGGAAGTAAGGAAAGAAGGAAGGAAGGAAGGAAGGACAATAAAGGAAAGCAATTTCCAATATGTACATCAATAGAGAAAATAGGGAGAAAAGTACACATAAACACTATTAGAGGTGAAAAACATGTGAAGTAACCAGAAAAAAAAATGTAACAAACCCTGTATTCAGAAAAAGTTCAAGTTGCTAGGTATGTTTATTTTGGAACAACAACAACAGCAAAGAATCATAAGTATTATAAGATTTACTATAGTATTTAATATACAATAAAATATTTTGGAGATTGCAATAAGGAAAACAAAAAAATAAAAACTCAACTTCTTTTTATCATCACTTTCAGATTTTTCCTCCAGATGGAAAGCATATAAATATCATGTAATATATTTTTATATGGTGGACAAATATTTGCCATATAAAATTATATTTACACACATATATGTATATATTTATATTTATATATACTACACAAACATAGACACACATAACTTCATGAGTTATTTTTTTTCTTCTTTTTAATACCGGGGATTGAATCCTTGGGTACTTAACCACTGAGTCTCATCTCCAGCCCTTTACATTTTTTTATTTTGAGACAGGATCTCATTAAGTTGCTTAGGGTCTCATTAAATTGCTGAGGCTGGCATTGAACTTGCAATTCTCCCACTTAAGACTCCAGAATTACTAGGATTACAGGCATGTACTACTGTGCTCTGCTGTTCATGAGTTCTTAAATGCTAGTTTTGGATGTAGTGTATGAAGATAGCTCACTGGTTATCCATAAAGTAAACCCAAAAGGCAAATATTTATTTTAAAACACCACATTTAAATAATTGGTTATATATACCAAAATAATATGAAATTTCATGCCTGAATTTCCCAAGGCATAAAACTATAAGTATTATAGAGTCCCCTTTTTACTTTCTAAAATAATGTCTTTACATCATATAAGATGTAATAGATAAATAATCAGAACAAATATCTAAATACAGATACTTATTTTCTGTAAAACTCTCTAACCACTTTCAGTTTTGTGTATGTCATTGAAATTTTATACAATAGAGAATTTAATATACTTTCATTTGTTGTTTTTAGATATACATGACTGTAGGGTGTATTTTGACATATTATACGTACATGGAGTGCAACCCATTACAATTCTGATCCCACATTCTTGTTGTTGAACATAATGTGGAGTTACACTGTTCATGTATTCATGTATGAGCATAGTAAAGTCAAATCATTCTACTGTCCATTCCTATACCCTTCATTTCCCTTTGTCTAATCCAATGAACTTCTATTCTACACCCACTCCCACACCTTATTGTGTGTTAGAATCCACATATCAGAACATATTTGCCCTTTGGTTTTTTGGAGGACTGGCTTATTACATTTAGCATGATATTTTCCAGTTCCATCCCTTTACTGGCAAATGCCATAATTTCATTATTCTTTAAGGTTGAATAATATTTCATTGTGTGTATATACCACATTTTATGTGTTCATTCATCTGTTGAAGGACATCTAGGTTAGCTCCATAGCTTGGCAATTGTGAATTGAATTGCTATAAACATTGATGTGGCTGCATCAATGTTCATTCTATAAAATGTTGTTATACTTACAATTGTGATTATGTAAGTATTTCATTTAAAATGGCATGTTTTTATTTTCAATTTTTGGATAATGTCATTTATCTTATTTTACCAAAAAATTAATTTAAGCAATTTTTAAAATAAAAATACAAGGTATATATATATATATATATATATATATATATATATATATATATATATATATATGAGAAATTTATCAGTACAGAGCTGTGTCTTAACACATAATTTCCTGCATTTTAAAAGTTGAAGCAGCCCTTAAGTCTGAGGAAAATTTATACATATTTTTTCTTTATAGTTCCACTTCTGTCTATAAAAACACAGTGAAAGCTGCACTTTACACAAGTTATTGCTTACTCATCTTGAGATAAATAAATTTGTTAATAAAATAAATCCATATGTGCATCATGATTTTTAAATGATGGAAATCAAAACTACTTTTAAAATGATTTTTAAACAAAAAACTAATCATTATCTTTATTGAAGTATTACTCAAAAATAAATTATCACACAAATCTCAATGAATACATCTGACACATTATTTACAATTTCATTCCGTTGGAAAGACCTATGCAATTTGATTATATGATAATGTTAGGAAAACAGCATAGGACTTTTACCTAAAAGAAGAGAGAGAGAGAGAGAGAGAGAGAGAGAGAGAGAGAGAGAGAGAGAGAGAGATACAGAGAGAGATACAGAGACAAAGAAGATTTTTTTCTACCTCAGCCATTTCCAAAAAGTTTTCTGGGCCTGATTACCAAAATCTAATTTTTTACACTCTTAGAAAATGATAAAAAGTCATTTTTTTAAACTTCACTTACAAAAGTAAACAAAAGTTAAGTTTTGCAGCTTCTATTATTCACATAGTAGCTTAACTTCCTCTAAAAGAAATTACTCAAGATACAATTGCACAATCTACATGAATTTTTTCAGCTGTCTGCCCTTCAACAGACAATTGACTAGCAGCTTTAAACTGACTGGGGATTTGTCACCCACCCATAGGCACCATTCATTTTAAATAAGAGAAGTATCTCTTTGGTCTGAATTGTGCTGCTGCTTCCACAGAGATGGCATTTTCCCACATATTAGATAGATTGCTCAAGTTGTATCAAAGAGAAGCAATTCATCTGTGACAAGCCAAGATCCATAATAGAGTTAAGGCTCACACTACCTGCCTGCAATCCAATAAGAAAGGTTGGGTTTATCCTTCATGGATGAGAACAAAGAAAGTAACTGACCCATGAAATGAGAAACGTAGCTGAATAACTTCTGGATGTGAAGAGATAAAAGTTGTTGACTGAGTATTACATAACTTGGAAGCACATAACAGTATGGTTCAGTGAAGGCAGTAGGATATCCAAAATGCAGAAATTTGTCAGAAAAACAAGTTGTATAATTTTATTTAAAGTTAATATACTTAAATGAAAAGGGCCATCACTAAACTTTATATAAAAATAAATTCATCCTTCACAAATTTGTTCCAATTTTTACATACAAATGAGCCTATCTATGTCTAACATCTATCTTAACCAGAATGACTTACATGTACTTGCGTTCCATGATGAATATATATGCAATCATCCCTAAGTGTTTATTTGTATATTTAACCATTGTCCTGAATAAAACGAATAATATAAATAAAACTAGTTATGTCAACCAATGATGTTTTCAAAGTATCTAGGAATTACTCTACTGTTATACCTAAAAGTCTGCTGAGCCAGGGTGTGGTGGCATACAGCTGTGATACCACACAGCTGAGAAAGGAGGATTGCAAGTTCAAGGTTAGCCTCAGCAACATAGGGAGAACCTAAACAATTTAGTAAGATCCTATTACAAAATTTAAGAAAAGAATGGGGCTGGGAATGTAGCTCAGTGGTAAAGCACTCCTGGGTTCAATCCCCAGTTCTACCTCCCCAAAAAGAAAGAAAAAAATGATTACTTAGGAAAACTTTATACATTACATATAATGTTATTCTACAGTTGAGGAATCGGGAACAATTTGAAAACATTATCCAAGTCATTAAGTCAGTAACTTACGGAGAGTTTTCAAACCTCGGGAGTCTGAATACACAGTACATGATTTTAACACTCAGGTATACCTACTTTAGTTTATGATTGCTAAAGATTGATTATTTGGCCAAACTATAGTCAGGTTTCTAAACTTTATTCTAGGACCATCTGTATATTTTCTTAAAATTCAAATTCAGCCAAAGAATTCTTTTAAGTCATTTCAACCAGAAACACTCATTCCTCGATATCTTAATAATCCACAAATTCTGATCAGATTCCTCATCCTCCACTATCCCTGTCTGGTGATCACCTGGTCAGTTTTCAGCAAAAATCTTTTCAGGTTGGGTTATTCTTATCCCTGCCTTTTTCTCTTAATAATTTTCTATATACTGATCTCCATAACACTTCTTGCCTTTAAGTTCCTACTATCTTGTGCCCTATTAAAATTTGAGCCCAATCTCTCTCCTCTAGTGCAAGACCCCACAATTTGTTAACATGACCATCAATTCTTGACTCAAAAATTATATATACATATACATACACACACATACACATACATATATATATATATAATTTAATTTATATCCAAATAGAAATTTTAATCTATAAGATACTCCTAGAAAAATATACAGCCTTGTTCTGATTAAGCATGATTTAATTGTGTCCCTACAGAAGTCCATGTCCCAAAGATGGTAATATTGGAAGGTGCAAAACACTTCAGAGCTCTTTGGGAAGTCCTTGATTCCTTGGAGGCATGCATTCATGGAGAGTACTGTGTCCTGGGGTAGGTTCCATGACAATGCCTTGCTTTAAGTGCCTAAGTCTGACCCCATGCCCCTCTCTCTGCTCAGTGTTCCAAATGTACTCTGTTTCTGTATGCATTCCTGCCATTGCTATTTCCATGAGGTGTTCCAGTCACAGGGCAGTCCATGCCACAGAGCTAGTGCTATTTCATTTGAATTTTGAACCTCCAGATCTGTGATCTAAATAAATCTCTTTTCTTCATAAGTGGAACTTGTTTAGTATTTTGTTTATTGTAATACAAGCTAACCTAGCACAAACAAATTTTCAGTAATTGTTAGTCCAAAACAAAACAAAACAGACCGAATGATTAGATAACTAATTCTAAAAAGTGAAGTTTGATTTTATTTCAATACATTTCCTGTTTGTGGATTTATTAATATATGAAATAATTCATTCAATTTCTGCATAGGCCCAACAGTTAGTGTACCATTTATTTATTTTGAAATAGATTTTTCTCTTGCAATTTACATTAGTGAACATAGTTCAGTCATCTATTTTTTATGTTAGGCTTTCTTAAAATTTGAAATATAATCTTAAGTTTTCATATTCCATGTGACTATGTACCAGTGCCTCGTTTCACTCATATGATTGATAAAGAACAGTTCTATGAACATATTTAACATGTCTTTTCCTGAATATATGGATATGTTATATTAGATATTTCTCTTGATATACACATAGGAATTAAATTAGTGATACAAAAGTATTTATGCGTGTAATAGTAGATATTAAAAATTCTACCTTTATTATATACTAATTTATATACTTAACATTCTTTGAAGTAATTAGTACTACCATCTGCCTTTATTTCATCATTGACACTCTGACTTGTGGATTAGGATAGGTATCACATTGAAGGTTTAATTTGCTTTTCATCTTGAGAATAATGAGAAACTTCTCATATTTCTATTAACTGTTTTGGAATCCTCTTCTATAAAGCATTGTTTTAAGTTTTTTTAAAATCAATTTTATAAGATTTTTCTTCTTTTTGTACCTGATTTGAAAAAGATCTTTGGATACATTATATATGTATACTTTATCAGATATATAGATGGTGATTATCTCTCCTCTATTAGTGGTTTCTTTCTTCAAAAGAAGATCTCAATCTGAATATAGTCTAGTAATCATTTTATCCTTTAGAAATAACATTTGTGTACTATTAAAATATTTCTCTACTATAATTTGTTGAAGGCAATATGCACAGATCAAGGTATATACAAAATTTGATTGCACTTTATATGACTAAAGCAGAAAAATAATTTCATAGTGATATCCAGGTTGCCTAAAAATAGTCATTCATTCTAGAACTCTTTACCATTATTAATCTCCAAGTTTTAGCTAAGTACAGAGATAAAATTTTAAAAAGTTTGAGAACATGTACCTACATATATATGTATATGTGTGTGTGTGCGTGTGTGTATATATATATATATATATATATATATATATATATATATATATATATAGAGAGAGAGAGAGAGAGAGAGAGAATTATACAAGCATATACAAGCATGGAATGTAATTTGCTCCAATTCATTCCCCAGTATTTCTTCTTTCTTTCCCTTCTTTTACTAGAAGAAAGATCATTTAATCTTAATTACCTCCCAAAGGTCCTGCTTGCAAGTACTATAGCCAGATTGTTTCTGTGTTCCTAATATCTCACAGTAAGCTCAGAGTAGGGATGAAATTTCAACATGAGATTTGGTGAGGTCATTCCAGCCACAGCAATCTCATGTTCAGTTATCATTTCCAGTTTCTTTCTCTTTTCAGGATATTTTTATAACATCAATAAAATTATAATTAAGGTATTTTTGAATTTCAACATTTTAACTTAGTATACCCACACATATGAACACACTCAATACTGTGTGTGTGTGTGTGGACAACATCAATACTAATGTGCTTACTTCTGAAGGGAATGTCCACTATTTCTAGAAAGCCATTAGAAGCATGTTAGGTCACCCCCCCCCCAAAAAAAAAAAATACTTAAATCTTCTGATGTGATGGCATTTGTTTCAAGAGTTTTACACAATATGGCAAGATTCATCTTTCTAACAATCCATGAAATAGAAATTATTTTACTTCCATTTTATAGAAAAGAAAACAGAGATAAAGACAGATAGAACTGTTAATCCAAGTTCTCAAACAGCTGGTGGAGAGAGCGCCAGAAGCCGTACCCTTAAAACTGGCTCCACAGAATAAATATAACTTCCATGTGTACAGTTTTATGCATTTTATGCTATATATCCACTTCTAGAAAAACTTTAAACATTAAGTTTTATTATGAATATCAATTAATACAATATGTTTATGATATAATATTTACTGGTATCTCAAATTTAAGCATAGACAGAAAAAAATCATGAAAATACATTAACTACAGCTGCTGCTGGGTGACAGAATTATAGTTGATTTTATTCTTTATACATTTGTGCACTTCCTGTCTCTTCTTCCCTAATAAGCATATATTATTTTATAAGAAGGAAAACAGAGGTAAAAATGCGTTTATCCTTTGCTTTACGGTGTAACTCAGTCTTACTAAAATATTAATTATCTTCTATGGCTGTGTAGAGGAAGGCAACAACCACTACAACTTTCTATTATTTGCATTAAGTATTTTTGTAACACCAAGAACAAAAGGCCTCATGTAAATAAGCTCTTAATAAGTGTTAGTGAAAAGAAGAATTTTGCTGCAATAGATAATTCTGGCCAGTTGAACATCCAGTGTCACTTTTCAAGGTGATCTGCATTACATAAGCCAAACTTGCCTGATAGATGGAAACATTATAAAGATAGTGATATCCTGTTTATAAATGAATCTCATCAATCAATTAAAGAGTGTTCTGAAGTTATTTTTTGATGAATGATAATCATTTGTTTTTTTAAGAAACAAATACAGCATTTGGCTTTCACGGTTTGCTTTACTGATAATCTCATTATTATTTTGCATGCAGAAACATAAAATTTGCAAGACTTTATAATTTTTGTAAATTTTCCAGATTCTTATAAATAATCTTTAAATTATTGTGAGCTAATACTATGCTGTATGACTTCATGAATAAAACATTCTGCAGGGTAACTTAAAAGGATTAATTGTGGTGGAATTTGAGTTGACTTGTTCAAAATTAGATGCATAACGTTCATCAAATTCCAGTCAGATAGCTTTGCTCAGCATGTGTGTATTAATAATAATCTAAGGACAGTTTAATCCTTTCTTGGGAAATGTTCCAATATAACCTTAATCAAAAAATGCATACTGTATGCATTAGTAAATCTATTTTAATTTTTATTAAAGTTTAAGAATTTTAAATATTGTGTTAAATTATACAGATAAAAAAGAAATAGAAATTATAGCTTTCCAATTACAACTATGGAAATTTTCAAAATGATCATGAAATTGAAAATTCAACTGAGACTATTATTAGACCTGTATTGTAAATAATAACTAATGCATTCTATATAAGTGCCCTTAAAAGATAGACAATTGTAGAATGTATTTGACATTTATAAATTGTCTTTCTTGAGTCAATAAAATATATTATACTTTGGGCTTACATCTTTGCCTTTATGTTTTATTCTATGTCATCCTAGAAACTTACCAACTTACCTGATATATCAGTGTTGTTTGTGCACATGTGCATTCATGAGAAGACAGATATGGGTGAGTCAG
The DNA here is from genome assembly GCF_021218885.2 of Marmota monax. Classification (NCBI taxonomy): domain Eukaryota; kingdom Metazoa; phylum Chordata; class Mammalia; order Rodentia; family Sciuridae; genus Marmota; species Marmota monax. The sequence continues at coordinate 8,813,439 of NW_026694610.1, forward strand.
GAAGACCACAGAGGACATCTTTTCAGGTTGTCTCAGAAAGCAAAGTTTGAAATTTGACAAAAATTAAAAAGCTGCTTAACAGTGGTGTGTGAAAAAGCTGATTTTGTCTGGACTCACTTTTATTTGATATTGATGGCCAGGCAGGTCTCAAATGGTCCCACAAATACTTGGAAACACTCAGTTTAAATAACTCTATATATTCAGGCATCTCCTAGAAAGGAAGAAAAGTAAGAACTTTGTTATCTTTCTTTTCTTTTCTTTTTTTTTATTTCCTACAACTAATTTATAGTTTAAGTTAAAAAAGTGTCAGGTATTTACTGTGTCAGACAGAATCTTAGGTATTGAAGGTAAACCTGGTCATAAAATATATATTAGTCTCTTACATCACTACTATGCTTGGGAATTATATGTGTGGTTTTTTTTTGTGTTTTTTTTTTTTTTTTTTTTTACAAAATCACAGCCCAGATTCATATTTGCTTAATTTCCTAAAAAATAATTTCTAGTGTTTTTATGTAAGGATTCTGGCTGTGGAAATATATAGGACAGTGTTCCTCTGATGAGCAAACTCCTGGAGGGTAACAGGCACCATGTTTTCTATACTTGTAATATTTTGCAATTTCTCCCATGAACTAGTAAGATTACTAATACATGTGCAAAGCCTAGCTGCTGTGGCAACGCACTGCATGAGGAGGCTCTTGGCTAGAGTCTTAACAGCCTCAATTTTGATCTCAGGCGCTCAGTTTCCTTGGGAATAAAGGAACTCTCCTGTTAGACAACCACAGTGTTTCACCAAGCTCTGCTGAGCCTGAACCTGTCCACATGACAGCAACTTCAAACATGGACTTTCTTCAGAGCTCCACAAACCTCCTCACATTGCACATTCCAACTACAGTATGTGACTGAGAAAGAAGCTGCATAATGTTGCTAACTCTGTAACCTGTCTAATGACACAGTGAACAATAATGTACTGCTGATGCCACTGACCTGATGTAACCTATTGATATAAATAAGGCTGGCAGCTTGGACAAGGGCTTTTCTGCCTTTCTATCATTCTGCTCTTCTGCCACTTGCCTCTGCACCTTGCTTCTGTCTCCATTTGATTTTCTTACATTTATAACCTCATAAAAACTTTGCTTTTACTGAAACAGTTTAAATGCCTACAAAACAACCTTGGAAGACATATGTCCACATGTTAAGTATATTATTACTAAGTTGAGAAATAATATATTTATTGATATTTTATTAAAAACTTTAACCTTTGTTTGGATTTGCATTTTATCAAAATGCCTTTTAACAGTAACACAGCTAGTGAATTTTTGAATTTATTTTATCAGGTAATGAATACTAATTTATGCTTTCATTCTTTGCCCTAAAACCTTTTGAGTCCACTGATTTGTTCAACACATTCACCTACTAAATATTCATTAAAGGCCTATTTTCTCCTTGCTTTTGTTTTTGTTTACCTCATGTTTTAGCCTTAAAATTCAGGGATTTTTTTAAAGAAGAAAATCCTTTCAAAATATTATAATTTAAAGGATGAATTAGTTACCTATTCCTGTGTGACAAATCATTCTAAATATTAGAACTTTAAAATAACGTCTAAAGATTTCTCGTCAGCTGGTAGATCAGATGCATTCTTTTCTCCTTCTCGCTCAGTTCTTCTTGAGGTTGTCAGATAACCTTGGATCAGGGATGTGGTTCTAATGATTTTGCCTGGGCTCACTTTTATTTGGTATTGGTGGCTAGGCAGGTCTCAAATGGTTCCAGTTGGAACTCCTGGATTCTTCACATGAAGTGAGATAGAAAACTTCCCATTTTATCTGTAGAGTTGTGTGAGGGAAAAAAAAAATACTATATATGTGTGTGTGTGTGTGTGTGTGTGTGTATGTGTGTATATATATATATATATATATATATATATATATATATATATAATTATAACAAACTTGCCTGAAACTCCAATTAAAAAATACTATATATATGTATATATATAGTATGTGTATATATACATATATGTATATATACACACACATATACATAGTATTTTTTTAATTGGAGTTTCAGGCAAGTTTGTTATGCACCAACTGCCAATTCTGAAATTGTTCAAATTAAAATGTTGCTGTTAAGAAACAAACAAAACAACAACAAAAATAACACAAAAAAAACATGAAATATGTGACTTTGATCCTGTAACATTCAATGGGTAGAAGTGGAAAAAAATGGAGCATATAACTTAAATGAAGGCTATGAAGAAATAAAGAAAATGTTTCTAGAGGAAGGTAAATTGACAACTGTTGTTGTCTAGTAGCAAAACAATTCAGAATACTATCACTAGGAAAATTGAGAAACAGAAACTTTTATAGAATGAGCATTTAAGTTTGACTAAAGGGATCTTCAGGTAAAATAGGAAAAATATCAGCTAATTGCTTCCTGCTATTTCTGATAACTACCAGAAGGAGTGGAGTCTGAAGACAGTGGCCAATTTGTACCTATAATGAAAAAATAAATAAAAAACAGGTCTTGTTAGGTTACAAAGTAGCTTCTCATTTGCAATTTCCCAGTCCCTCCTCAAGGGAAGAAAAAAATTCTTCACATTTAATTAGAGAAGCACGTAACAACAAAGCTTTAGGGATATTATAATAGAACCTCAATTAGTAATTTTTAAATAAATTAAAATCCTAGATCCTAGACTTCAGTTTTTTTAAGTACAAAAGATTAAAGTTGAAAGAAGTCTGGATGAGAAATTTTTCAAAGTCTCTTTAAGATATATAAGACACAATTCTAGCTAGTGACTGCAGTGTCATCCTGATTATTCATTTTTTTTCTCTTTTAAAGCTTCATTCATTCACTCATCGACTATTTCAATAGACATTTATTAGGAAATTCTGGTATAAAGTGGCCAGGAAGAAAAACATGAAAAATTCAAAAGATTGCTATTATGCCTGCATTCTAAAAAATGGAGACAATCATACTATAAATGCTGAGACAGAAAATTGCATGTCTAGCTGTGCTTGTAAGTGTCAGGGTAGAGCTAAATCACACATTTAAAAATGATATTGGCGAATATTCTGAAGAAGACTATGGCAAGTTAAAATACGGCATGAATTTTACCATAAAAGTCTCTTTAGCTTTGCTTCATAATCTATAAACATATAAGGTGACTTTGCTATAAATATGTTTTAAATAAAAATGTGTCCCTTTTAGGTACGAAAGAAGTAATTTTACCTTGGAAATAAATGATTATCTCACATAAGAAATAACCTGTACATTCAATTTTACAATATGTAGAATAAGTAATAAGATGCAGAAAGGAGAAAGCAGAGAACAATAACAATAATGCTAATATTTATTTTATTACTTATATGCTAATTGTAGTTCTTAATATGTTTATATATGTAAAAGTGATGATCCTCTAACTTATGTATTAGTTATACTCTTTCCATTTTATAGATTAGGCAATGAAATTTGAGAATTCTTCCAGATGATATAAATAATAAGGGAACAAAAGTGCAGGGTATGGAAATCTAAAAGATCCATGATCCATGGCTGTAATGTCTATACTTTGGAACATACCATGGGAAAGAATTAAAACATATCTCACGTGGTTCTGAATCATAGAAATAATATTACGTTAAGAATCTAGATTAATATGATTATATATTGTTAGTGATTTGAAAATACCTGAGAGAATTAAATTGTTCACTGAAGATATAAAAAATCTATATATATATATATTTTTTTTTTTCTAAAAACAACTCTAAACCATAATGCCTAGCATCCAGTAAAAGATTATGAGAACAATAATACCACAGGGAAACATGAATAGGAAGCAACAGACAATAGAAAATCATTAACAATAATTTTAGCTATTAAAATTATCAGACATACTATGAAACAATCAGACCTACTACAAAGTATGAAGTATAAGTCAATCTACAAAATTTTAGAAAAAAAAAATGGAAACCATAAAAATTTGGCATTAAAAATATTTTTAGTTGTTGATAGAAATTTTATTTTATTTATTTTTTCAAATGTGGTACTGAGAATCAAATCCTTTACCTCACACAAGTACTCTACTACTGAGCCACAGCAACAGCCCTGGCATGATTTTTAAAAAATAAAACAAGTAGAAAGAAAATATCTGTAATAAATAATAATAATAATAATTGAGAATTTAAGGAAAATCTAGTAATCTTCACAAAATTTTATACCACCTTTGTGCAGAGCCATGCTAACCTTTTCTGTATCATTTCCATCTCAATACAACTGAATTCAAAGAAAGTACAAAAGAACAATCACAACACTAATAGAAAACCAAAAATCAAAGTAAGATTGATTTCACAGAAACAAGTGTCACTGAATGCTCATTTTTCAACAGCAACAATGAAAGTAGCACAGAAGTTCAGTATCTCCATTTTTGAATTAACAGTCAATTTAGGATTTTAGGACTAATAAATATTATTATAGAAATAACCATGAATGACATTTTCTGACTTATGGTACAAAGTCTTTAATAAAAATTTCAATTTTATTTGTATGTATGAATGTTTTTAGATTTTTTTTTTAATTGTGATTTTCAACTAATTGGTACATTTCATTTAAGTTTTCAAGTTTTGGGAGAAATGTATTATATTATCCCTTAATCTTTTTTAATTGACTTTAATATCTATACTGAATTTTCTATTTTATTCATCACAATGATAATTTATGTTCTCTCTTTTTCTCAGTCAGTTCTGGAAAGTTTTGTCATTATAGTAATAATTCTACACTTGAAATTTTGCATTAGTGATATTCTCTAGTGAAGATGTTTTCTATTTCAATGCTATATCATTTAAAAAAAATCTTGCTGTTATTCTTTTCTCTCTTTTCTTATATTTTGGGTTTAATTTTCTGTTCTTTTGCCTGATACTTTAGTTAGAAGCTTAGATCATTGATTTTTTTTTTGAATTTCATTTCCTTCTAATGTATGTATTCAATGCACCAAATTTCTTTCCACTGTTATTAAAAGTTATTATTAAGTACATACAAAATTCTATTATTTTGTATGAAGCTTTAATGTATGTCATCTCATTGACCACCAGGTAAATTCCACTGATCTGACTGGATCAGGAGATATCCCCTACCTCCTTCACCTCTTCATGTGCATCCCTCCTGCAGCTGTGTCCTCAGTCTAAGAGGATGAACATCCTACTCGGGAGAACTATCCTTTGATCAAGGGTATTACAGTAGTTACTTTCTTCTGCAAACAAAATTCAATTATTACATCTTCTTGTTAAAGTAAGCACTTAATGATTATAATAAAGATCTCCTTACTTTTTGCAATGCTTACTATGTGAAACACTCCATCATCTTATTGTTATAAACCCATGCCAGGTGATTCATATGTTAAATATCTTTCATATATTTTCTTCAGATGTATAGACCTTACCTTGTTTTTTCTGTGAGTGTGATATATTTAGTTACTTTTATGTTTAATTCAGTGTCATAACTTAACTTCATTTAAGTGTTCATTCATTTAAGGTTTAATATAATTACTTATATATTTTTATTATGGACTATTATATTGTTATTTGTTATCTGTTTTTCTTGATTCTTGTATGATCAATGTAAGTTTTCATTTATTTATTTTTTGGGGTATTATAATTAAAATTTTTTTTTCTATTCTATCTTTTATTCATTTTACTTCATTAATTGGGTTCTTGAGTATTCACTTTTTTGGCACTTTATTAATATTTCTTGGGCAGTTTTGGTATCATTGCATTTAACAGATACACTAAAAGTCACAAAAAATACATTTGTAACTAATTAGTTTATCATAAATTTGTTCTCTTACCATAAGAAAAAGTGCAGTCTACTATTTCTAGTCATCATACAATTTTGATTTTGTTCTGCGGAGAGCCATAGCCAAGTAGGAATGATGCATGGCATTTTTGGTTGAAAGGTGACCCCAGCAAGCCATTGAGATGATAATGATTATGTTAAGATGGGCATTCAATTGGAGATTAGACCCCTGCTGTCTGCCTAGGCCTGCTACTTTGGAGCTCTCCCAGGACTCCTGGAGAGTTCCCATTGGATGGGGAAGTGTGGTAGGAGGGAATTCCGGAGGAGGGATTTCCTGTTCGTGTAGTGTGTCCTGGGAGAAGGCCTCATATGTGGCATTTTCGCGGGAGTTTTGGAAATAAAGTTTGTTCCTGCTTGAGTGGCTCGTGATTTGTGCCCAGCCAGACTGCACCATTTGGTGGCCCATACGGGGAATGCCTGAAGCTCAGAGGTAAGTGAAATTGCTCGCCCCTGAGGGAAGGCGAGAGAATGGGTGACCATTTCAAAAAACAATGTGTTCTTGTTTTGATTTATTTTGTTTCTGTTTCAAACTGCCTATCCCTAGAACTTTCTTAGGCAAACTGGGAAAAATGGTTGGCTCAAGGTTTGAAATTTTTCGGCCCTGAGGAAGAGAAAATTGATACAACGATTTTTTTGTTCCGTTTTTGTTTCATTCTGTTTCGGTTTTGTTTTGTGTTATCTTATTGGGTTGCGTTATCTTTATAGTAGATTAGAAAATAGTAAAAAACAAACCAAAAGAGTGTTAAGTAAATTGTTAGAGGTTCAGACCGTGGAGAAAGACATTTTAGATCAAGCAAAAGAGAAGGTCTCTTGAGCTAGTCAGACAGAGGAAGAAAATTTAAAGGAAAATGGGCTATTAGGGAAAAAGCTACAACAGGAGGCTGCTACTAACACCGTTCTATCACCAGAGGGCATAATTCAACCAACAGCTCCATCTATAGAGACAGCTGAGTGGCCCTCAAGCCCCATAGTTGATAGATGGAATCCTGAGACAGGACCTCAAAGATTAGCATGCCCTGTACTTGAGCAGGCAGGAGGGCAGCGAATTCACTGTGCTCTAGATTTCAAAACAGTGAAGCAGTTAAAGGAGGCCGTAACAACCTATGGTCCCCAAACACCCTTCACTATAAGCATGGTCAAATCCATTACCAACTTGGACATGACGCCAGCAGATTGGGCTAGCATGTGTAAATCTGTGCGAAAGGGAGGACAATATTTGTTATGGAAGGTTGCCAATGAGGAATTTTGCACGGAGACAGCTAGGCGAAATGCAGCAGCCGGTTACCTTCAAAGAAATCTAGATATGTTGTTAGGAAAAGGACCTTATGAGGGTCAATGGCAACAAATTGAATATGATTCTGCTATATATACACAAATTGCTGCAAACACAGTTAGGGCATGGAAGATTTTACAAGGACATGGAGATTTACAAGGTCAATTATCTAAGGTAATACAGAGAGCTAATGAACCTTATGCTGAATTTGTAGATAGGCTTATTCAAACAGCTGCCAGAGTTTTTGGGGATACAGAACAAGCAATGCCATTAATAAAACAACTGGCTTATGACCAAGCAAATCATTGCTGCAGAGAGGTTATTAGACCATGGAAACATGAAGATTTAAACACATATATTAAATTATGTAGAGACATTAATGAACAAGGGCAAGTCTTGGCAGCTGCAGTACAACAGGCTTTAGATGCCAGGCCAAAAGCATGCTACAATTGTGAACAAACAGGACATTTTAAAAGTAATTGCCCCATAGGAAAAGGGTTTAACAAAACTAGGTATGAAAGGAATAGAATACCGGGTATTTGCCCACGATGCTGTAGAGGGAGACATTGGGCTAATGAATGCCATTCTCAAACCACCATAGAGGGTATTCCATTATCAAAAAACAGACAAGGACCAGGTGTTTACCCACGATATCATGGAGAAAGGCATCAGGCTCCATTGCCAAAAAACGGACAGGGGGGCCCAATGCTCCGGGGCCCACAACCGCAAATATACGGGGCAATGGAGGAACCCAGCAACACTATCAGGGTAGTGCCCAGGACACATTATCCATTAAATCCCTCATCAGACAAACCATAGGGAGTGCAGGGTTGGACATCTGCGCCTCCGCCAGAGCAGTACTAACTCCAGAGGTGGGAGTTCAAATAATTCCCACAGGAGTAAAAGGACCTCTTCCCCAAGGAACAGTAGGCTTATTATTGGGATGCAGTTCTTCTACACTAAAAGGACTTATGATAAGTCCTGGGGTAATTGATCCCAATTATGAAGGTGAAATAAAAATTATAGCTAGTTCTCCAAAAGGTATATCAGTAATTTCACCAGGAGATAGAATAGACAGTTATTAATAATACCCAGCCTACATAATAAATTTTCCAGTCATACTGTAGAAAGAGGTTCCAAGGGATTAGGCTCCACAGGTGTAGATTGGGCTATGCTGTCTTTAAATTTAGATTCTTGCCCGATGCTAAAACTAAATATTGAAGGACATGAATTTAATGGGCTACTGCTGAGAGCCATTGCCAAGTAGGACTGACATATGGCAATTTCTTTGTCAGCCTACCCAATGTTGCTTAGAGGAAGGACTCTCCATATTGGACCCAGGTCATTTGCAGTGACACTGCATGTAAGTTGACCTTGCTCAAGGACCAGGGCGGATCTGGGTTTAGGGCGGATCAGGGTTTAGGGCTCTCCTTGGGTTTAGGGCGGTTCCAGGTTTAAGGTGTACCCTGCTGGGAATAGGGCGTATCCTGCTGCCTCAGGCGTGCCCACTCCTTGAGTTCCCGTTGAGTTCTCGTTGAGTTCTCGCGGGATTCAGAGCCTGGTGGATTTTGACCAGAACGTGGATTTGGCCCAGAACGTGTGTAGAGTGCCGGTGTGAGTTCGGGAATAAAGAGTTGCTGTTTGAATCTACAAGGTGTGTGGTGGCTCGTGATTTTGTGCCCAGCCAGACTGCGGCAGGCTACTTGATACAGGTGCTGACCTTAGCATCATATCTCGTCAAGAATGGCCAAAACATTGGCCATTACAACAAGCCACTCAAACTCTTTGAGGCCTAGGAGTGGCGATTAATCCTCATAGAAGTACAATGGTATTAGATTGGAAGGATCCTGAAGGATGTAAAGGAACTATACAGCCATATGTATTGGATCATCTTCCCGTAAATTTATGGGGATGAGATGTCCTAGATCAATTAGGACTAATATTAACAAATAACCTCAATCCAAATGCTCCCACTATTATGGCTAGTATAGTTTACGATCTGGTATTGTGATGCCTCCTGCTTCACTTTCCTTACTAGGGATTACTTTGTCTATTCTGGGTCTCTTATTCTTACAAATGAATTCTATGATTGTCCTTTCTATTTCTATGGATAATGTCATTGGGATTTTATAGGAATTGCATTAAATATGTATAATGCTGTTGGTATTATGGCCATTTTGACAATATTAATACTGCCTATACAGGAGCATGGGAGATCTTTCCATCTTCTGGTATTTTTTTTTTTTAATTTCTTTCTTTAGGGTCCTGTAGTTTCATTGTAGAGGTCTTTCATATCTTTTGTTAAATTGATTCCTAGGTATATAATATATATATTCCTAGGTGTGTGTGTGTATATATATATAATATCCTGCTACTTTGCTGAATTCATTTATTAGTTCTAAAAGATATCTGGTGGAATTTTTTTGGATCTTCTAGATATAGAATCGTGTCCTCATCAAATAGTGATAGTTTGAGTTCTTCTTTACCTATTTGTATTTCTTTAATTTCTTTTTCTAGTTGCTCTGGCTAGAGATTCAAAAATGATGTTAAATAGGAGTGGTGAAAGAGGAAGGACATCCTTGACACTTGTTCCAGTTTTTAGAGTGAATGCTTTCAAATTTTCTCCGTTTCGAGTAATTCTGGCCTTGGGTTTAACATATATAGCTTTTACGATTTGGGATATGTTCCTATTATCCCTAGTTTTTCTGATGTTTTGAAATGAAGATGTGCTGTATTTTGTCAAATGCTATTTCTGTATCTATTGAGATGATCATATGATTCTTGGTTTTAAGTGTTTTTAATATGATAAGTTACATTTATTAACTTCTGTATGTTGAACAAACCCTGCTCCCTGAGATGAACCCCATTTGATCATGGTTCACTATCTTTTTAATGTGTTTTTGTATGTGATTTGCCAGAAATTTACTGAGAATTTTTGCATGTATATTCATCAGTGATATTGCCCTCAAGTTTTTTTTTTTTTTCTTCTTGATGTGTCTTTGTCTGGTTTTGGTATCAGGGTGATATTAGTCTCAGAGAATGAGTTTGGAAGGGTTCCCTTCTTTTCTATTTCATTAACTACTTTGAGGAGTATTGGTATTAATTTTTATTTGAAAATCTTGTAGAACTTGGCTGAGAATCTGTCTAGTCCTGGGCTTTTGTTTGTTGGTAGGCTTTTTTTTTTTTTTTTTTTTTAAACAGAAACCACTCAGACTGAGTTCCTTTCCTTTTGCTCTCCAAAGAGGAGTGAAGAATGATCATCAATGGCAATAGGCAGTTTCAGCAAAGGAGCACTGTAAGTCAGCTTCACACTCAGAAGGGAATGCTACACTCCTCTTGTTGCTTTTGGTATTCTGCAGGATCAGAGAAACTTCTATAGTAACAAATTATAGAAATTATCCCTGAACGTATAGTATTTGTTGGTAGGCTTTTGATGATGTTTTCTATTACTTGAAAAACATGGTTTAATATTTCTTGTAATGCAAGAACACTGGCATGATGTCTTCCACCTTTGCTCACCTAGAAACCTTTCCTTAATTTTTGAAGCTATCTTTTCCTGACATACAATTCTGCCCCTTCCCACCCTATTTTTTCCTGTCTTTCATGATTTGTGTTAAAAGTCAATGACTCTTACATTCTTCTCTAGCCACTATTTAATTTTCCCAGTATCTTTATCTGCTTGTTTATTAATTTATTTTATGTTTTTAGGGACTGAGCCCTGGGTCGCTTTACCATTGAGCTTAACCTCCAGCCCTTTTAATTTAATTTAATTTAATTTAATTTTTTAAAAAATTTTGAGACAAGGTATAGTTAAATTGATGAGGATGACCTCCAATTTGCCATTCTCCTACCATAGCCTCCCAAGTCACTGGGATTATGGGCATGCACTAATACATGCTTCTGATTTCATTATCTTTAATTTTCAACAGTATCATAAAATTCCTGCTGTTTCTAAGAAAAATTTAATTTGTTTTTGGTGTATAATGAGCTTATCAAATTTTCAACATCAACATGGAACTCCTTTGATTATTATTTCTCCAAATATTGCTTTTTTTCTTTCTTCTCTTTTCCAAAGGAAATCCAATCCCAAGTAGGCTATCTCTCTTTTTTATTATGTTTTATGTTTCCAAATTTTTGTTCTGTTTAAATTTTCATCATTTTCTATTTGAATATTTTCTTTTGATTAGTCATCAATTGTTTTGAACCTTTCTTTTACTATTTCAAGTTTGTGGTTATGTCCACCAAATATATATTAATTTCATTTTTTTGTTAATGTGTACTCTACTTCTATTTTGATGTATACAATCCTATGCATTGTTTACTTCCATATTTTAAATTGTCTTTTACTAACTATAACAACTACATTGTCTATGACTCCATGTTATTTTATCACTTTATTATTGATCACTATATTATGATTTTTTGCATATGTTATAAATGAATACTCAAAATTATAAAAATATGCTCTAGAAAATTTTCTATGGTTTCAATTTTTCTACCCTGGCAATTCTTATTAATTTCACAAATGTCTTGTTGCCTTCTAATAGTTCTTTTTATAAACCATTCCTTTTGGAAAATGGTTACTATTAGGCTTATTCATATCTCATTGTGTGATAGAATGTTACTCAGCCAAAAAGAAGAATGAAATTATGGCATTTGATGGTAAACAGAAACAACTGGAGAATACTATTCTAAGGGAAATAAGCCAGTCCAAAAAAACGAAAAGCCAAACGTTATCTCTGATATGTGGATGATAAGGAAGAGGGGGTAGAATAGATGTTCATTGGATTAGACAAAGGGGAATGAAGGGAAGAAATGGGATATTGGAAGAGGAAAGACAGTAGAAAGAATTGGACATAACATTCCTATTTTCATATATTGATATATGACTAGTAAAACTTCACAACATGTAAAACCACAAGAATGAAATCCTAATTAGAATGTTATACTCCATGTATGTTTAATATGTCAAAATATATTCTAGTGTCATGTATATCTAAAAAGAATGAACAAAAAATAAATAAAAATTAAATCTCATTGTGTGGACACACAGTCTAAAAGGTGGGAAAATTTTTCAAAACAACAAGGAGATTCTGAATATATTTGATTGGTCACTTATTGTCCTGAACTTTTCATCAGAAAATGCCCCTTCCAGAAGTTGTGATGAATATTAGATTGAGCCAGTATACCTCTATTATTTTAAGAATATTTTTTCATTTATTACTGCCCATACCATTTTTTCTTAAAAAATATACTAAATACATGTATGAATATATATACATATATATGAAATATATACTATATATATAAATATATACTAAATACATGTATGACAATGTGAGGAGAAAGAAAAAAAAAGAAGTGTGTCACATTAGATTGGGCAGAGAGAAGTGATGGGAGGGGAGTGGAGGGGAAGTGGGGAAAGGAAGGACGTGACTGCATGACCAATGTGATTCTGCAACCTGTACACTCAGAAAAATGAGAAATTATACCCCATCTGATTTAAATGTATGATATGTTAAGATCATTTTACTGTCATGTGTAACTAATTAAAACAAATTTAAAAAAAGAAAAAATATATACTAAATTTAAGGTTTCTATTCATCTAGAGCAGAAAGATAAGTTTAATGTAGCTGGTTTATTATCAGCACAATAAAATGTATTGTTTTATTTTGTTCAACTTATTATGTTGTAAATACATAGTTATGTGATTTTAATTATGTGTATCAATAAATCCTTTTTACCTTTCTTTTACATACAACTCAAGTAAATTTCTAGCTTTTACAACCTTGAACAAATAGGACAACGAAGTTTCCAAGTGTCTCCAAAAACAGTATGACAGATCTAAAAAGTATATTTAAGTATCTCTGAAATGTTGATTCTAACCCACAACAAGGGAGGGAGGGGAAGAAAGAAATAGAAGTTCATTGGATTAGACAAAGAGGAATGAAGGGAAGGGTGGGGAGATGGGAATATGTAATACACAAGAGTGAATCAGACATAACTTTCCTGTGCTCAGATATGAACACATGACCAGTGAAACTCCACATGACATATGACCACAAGAATGGGATTCTAATTAATTAATAAGCTCTACTCCATGCATATATATGAAAATATACTCTACTATCATATATATCTAAAAAGAACACACAAGCAAAACAAAAAAAAAATCTCTGATTTGTAGATCTTAGACATAATCTACAAAGTTAAACATTTTTCAAGTTCAGCCTTACCTTTTTCCAGAACTGCGCTTAAATTTCTATGTACAAGCATTTTTTAAGTGATTAATTTACTCTTCTGAAGTCCTGATGGAACTTAATGCTTAGTTAAGCAATCACATTGAGTATGATATCAGTGATCGGATCCCAGAGGACATTTTCATTGGTTTCATTTATTTTTCAAAACAATCTGGAGTTCTTTGAAATTTTCATGTTTCTGTTTTGTTGAGTATAAATGTATTGATATTTATTGTTCCAGATAGACTTCACAATAATTATGCAGATATTCAAGAATTTAATTTTTAAAAAAGAAATGCTTTTTTAAAAATTTTTAAATTTTATTTATTATTTTCATGATCCAAAAACAAAATTTCCTAAACTTCATAACTAGAAGACAAATCCTATTAAAAAAAACCAAAATGGCAAATAATAAATTTTGATTTTATTCAAACATTATACATACACACACACACACACATAAACACATGCATATATACATATACATATTACTAACAAAACTTCATTTCAAAAATTTTACTTAGGTACCTTTCTTATACACATTTCTAAAAAAAAATTCCTGACTTTTGCCAGATTATTTCTCTTGCCTTTGATACTTTTTACCCAGTATATCTCTTATTTGTCTCCTTTTTTTGTTTTTAACATAACCATTTGTGTTAATGTCTAGAGAATAGTGTAAGACAATATTAAAAAATAAATTTATTTTCTCATAAAACATTATTGGCTACATTCAATACATTTTTAAGTGCAATGTTCTCATGCTGAGTAGAGTTCCCAGTCCAAAGCCCAGTACTAAGCAGGTTTTTACTTACTATCTAAAACTCCTTCATTTTAATTTTTTTTTCTTTCTTTTTTTGGTACTCAGGTACACTCGACCACTGAGTCACATCCCCAGTCATATTTTGTATTTTATTTAGGGACAGGGTCTCACTGAGTTGCTTAGTACCTTACTTTTGCTAAGGCTGGTTTTGAACTCAAGATCCTCCTGTCTCAGCCTCCCAAGTTGTTGGGATTATAGGCATACAACACTATGCCCAGCTTACTGTCTAATTCTCTAGTACTATTGATGTATGAAGCACACAATATATTCTATTAGGTTGCTCAGTCACTAGTTTTAGTCCATTTTCAATCCTAAATATAAATTTTCTTTTGATGCTCTAATTTTAAAAATAAGCTTCAATACTGCCTAAATTGGCTTCCCAATATTTCTAATATTTGTAGTATTATTCTGTTTTTTTTTTTTTAAAGATCATCTGAACTATATTTTGTAAGCGTCAGAGCCCCACTCACTCAAGCATATCTGTAAATGTTTAGTTCTTAAAGGCATTTAGTCTCTCTCAGTGTACAAAAAATAAAACAGTTTTCCTTTTTAATTTCAATTTTCTAAAGTTCAGATATGCTATAATTTGAAGATCTCTTTTCTGTTATCACTGTTGTTATTCCTCGGTTATTTTTTGTTCATTTTATTCTGTTCTTTTTAAAGTAATCCTTTTGTTCTGATATTCTAGATTTTATTTTTCTCATGACTAATATGAAGAGAGATTGCTATAAATTTTGTCGATTTTCTGTCTGTACCTGAAACATAAGAAGATATTTTGGAGATGCCTGAACTCTACTTAAAAGAAAAAAAAATCATTGTTAACACAATTAAATCTAATTTTATGAAGTTATACATACATACCATTACTGTATTCTAATTCAACATATTAATCCATCTTATTATTTTTTCTTTGTTGTTTTTACTTATATTTGTATGCCACAATGTGTGTTAACCATGAAGACAATATCTCTAGGTTGTCATTTCCACATTTTGATTCACTTTCCCAATTAATCATTAGTATATAAATACATTTTCTTCTTTTTTCTTAACAATATTTTATTTTTTTCAATTTCCATATTTTTATTGGTGCATTATAGTTGTACATATTGTTTGAATTTTTCATTACAATATTTGTGCATGCACTCAATATAACAATATAATTTGGCCACTCCCCAGCATTGGCCTCCTCCCTACCTACCTCACAACCCTTGATTTCTTTTTTCTATTAATCTTCCTTTACTTTTCTTGAGGTCCACCCCCACCTTTGTTTTCCTTTTTCCTCTCTAGCTTCCACATATGAGAGCAAACATACACCCTTATCCTTCTGGGCTTGACTTATTTTCCTTAACATGATGTTTTTTAATATTTTTACAAAAGTACCCTTCTACAAAGTATTACTATGTTACTTGTATTTCCCTATGTTTAAATATCTCTTGTAATCTTAGTTTTTAACATGAGCCAATTATTTACTGACACATCTCTCAGTTGGCTATGGATTTTGTTTGCATATATTTGATGAACTAAATGCATTGGCATCAGAGAACATAAAATATTAATTAATTTTTATAAATTTTTCCATTAATATCTATAAATGTTTACCTTAATTTATGAAATTGAGTTTTCAGTTTATATACTTTACATTTATAACACCAATTTTATCATCTATTCTCTTATAATGTTATATTATTAAGATATTTTAATAATATATAAAAGTTTTTGAATGTTTTTTGCAGAGCTGGGAATCAAACCCAGGGCCTTGTCTTTGCTAGCCATGTGTTCTTCTACCATGCTACACTCCAGCCCTTTTTTAGTTTTCTATATAACTAAGTATATTTTGAAGGTTTTAACTATTAAGCCTCTAGTATTAAATACATATTTGAGGAACAATTGGATAATATAGTTTTTTTTTATTCTGCTTTGTGTCACTAAATTTCAAAAGAAATTAAAGACATATTTGGACTGAAATAAAGAATAACACAATGCTTCCTTCTACAAAGAAATTATAAGAAAAAATGACCCATGAAAACATTTAAATTAATTATAATATTAGAAAACTATTTATGAGCCATATTCACTTCAAACAACACTATTCAAAGACAAAAAGTTTACAAATAATGTCATTATTCTGTTGAGTCATCTAATAGTTGCATTAAAGGTAGCCATACTAGGATGCAATCATATAAATTACATTTTTGTTTATTTATTTTTGGTAGATGGACACAATACCTTTATTTTATTTATTTATTTTTATGTGGTGCTGAGGACCAAGCCCAGTGCCTCACCATGTTAGGCATGCATTCTACTACTGAGCTACAATTCCAGCCCTATAAATTCCATTCTTAATGTAAAATTGAGGGAGATATGTTTCTGTGAACATCTCCTAGAAATTCAATAGGATAGAATAGTTCTTCATTCAATGTATAAACTGTACATGTATAACTAAACTAGTTTAATAAAAATTGTTTTCACATTACCTTGTCACAATGGTATTACCTCATAATTTCCAGTTCAAATCAAGATGTAATTAAAGCAATGACATAATAATTTTGAGGAATTTAATTTTTTTAAGTTTTTATGAGTACGCGTCTCTCCTAGACACAAATTTGTATGCAGCATAATTGCATTAAATATTTCTACCTCTACAAATTAAAAAGGAACTAATGTCTATGAATTTGGACTAATAGATTTAAATAAATACACTAGTTGAATTTTTAAAGATATAATAAGTTGCTTAATATTCAAAATGAGATTAATTATGTTAACATGAAAATTATAGTTACATTTCATGCATACTATAGAATATTTATATACCATAATAACCAGTGAGAGAAAAAGATAAATTATTTATAACATTGTAAAGTTATAATGGGCTCAAATATATAATGAAAAAAATACTGTAATTAGTTATTGTGGAATTAAATGTCAGTAAAAACCATTAGATTGTAGCATAATTTTCCTAGGTAATAATTCAAAGCACAAATTGCCATTTTGCATATTAAGCCTGCATAAATAACATTTGTAGTCTTTGCTCTGAAAATCATACATTACTACCGAGAGTAGATGTGATATTAAATCACCTACATATTATGACAGCACTATACTAATATTCTACTACACAATATTATATGATTTATAGAATCTGGAAGCTAATAGGCACTTTTAAAATCATTCCTGACTCATTTTACAAATAAGGCATATAAGATCCACAAAATTTACTTAATTACAATGTATGTTTGTTTTCACTTGTTTAGTTAAATTCACAACTTATTTTACATTTTTGTCCACATACCAAAGGACAAAAAGCATCCTGATAATGTCCGTTGAGACTTCTGGGCTGTGATGTTACATGTTTTAGTATTGATTCTCTCTCACAAAGAAAAAACAATGGAAATAAAACTCATTGCCTGAGAATACACACAAGAATGATGAGTATAGTAAAAACACTGCCTATGGCTCACTCATCCTTTGAAAACAGAGCTAATACTTATTTTTTTTTCTATTGAAAATATCAATAAAGAACATTAGTATCTGATACAATCACTGACAGAAAGCTGAGCACAGATTTGCTACCAATGGAATTAGTTTACAAATAATTTTTTCCCAAGATTTCTTTTTTGTATTTCTGTAACCAAATAACCAAGTCTAAATAATTAACAAAGGACACATCTACTTTCTCACAGTTATGGAAGCTGGAAAATCCAGTATCTAAGAGCTAGAGGGCTTGATTTTCTGAGGAAGGCTGCAAATTGCTTCCTAGAAGCAACCTGGATGCTGATTCTCATGTGACAAAATGTGGAAGTGCCAGCTATCTAAATGCTGCATGAAGTCTACTGTATAAGGGCCATAATCCCAGATTATGATTGATTATGAATGATTATGGCCTAATCATTCTCAAAGGACACACCTCTTAATTCCATAATTTTGGCAATTCAGTTTCACCAGCTGAACTTTGGAGGGGACGTGTTAAAGCTTTAAAACTAAGAAGGTATTCACACCTAGATCAAACATGAATTATTTCTGGCAGTATAACAGAAAAGAGAGAATGTGTGTAAGACCTTATGTTAAAATTCACCTAGACATTCTCAGCAAAATATTGCCTATTTCCATTAGAATACACAACTGAACTTAGAAATAAGTGACATATTGAGGTTGTGTCTTTAAAAATTATTTAAAAATACAGTGCTATAATCGAGCAAAAATGTGTGTCTATTCCTTTGTCAATGATAGAGGGAAGGTGTTTCATGTCTATGGAAATTTTGCAGATGATACTAAGAGCTAAGACAAAAAAAATGAAGTTCATATTTGAAACAGTATAAAAAAGCCAAATGTAATATTTTCAATCACCAAAGAGAGATTAGAGAGATATTTTTGACCCATCAAGTTTTCAATCTATACTCTGAAATAGTAATAACATATGAACTTTAAATAAATGCCACAAAAAGTAGAGTACCAGGTATTAAAATAAATTTCTGGCTTCCACTTGTGACTGTATCTACTGTGATTTAGGCAATCTAATTTGTTTGTTTTTGTACTATGGACTGAACCCAAGGGCCCTTAACCAATTTTCACTGAGTCACATCCCCAGATCTTTTGTATTTTTTTTACTTAGAGACAGGGTATCATTGCATTACTTAGGGCCTTGGTAAATCGCTGAGACTGAGCTCATGATCTTCCTGCCTCAGTCTCCCAAGTCCCTGAGATTACAGGTATGAGCCGCAGCACTCGGCCTATGCAACCTAATTTTTATACATAACAAATAATTTACATTAATGTCAAGAAACATAAAATCAACAAATCATCTTACATTTTTTCCACAAACATATTAATTTGTAAGCTTTTCTTCTTAAACACACATTTTTTTTGTTGATTTAAATTGTTTATTTAGTGCTAACAATGAGAGAGATTATATTAGTAGACAAAAGTTGATCCTGTTACAGTTCTGTGATATATTCTTGCTTCTTAATCTTCTATTAGATATATAAACTTAAAATATGCATGAAGCATCTTTGTTTAGACACTATGGACAAATCATGAATCTATAATTTTCCATCAGCCTTCTTCTTTTTCTATCCATATAAGGAGGTGAAAATGTCAATGCTCAATTTCTTGGCCTCCTGGAAATTAGTACTTATGTGAAAATTAGGCAAATACCTTTTGGGGAGCTTTGAGAACGCTTTGTCTTTATGATAAAAGTGGTTGGTAAAGCTTCCTTCCTGCACCCACTAAGAAGCTGCCCTTTAAGACTGAAGTGATGAGTGGGTTTGACAGCCACCTTAGTTCCATGAGAAAAATGCTAAGAATATATCAGAGATAATGGCTTACTAGTTATTTGACTATGTTGCAAAAATGAAACTTTAAATTCTAATTTTGGGACATTTATTTAGATTTTAAGACAAAATCATCCTGGTTCCACATAATTCTTCATTTTTTTTAGCATCTATAGGAAGTGCAATGAATGAGAACAAACATTTTCAATTTAGCTTAACATGAATTATGGCACATGCATTTTATCATCTCAATTCTTATTTCTAAGAATGTGTTATTTATGTTAAGTAAATAGTAGCATATTTCTTAAAAGTTTTATTAAATTAATGCTCATTAAATAGTGAATTCTGGGATGTTAATTCCCTATGCATAAATGTAAAGACTGGGATGACCATTTTGATATTTAAGCATGCATCTGTAATTTTTAAATAAGTTTTCTTGTTTAGGAAAGCATTCTATATCTGGTTTTGCTTCTTGAGGAATCATTCTTGAGAGAAAAAGAGAAACTCAATCAAATAATTGTAGTTTATTTTGTTGACTGAAAATATTCCAATTAATAATGGATTGAGAGGCTGGGGATATGGCTAAAGCGGTAGTGCACTCACCTGGCATTCGCGGTGCGCTGGGTTCAACCCTCAGCACCACATAAAAATAAAATAAAGATGTTGTATCCACTGAAAACTAAAAAATAAATATTAAAAAATTCTCTCTCTCTCTCTCTCTCTCTCTCTCTTTAAAAAAGAAAATAATGGATTGATTTAGACAATTGAGTTATTCACTAATAAATGACTTATCTTCATAATCTCTACTGACCCGTGGAATGTATAATAAATTTCTTTCTGTATTATTTATTTTCTATTTGAAATCATATATGTTCTGTTTTTTTGAAAAATAGAAATGTGCTACTTACAAAACTATAAAATATATTTATGTCTCCTAGTTCTTATTAAAATTAAACCAAGAATATATATTTATTATTTTTCTCATTTTCTTTCTTCTCCATGACACATATTATTCACATACTCACTTGCTAATCATTTTGAAATAATCTATTGGATATATAAATTTTCCAGATATTTAAAGTTTTAGGTGATAAATATTATACTAAAAAACATGTAAGATTTTTAGTTTCTGTCTTGAACTATACAAGTCATCACCTAATTGCAGAAAAACTGTTTGTAGATATTCATAGATGAGCAAAAGAGTCTCAAAATATGTTAAAATTTAGCTAATTTCATATAAATGAGTACCAGCAGGGCTAAAATCTGAAAAAAAAGAAAAAACAATGAATTTATCTAATCAAGTTTTACTCTTGCCTAAATTTTAATGTTGAAATTTAAAGGAAGGCTGACTCTTCTAATTTACAAATCCATAATCACTTGGAATAATTTTAGTAAACACAATAAACTACAGTTATTTTTGCACTTTTACTATTATAGTTTTGTAAGGTACTTGTAGAGTTTCCTGTTGTGACTACACAGATGATTTGTTGTAGACATGAGGTTACTTTTTCATAGTACAGAAACAGTTTGACATTTTAATGACAGGTATAAAAAAGCAGTACAATAAAGTAATATTAGTTTAATAGTTTTTAAGAAATTATTATATTATGTTACTACTAAATCTCAAATTTAGTATGTAAAGGTTTTCATATTTACTGATGATTATTTTGATTTATATAAGCTTTATAAACAAACTCACATTTTGTTTTTAAACTAACACAATGAGATACAAAAATGATTAACATTAAATTATTTATTAAATTAGCATGAAAAAATAAAATCCAAATGGCAATATGTGAAACTTTTTTATAGAAACTGAAATTAATGCATATTTTAATAAAAATTTGAGAAAACAGAAAACTAAAAGTTATTATTTTTTCTGTATTTTACTTTTTCAGATTACTTTAGCATGTGGACATTTATATTTCCTAGTCCAAATAGTTAAATTTATGGTTCATTTTGATATTTATAAAATAAAGCTTTGTGTGCCAAATGAAGATTAAGGAATTATGTTTGAGTATATCTTTCAAAATGTGTCTCTGGCATGATTGATAAATCGATTGAACAAAATTTTTCAATGACTACAAGTAGATTTCTCTTAATTTGTGTGAAATGCTTCATTTTATTTCTATGGCAATTCAGAATAAAGAAGTTCAAATGTTAGCCTAATTTTATTTTTTAAATTCTTATTTGTAATGCCAACCAATTATTTATAAACTAAAATTTTATTTGAGGTATAAAAGGTACCTTTTACAATAAGTCTACCCAGTCATTTCATTTTAAAACTCCTAATCTTAGTAACTTTTTTTTTTAATCCACTGAACCTCCCACCCTGCTCTTGGATAAAAATCCCTACTTACCATTGTTGAAGTGGAATTAATTTCAATCTGTCATTGGCTGCAAAGTGCCGTGCACAGGTCTCCACTCTTAGAACCAGAACCCTTTTGAATCATCTTTGGCCTTCATCACTTTTATATATTTTATATATTTTTAGTTAACAACTGTGAAAATTTCACTATGCCAATATATATTGCATGTTTATTAAATGAGAGTGTAAACGAGAAAGACGATTGCAAAAGCAGAACAATCCTAAGAGAATTAATGTTGATAAAACAAGAATCTGATAGTCACTACAAACTTTAAAAAGAAACAACAATGAATTTGACTAGATTATTGAAGTATCTATTGAGGGCAAATGTAGAAAATTGCTTCTCAAGAAATGGAAAAATTGTTGGAAAACAGATGAACCCAAGCATTAAAATACATGGAATTCTATTTTTGAAATGTTTCTCTCAGCAACATCTCTGAAATCGTGTATAATACTGTTAGAGTCTGTAAACAAGTCAAAATAACACCTGGCATTTTGCCAGGGGAATGTTAGAGTTCCTAAACAAGTCTGGATGGTGCCTGGCAAAATGCCAGAGGGAGTGGTTTGAGAAGTAACAAAAGCGAGCCATTAAGTGTGGAGATTCCTGATTGGTTGACTGCTGTATCTAGTTTATGCTAATTAGATAAGCTATGTGGAATGTATAAATACTGCTCCTGTCCTGCAATAAACGGCTCCTACTCCTGCTGTATCAACGTACACAAGTTATTCGTCACCCTCCTGATTATTTTGCTGCAGCTGGACTGTGGCATAATACCATTGGACTCAGCCTTTTTTTTTTTTAAAGACAATAAGAATTAAGAATACTTCTATAAAAATGTTACTCAGCCTTTAGACTTTCTCCTGATTATCAGGGTCCATTACACTGGAAATGGCAGTGACTCATAGTAGATGAAAGATGATCTCCAGATGACTGAGGAAAGCCTGTATAAAGGAAAACAAGAGCAACAGTCAAAAAAGAGGATTACCTGGAGAAAAATAATCTAAATACAGGTAAAAAAAAAGGCAGGGTGGTTGGTGGGGCACATCTTCGTATCCTCTGAGGTAAGAAAAAGTGGCATCTTGAAAGAAGATAATGAATTCCTGGTTAAAAATTAAGAAAGAATCTTTAGAGAATAATAATAACAACAAATAACATAGAAATTAAAAGCTGGAAGTAGAAATTTTTAAAAAATGGATAAAATAAGAAATATTTCAGTTGTAGGCAAATTATGAAAAGTAGGAATTGATGTTGGCACTGCAAAAGTTTAGTCAACTGAACAATGGAACATCATTCAGAGACTCAGGTTTTCACATATGTGAAAATTTTATGCAATTTAGATTTAAGCCATTCAGTGCCTAAAAGTATGCTGTTCATAAGGGAAAAAAACTGGAGATCTATAAACCACAGATTACATATGGTAAAATTATGAGTATAACTGGGTACTGTGGCACATGTCTATGATCCAAGCAATTTCAGAGGCTAACAGAGGATGATCTCAAGTTCAAGACCAACCTTAGCAACTTGGTGAGTACATCAGAACTTAGCAAGACCCTCTCTCAAACTAATAATAATAAAAAAAGGTCTGGGGATGTAGTTCAGTAGTAAAGCAGCCTTGTATTCAATTCCCAGTACTAAAAAATAAATAAATAGAAAATGTAAATAATTGTGAAATCTAGTAGTTTATTATTTGGAAAAAATGTAGAAAATTTTATTTTTATTATATTAGCCATTTAGATTCTTTATAAAGAAGCAAATTTCAAAATCTTGGAATATACAAAAAATTTATAAACTTGTTATTCTAAAAGATTAACTTGAAAAGATTAAAAATACACAAAAAATTAAAGGAATAAATGGAATATCAAAATCTTTAAAAATCTGTGAAGGAACAAAAGGAAGTCAGATACAGTGATATTTTAAATGAGAAAAAAAATATTTGTAACATATACAGCACATGAAAAGTTTTCAAATCTTATAGATCATGTTTTTTAAAAGATATAGAAAAGTATTTTAACTTCATAGGAGTATAAATCGTATCTATCACCATCTAACAAAACAAGTTAGCAATAGAGTGGTCTCCCTTCATCAGTGGATTCACTTCTCACCTGAGGCCTGCATGGGGAGGGAATAAGTAATTCTCAGAGGTGTGGGCCAGCTGGAAATAAAATTCTGAAAAGTTATATTAAAAAAATAATACAAAGATAGGTAAATATATTTAAAGCAAGGACTTGATGGGTAGAAGAGATCTGATGGATCTGATCCTAACAAAGGGAAATGCCCATAAGTGCTTTATTTACTGTGAGACACACCAAAGGAATCTATTGTGAGGAGGGGTCCTTCAGGCTAAATAAGGAGAGGCTGTAGGAGAGTTGGCCTGGTTGGAGACTGAACACTTGACAGTGATTCTTCCTCTTCCAGGCAGCTGGCAACGCAAGGCTCTTTAGGGACACTGATATGACTTTTACCCAAGGCTACCAGGCATCTAAACTGAAAGTTATCAATATCACAGATTCCATGCCAGACATGGAATCGGCCCCATTAACAACTGCCTCCTGCAAATGAGCATGTCTTTCTGTACCTTTGCTTGGAAAGATTCCCAGATGGGGTAGTCAAGTAGTCCAAGGTTGTGAAATTCAAAGCAATCATTTATTTGCTGCTCCTGATATTTACTTACCACAGTTTGTTACCCATGGACAATGGATGTCCAAAAATGAATAGTCCAGAAAGAAACAAATCATGAATTTGACTAGGTGCTGTTCTGAGTAGCATGCTGAAATATTGTGCCTTCTTCCCCCTCCCACGGGGATGCCAGTCATCTCTTTGACCAGCATATCCATGCTGCATATGCCACATTCCTGCTAGTCATTGGAGAGGACAGTCCTATTGGTTCCTCAGGTCTATTGTCCTTCATCACAGTTACCCTTAAAACTTTTGAAGGCATTATTACATCCCTCCCAAATTCATGCTTATACAAAGAATTCTTTCTTTTAGCCCTTCCTTATACTACAATTTTCCAGGCATCCTATTCCTTCTGGATCAACCTGGCTCCCTTTTCCTGGAATCACACTGTTTGTGTTCAAGTATCCCTTATTTTCCTTAGTAACAGCTTGAAAAGACAAAAGTAGAGATGCTGGCAATGATGTGTGGTAAAAGTTAATCACCTGTGTAATTGTTAAGTTAAAAAAATAAAAATAATGCTAAATTTGTTGTTGCTCTTCAAATTGCAAAAGTTATGGCAGTTTGATTGTTCATGATAAGTGTGTCTTTAAGATGAAAAAGACATTAAATAATAGGGTTTGATAATATCTATGGTTTTGTGCATCACCAGGTTCTTACAAATGAGGTAGGACTACCCCCAGTAAAAATATAGATGCAAATATTGTACAAGAGAGCAATCCCAGTAATTGTTTAAAATTCCAATGACATTTTTGCACGTATTTACTTACAGGAAATTCAATAATAATACAGGGATCCTTATTTTTTAAAGAAAGCAAATATTTATAAATAATATGAAGGCTAAAAAAGTATAATATGTAAATTGTTATATAGTCACACAAAGTAATATTATACATCAGAAAATTAACTAGAACCATATATTTTAACACAAATTACTACAAGAATGACACTAATCAAGTCAAGGAAGTTATAAAATTATAAAAGCAAAATTCAGTTGCATTTTTATATATGGAAACAACCAGATAGGCTGATGTAGATAGAGATACATAGATAGTTAGGTAGGCAGAAAGAACATATATAAATGAGGATAAATACAAGCCATTCAAAACAGTGGAAGTTAACAAGAAGTTTTAAGAAGTACAATATTGAGAGAATTAAAGAAGATGATTCAGCTCACTTTAAATTGTTTTATTTAATTGATGCTTCAGTATTTATTTTATTGCTAAAATGGCACTTCAAATTAAAATATATTATAAAATCAGAACTTAAAACAATATTTAAAAAGAAATGAAGAAACATAAAGTATAAGTCATATAAAGAGGATAAAGAAAATGAAATTAATCAAAAAAACAGGATATCAAAATGACACTTCTATTTTTAACTAAGATCTATTAACTGTGAAAAATACAAGACACTTTTTTTTGGTGAAACCATATATATATATATATATATATATATATATGTGTGTGTGTGTGTGTGTGTGTGTGTGTGTGTGTGTCATATTTCTAACATAATTAGTTTATATTCACATAATATTTTAATATCACAGGGAATATCAACTAAATTTTCAATATGAGGCAAAATATATACTCAAATTATGATATTTCAAAAATATTTTTAAAAGTACTATCTTTAAGAGTGTGAGCAGATACAGATGAAGTAAAGAAAGACTAGTTAAGTACACTGAGTTTCAGAAAGGTGAATATTAAGACTGGGAAAAATAAAGCAAGTAGTAAGGAAAATCAATAGTTACTAGAAACTTAAAAAAGTATATCTTATGGAGAAGTGAGCCTTGAAAGAAGAAGTAATTTTTATTGGAAAATCAAATATAGCAAGAGGTTACAATGGTTAAAATGATTAATTTAAAGCACGTTTTATATTATTTCCTGTTTATGAATTTTAAATGAGTGATCCTACCTATCTTCTTCAACCACTAGCTCCTATAGATTTTTCAACTATCAGCCCCCTGGATGGGAGGTTTCATTTTTGTTCCTTGAGAAGTGACTGATAATTCATTATTACAGGATGTTCTTCTTAGTAGTCTTGTTTTTATTTTGTTTTTCATTGAAAATAATTATTATACAAACCTAGAAAATCTCAGCCACTCACCTGTATTCCAAATTTAATTATACTTACTCCAATTATGTAGCAGCCAATCAGTTTCCCCTGATAATCTAGATCAAGTACATTGTTCGATAAAATAAACTCCTCTTTGTGTGTTTAGTTCCTGGTTTTGAGATTCTAAAATGACTAGGGCACTAACACAGATTCCAGTATACCAAAACTACGACAATCTTCTTCTTTAGAAAAATGGTTCTCATTTTTCCTTTGTGAACCAAAATCTCTAGAACAATGAAAACCAAGATATGGGCACCAGCAAAATGACTTCACAGGGAGTTTTTAATGGTATGCCACTATCTTTTGTTGTGAACCTGCACATCCAGGCAGTTGAGAAGGATTGTGCAATACATTGCCTTATGATTTAATGCACATGCTGCATTCCATGGGGTTTTATGTCCATTTCACAAATGTATTGTCTTCCAGGTGATGCCCTAAGGAAGCTCTCATAGCTGGCATTTGAGTGATGGAATGAATTCCATGAGAGTGAATTCACTGCTAAACCTTCTTTGATGAAAAACAAACCCATTTATATGAGTCATTATTTATAAGAACCATGGAAAAGCAAAAGGCATTCAGAAAACTCATACATTGCCGGTGGGACTGCAATTGGTACAACCGTTATGAAAAGAAGTATAGAGATTTCTCAGAAAACTTGGAATGGAATCACCATTTTGTAGGGTGTGATTGCCTGCTTCCTGGTCTTGAGGCTGCACATGTGGCTGGGATGGCTCCAGGCGATCAGCCAGGAGGCGGTGCTGTGGGCCGTGAGGAGAGGAGGCGGACCACCTCAGGATAGGTCCAGGACTCTTCCGCCCTCATGGACAGCTTGTGCCTTCCCTTACAGACTAAGGGATGGGTGTACACGTGAACTTGCTCCACCCCTCTGACCTTTATTCTGATTGGCTCCTGTGCAGTATATAAGCTGTGTGTACTTTCTTATTAAAGGAGATCCTGCTTTGACTGTTCTCCCTGGCACATCTGATTGTCCTCCTGGGAGGGAGGGAGGGCTGGGGTGGGCCGCCAGTCGACCTTTACCTTTCTTGGCTTGTCTTGGTGGGGGGTGGGGGTGGGGGTGGTGTGGGGTGGTGCTTTTCCCGATTCTCTTGCTGGTCAGGAGGAGATGGGGGCTAAAAACCCCAACACCATTTGACCCAGCTAACCCACTCCTCAGTTTATACCCGAAGGATTTAAAATCATTATACTACATTGATGCAGCCATATCAATATTTATAGCAGCTGAATCCACAATAGCTAAACAATTGAACTAACCTAGGTGTCCTGGAATACAGAAAAGATTTTTTTTTTAAATGTGGTACATATACACAATGGAGTATTACTCAGCCATAAAGAAGAATAAAATTAAGGCAATTGCAAGCAAATGAATAAAGTTGGAGAATATCATGATAAGTGAAATAAGCCAATCCCAAAAAGGCCGAAGGCCAAATGTTTTCTCTAATATGAGGATGCTAATCCACCAAAAAGGGGGTGGGGCACTAGAGAAGAATATAGTTACTTTACATTAGGTAGAGGCAAGTGAAAGGAGAGGAGGGGAGAGAATGTGGGGATAGGAAGGATATTAGAATGAAACAGACATTATTAATTCATATATAGATGTGATTGCATGCCCATTGTGATTCTACAGCATGTACACTAAGAAAAATGAGAATTATATCCTGTTTATGTATGATATATCAAAGTACATAAATGCATTCTACTGTCATGTATAACTAATTACAACCACAAAAAAAAATCAATCTCAAAATACAAGTTGACTGATTATCCCATAGTACAATGCCATCTTAGGAGACTAACTGTGGCTTCCTAATGTTAGAAATTTTAGAGCTCTGCGGAGAATTTAACTAAATCAGCATTGGGTACAGAAGTCCATACATTTGAGATGTGGATAGACTCTTCCCTTGCCAAAATATCTAACTTGTTCATGGGCCGTTTAAGTTATCTTTAGAATGACCAGGCAAAGAGACTGACCATCTTCCATAGGTTAGGTCACCTTTGCCATCTAATTATTGAGATCTCTCACTGCCTTTGATGTTCACTATGTGCATTCATTTGCAATCAAAACAACTTCCCACTTGGTGTCTATTTTTAAAAAGTCCATCTGCAGATATCTTACCCAGATATCTATGCTACAATTTCCCAATGTTATGATATTTAAGGTAATTGAACAGCTCCCACTGGCTTTTCATCTCATGCAGATTCATGTGGTAACCTTACCAGTATTTCTTCCTTCTGTGTTACAGAGGAACTTAGGAAGTAGGAAAAATTCAATAAATTATAATTCATTGAATCATGAACCATTTGCTTATGAAGTTTACTTTAAGCTTCTAGCCCTCTTGATCCCATTCTTCTGTTTATTTCTTTTAATTGACCAATCTTAGATCATGATAATTGACACTGCCTCTTATCAATATCCTACTATTGGTTTCATGTATATCAAATAAATAGATCAGAAAGCATCACTGCATGTATGTTGCTTACAAACATTGTTTTTTTTTTTTTTTTTGGTGAACAAGACAGACCAAAATATCTTTTTCACATTAGAAGGAATAACAGCATGTGCCTCAGAGCACTAATTTAGAAAGGTAGTGATTTACATTCTGTATCACACAGTTGCATGTGAGATGTTTAATACTTCATATTCAATGAATAATTAACATAATACCATCAACACAATAGCCGATGTGATCCATTCGAATTTTTATCATAAAATCTTTTTTCCTAGGTTGCGTTGTTCTACAAATAGCAGCATTTGATTTAGTCCTGAAACAATGAAAATATATTTTTCCCTGTATCTACCTTTGTTTTATAAGTACAAATTTTGTTTTTTGATGGAATGGAAAGGAAGCATCTCAGCACTTTATATGACATGAGCTGTATTGAACAAAACACACCATATTTAGAAAAACCCCATATCCAAAAAGAAAGCTTTGATTGTCATCACTAACTGATTTAGTTTGCAATTATCACAATTATCATGCATTACTCAATTGTTTTGTGGGTCTGTGTGTTGAACATCAAGTAAGTTAAATAGGAGATATATGAATCAGTATTTTTGCATTTAAATTTCCATCTTGATGATGGAAATAATCTCTTTAGATTCTGAGTGCTGCAATAGCAAATATATATATATATATATATATATATATATATATATATATATATATATATATATTTGTTGTTGTTGTTTGTTTGTTTGGTTTTACAGGAGTATGTATTTCCAGGGACTTGCAATTTGCTTTTTTTGCCATAACACACTTTACTTCATGGATAATAAAATCAAGGTGGAAATCCTTCTAGTTTATATTCTGAGATTTGGCAAATTACACCATATTTTTTCCTCGGTCTCAATGGACTCACTATTATATTTACGTGGACCAAGATTCTACATATTATCTGGCTCATAAATCCCCTGTTTGGTGAACCAATGTAGCATTGGGTCTTTGGGAAGCACAGCAGACTTAAAAGTATCCTAAGATATTCTCTGAAACTTTGGGGTAACACTTATTTACTAGGCTTTGTGACCCCAGTGAATAGTTCAGATCCTTCTGTGAAATGCTTTGGTGAGAATTTGCTATTTAAACCCATGGTCATGTTATAGATTGCCTTAAATTATTATTTCCCCCCTTAGTCAGAGTTCCTCTTGTATAAAGCAACATCTGGGAACTAGTTAAAAAGTAAAGTGTCCTCAATGTTTTTTTGCTGAGTGAGGGTTCTATCTCTATTACACTATCTATACCTTAGAGTCTGACCATTTCTGACATTTCTAGGGACCCATATTTATCTGTCCACCACTATAGACTTAATTCTGCCCCCTTGTATCTGATGGAGCATTGCCATCTGGCCTTGGAGATCCCATTTTTCTTGTGAGATCATAGATCTCAATTATAATCAGCACTTGCCACCATCATTTCCAAGTCACAAATGACATTTGTGGGACCCTCTAATGATACTAGTTATGGATCTTTACCTATCAAATTAAATGGTTTGATGAAATCAACATGGTCTAGTTTCTCTCTGGGTGATACCTATGAATACTAACCCCCCTATGATTTCTCATGTAGAGGGGTAGAGGTAAAAATCAGATTGGAGGGCTGAGTTAAAATGCTAATACATTTTATTTTTTCTTTTATTGCAATTTTTAGAATCTGATCCTTTCTTTATAAATTTCAATTAGTAATACTACAAACTTAGATTGCTTGTTTATTTATTTGTTTATTCTTTGTGTGTGTGTGTGTGTGTGTGTGTGTGGTGTGGCGGGGTAACCAGGAATTAAACTCAGGGACGCTCAACTGCCAATCCACGTCACCAATCTTATTTTGTATTTTATTTAGAGATACAGTCTCACTGAGTTGCTTAGTGCCTTGCCCTTGCTGAGACTGGCTTAGAATTCACAATCCTCCTGCCTCAGCCTCCTGAGCCTGAGACTGGGATTACAGGTGCCACGGTGCCGGCTATTTTTGTATTCTTAAATTAAATGTAATATTCTTGAAATGTAGGATAAAATGTTTCTGAAATGTGGTTCATGTACTAAATTTATCAAATTTATCTGCTAGCACATATTAAAACTGGAGGATACCAGACCTCAAACAGGCAAATTCCTTGGAAGTTATAGCAGGTAATATGCATATTAACAAAATTTTAGATGATAGTTATGCTTTCTAAAATGAGATAAAGTCATCTGAAGGAATTAAAAGCAATCACAATTCAGAATTGTGTTAAACATCCAAAACAAGTTTTTGTGATGCTCCAGGAATAAGAAAGACTAGGAGAGAAAAGTCACATTATCCTTGCTCCCCTTTTTCTTTAATACTGCATACTCTCTTTTCCTTGCATTCATGAAATAGTTTTCAGATTGTGCTACCAACCTCCCCTCCACTGTTTATTGTCATTGTCTATTTGCTTACTTTTAATTTTAGCCAGCACCTTGGTTAGAGTGCACTTGCTAAGTTCCTTCTCAGCATAAGAGTAAAAATATTTCAGTGACTGCTACTTTAAACTGAAACTGAATTAAAATAATTGCCACTTAGAATGGCTGTGATAAGTGATAGGTTTATGATGTGATCAGAAATAGAGGCTGGAGCTGAGCTAGGCTTTGAGATGTGACAGGATCAAGCCATTCAGCACATGTCCTCAGCACTCACAGTTTCTGTTCAAGCCAACTGTTTCCTCCTTCAACCATATGCCTGTCTGCCTGGGGCTTTCACTGGAAGTGATAGGGATTTAATGATGAGTGGAGCTGATAGATAAATAAAGCAGCTTCCTCACACCATGGGAGGGGCATCAATCATTAAGGCACATTTCATATGGTCTCTCAAGGGCTCCTACGGGTAGTCTCCAGGGGTCTACAGCAGTTATCTGCTTCTTAACCTAACTATATATGATCTTGCTTTCATTTCCTGATTTACTAATTTAAGCCATTAAACCTTAAACCATTTCCTGAAATCCCCTCAAAGTGAGCTTGTTCTCCAAACTGTCTCCAGTCTCTCTTTCATAGGTAGCACAAAAGTTTAAGACAAAGAAAGATTAACTTTATGAGCTTGATTACTTTTAGTCTTTCTAGCAGAATTGGTCAATTTAAGAATACTGTTAGAATTTAAAATAGTGTATCTTTCCCCCTTAAATTTAGGATTAAAACAGACTGCTTAAGAAGGAAAATAAGTGTCCATTAAACATGCAGAAAATTCATTAAAAAAAATTGAAATATCTTTGTTTAAGGAAGTTAGTACTGGGTGAGAATGAATGATGAATTTGCAGATGTGGATGAAATTATTTACTGCAATAAATGAATATATTTGAAGAATGAATTTTGAATTAGAGTTGATATTAAATTTCATTTTGGGGCAATTGCTTTCAAGTTCTTCAGGGTAGAAAGTCAAATCTCAGTTAATAGCTAATATATTTCACAATTAATCCCTGAGAATTCATCTCATCAAGATTTTATTTTATTTTATTAAAATATTTTTAATTACAGATGGACATAATTCTTTATTTTATTTTTATGTGGTGCTGAGGATCGAACCCAGTGTGTTCCACATGTGAGGTGAGCCCTCTACCACTGAGCTACAACCCCAGCCCAACCAAGATTTTATTAATTTAATATCTGGCAATACATTTTATTTTGACTTTTCAACTTAAAATTAGCAACTGTGTTAAAGTAAAACACATATCAGCAAATATTACAACCATACATTTCTCTTAAAAATACTATACTGAATCTTGACTGTTAAAGAGTTCTTAATATAAAAGGGTGTTATTTGTAACTTCTTAACAAAAACTCTAGAATTAAAACCACATGAAGATTGACTACTGTTGAACATTAAAGCGGGTTATACACAGAACAAAGAGCAAATTCCTTTATAGAACAAAACTGAAATGATTAAAACTTGATCATATAAAATTGTAGGGAAAAAGGAATTGGGCAAAATGTAAATGGCTTACTTCATTTTGTTTTTCCATAATTGAAAATCAGTTGGAAATATAAAATAGAATTGTAATTATATTTTGAAAAATGAAATAAATAAAGACAGTGCCCACATTTTTCATTATGTTAGAGAATCATTCTAGAAACATTTACTTTAAGCTCTGTAATTTAATCTGATTCTGTCAAATTCAATGAAATTTAACATTTTGTTATCAGACAGGTAGTAGGTAGTCAGGTTTGAATTTCTGTCATCTTATTTGTACAGATAGAGAGAAATGGAATCTTAAACCATGGTAACGACATTTATTTGTGAGTGATAGTAGTTCTTTTTTTTTCTTCTTTTTTCTTTCTTTTATTTCTAAATTTCTCAATTTCTTCAAAATAGACATGCATTTATTTTTAAAACTTGCACTGTATTATTACTGCTTTAAATTCTTGAAATATGTAACTCCATAGATAGTTTGACAGGAGAATAAGACATGTTAGAATGGCAATTGTTTCTCAACTCCATTGTCATAAGTCATCTGAAATTCACAGTAATTACAGAGTTAATCACATATAAAGTCCTTCCTCTAAACTCGATACATACTGTTCAAAATCATGTGTCTTAATTTAGATGAATGTTTCATGTTTTATCAACATGCTTTTACCTATATTCAAGTATCTAGTCATTTATTAGAAATTTGTCACCTCTTTGAAAATCACTTTGGTTCTTTCTTGATTTAATGTGCTTTACCTACCAGGAGTATCTACTATTGTTTTTATTGGGATCTCAAGTGGAGAAATCACCATCCTGAATTAGAAATACATAATTCTGCCCTTTTTGTTCAGTCAAATCATTTTTATATCCTACAGTTGATGTATTTCTGTATATCATTCTTGAAAGTCTATGTCCTTTCTACAATGAATGAAACAAGGACTTCTATTGTGGAAATGCAGTACTACTTAGCACTATTCACCTGTCTTTCCTACTCCTCATCTCAAACATCATTTGCCTCTCACTATGAAAACCACTTAGACTATCCACACCACTACTTCACAGCAGATTTCCAAACAGCCTCATCCACAGTCATTCACATGAACAACCTTAGACTCTGTTATTTACTATTCGTCCCTGCAATAGTCACTCTTAAAATTCCTTATCTGTGTTTATTCTTCAGGTATATTTCTCGTCTTTTTTCTCTATAATCTCTTACACACTGAAGAGTTTGTAAACAACTCCTTTCTGATCTTGATTAAAAAGACTTCCACAAAAAGGCAGAGATTTCTGCTTCTTTGATGATTCTGTGGGGTTTAGCATTCACTTGTATTGCAATAACTATACTCATTAAATACATTTGTGACCTTTGGTTATAGACATTTTCCATGGACTCTATGCTTAGTCGTTGTTAAAATACAGTTTTAGTTATAGTTATCTGAACTAACATGGTATTGTGCTGTTATTTTTAATTTCACAATATTTAAAGAACATGATTTTTGCCCCTCTTACAACAAGTTTTGTTTGTGGACTAAAATCCAATTAACACTGAATCAAAAGTTTCATGAATTTTGTGCATGAAAATTGTATCTAACTAAATGAAGAAAAATTTAAATGATGTTTATAATATTGTTTTTTCACATATAAAATTATATCAACTATCTTTGTTAGTAAGACTTACAGTCAAATTTCACATATCTTTGGGTTTCGTAATTGCATGAGGTGACTTCAGAATCATTTCAGTTGTTTAACAACACACCACTTTTGGAAAATACTATCCCATTTGTAAATGAATATAGTACATTTGGAAATGCTATGTTTCTATACTAACCTTTTTTCTCTTAAGTGATATAGTAACAGCTTCCACCTTATTAGCCACCTCTACGACTATTAGTTTAATAACAAGTTAATATTAAGTTACTTGAGTTTAAAATAAAATGATATTTTACACAAGTTGTTAAACATCATCATAAATTGTATGAGAATTAGAATATATTTTTTACTCTAGTTAAAAACAACTGTTGATATAAAATCCATGAGTGAATCTGCTGATATTTTACATTGATGACTTTAAGCAAATTTTGACAACCTTCTGCAGATCTTTTGCACAAAGCAAATAATCACTGGAACATTTATTATGGTATTTTATATTTTAATTAACTTCACCAGGGTACAAAATGTGAAGAAAGAAACGTAGGATTTCTTAATTAGTGTTTGAATCATACATAATAATGCTTTTTGAGTGTACCCTATATGGAGGAACAATGGTTAGAATATCTGTGGAAAAGTTTTTCTTTTTCTTGTTTGAAAAATAAAGAGAATGACAATTACTCCTTTTTTTTGCAATTCTTTCATTTGGTTTTCATATAATTGATTTCACTTTTGTAAAAGAGCATTTTTTTCTTAGTGTATAAGTGCTAAATCTTAAAACTGTGAACTTCTGTAGTTTGTGGAAAAACTAAAAATTATATATTAGTTATCTTTTGAAGCAAACCATACCATACTAAAACATAATGGCTTAAAACGAAATATTTATTATATGCAGATTTTGAAAGTCTGTAATCCAGGTGCAGCCTAGCTGGAGACTTCTGGCTCAGGGTCATTATGAGGGTGTAGGCAAAGCTTTCAGCTGGGACCGCATCTTCTGAAGGCACATTTACTCATTTATCTGGTAGTTGACACTGACTGATGGTCAATGCTTCAATTCCTGCCATCTGGCCTCGCCTTAGGGCTGCCTTAAGTAATGTGAAGACATAGTAGTTGCTTTTTTGCAGAGTAATGAGATAGAGATAGACATAGATTCCGATAGAGATAAAGGTAAAGATAGAAACAAGGCAGGAGCTTCACACTTTATAACCTACTCTGTGAAGTGGTGTAGTATCACTTTTTTTTTTTTAGTGAAGTTTCATTAGACTGAGTTTGTTTTATTAGAATATGATCTGAAGGAACATTTAACTGACACAGAATCAAGATGTGGTGGTAACACCTAGCAATATGCCACTTTGCCTTCATTTGGTTTGCCTGTTTGGCTGTATTATGCAATCTGCTTAAACTCATGCATCAAACAACAGTGTTACTTTCTGAGAAATATGATGGTAGTTGATTTTGTCTTTGTGTGAACATCATAGAGTATACTTATATAACCTAACATGGCTATGATGTCACTAGATTATATATTGTGGAACTACCACTATGCATATAGTCCATCCTTGTCCAAATTATCAATGTTTGGCAAACGATCGTGTTTATTGTCCTTGAGTTAGAAATGATATTGGAGTATGCACTCAGTTTCAATGTAAGCATTTTTCATCCATGGTTTAATTTACTAAATCTTCTTGATTATAGTAAAGTAGGACTTTATCTCTCAAGAGTCTTTTAATATTTGGAAATATTTTATTGTGCTAAAATATTTACAGCACAAAATTTACAATGCTAACTACTTTGGAGTAAAATTCAATGTTATACAGCCATCACCACTATTTATGTGAGACATTTTTCTTTCAATACAGGCACACTGTAATTATAAAACAACAGCTACCTATTCCTTGCTTTTTGTTCTATTTTGTCTGCCTTATTTCACTCATTATAATGTTTTTAAAGTTCATTGATGCTGCAACATATATCAGAACTTAAGTTTATTATTATTATTTCTAAAAACCAGGTATATATCATGCTTAAAAGTGTGTGTGTGTGTTACCGGAGATTGAATTTAGGGGTATTCTACCACAAATTATATCCCAGCCTTTCTTATATTTTATTTTGAGAATGTGTTGCATAGTTGCTGAGGTGGCCTCCAATTTGAGATCCTCCTGTCCAAGCCTCCCAAGATCCTGGGATTACAGGTGTGCACCATGATGCTTTGGTCACATATATTGTTTATACATTCATCTGGTAAGAGTCACATGGTATGTTTCTACCATTTGGCTTTTTCAAATACTGCCAAAATAAATATTAACTTCCTAGTATCTTCTGGATTCTATTCAATTACTTTGAGTTTGTATAACTGTGAGTGGAATTTGTGGATTACATTATTATTTTGTTGACTTTTTTGTAAAACTACCAAACTGTTTTCTACAGAAGCAACACCATACCATTTAACATTTCTATCAACAATGGAAGAAGTTTCTAGTTTTTCCATATCTTCATTAATACTTGTTTTTCTTCAATTTTAAAAAATTGGCCCCTCCTCTTAACTATAATATGATATCTCAAGGTGATTTTAATTTGCTTTGCATTAGTGACTAGTAATGTGGAGCTTTTTTTATGTGCTTTTTTTTGGACTTTTTATATCTTCTTAAGGGAAATATCCATTAAATAATTTTCTAATTTTTTAAAATTTAATGTTATTGTTGATATAAGTGAATTTTTTGCTAGTGTATTAATTTCTGATGACATATGATTAGTAATTACTTTCTGTCTTGTATAATTTCTCTTTTTACTTTATTTATGATGTTTCCTAATGTACAAAGTTTTTATTTATGCAGTCCAATTTATCTATTTTTATCATTTATTGGTCATGCTTTTGGTGTCATATCTAAGAATCTAGTGCTACATCCAATCTCATGAATATTAATCTTGTGTTCTTTCCTAAAAGTGCTATACTTAGCTTTTATGTTTGGGTCATTGAAACCTTTCAAGTTAATTATTGTATATATTTGGGTTAAAAGTCTACTTCATTCTTGTGCATGTAGATATTCAGCTTTCCTGGCACTTATTTAAAAAGTGATTCTTTTCCATTGAATGACTATAGCAACTTCATGAAAAAATAATATGCCATAATTTATGGATTTCCTTTTTTAATGTCTTATACATGGCTCTCCTTTGTTTTCTTTATTATTATTTTATATTCAGTTTTTTTGGTAAGCCATATGCATTTCTTTTAATTTATTTTGAGAATATTTTTAGATATTTTTAATGATCACCCCAAGGATGATAATTAAGTTTCTAAATTGATAACAATATACTTAAAATTGAACAATTTAGCTTAAATTGCCTAAAAAAAATGCAGCTTTACAAAGTCTCATCTTCTTCCAGACTTACATAGATATTGTCACATTTTTTTCATACATTGTATACTAAATAATGTCATTTATACTTTTTTTGTTATGGTTCTGTCTTTAAAATTGTATACAAAGAAAAAAAAAGTAAATGGCAAGCCAAAAATACAATAATACCTGATTTTCGATTGTTCTTTGTGTTCATCTCTATAGGATCATTTTTGTTTCTTCATGTGACTTTGATTTTAGAATTCTATGTCAAGTATCCACATATTTCAACCTAAAAAAAGTCTCTTTAGAATTTCTGTATGGAAGAACTGCCGCAGTCTGGCTGCAGCAAAATAACCGGGGGGGGTGACGAACAACTTGTGTACGTTGATACAGCAGGAGAGGGAGCCATTTATTGTCGGACAACAGAGGTATTTATATATTCCACACAGCTTATCTAATTAACATAAACTAGATACAGCAGTCAACCAATAAGGAATCTCCACACTTAATGGCTCGCTGGCATTACTTCACAAACCATTCCCTCTGGCAAAATGCCAGGCGCCATCCAGACTTGTTTACAGACTCTAACAAAGAACCATTAATGATGAACACCCTCAGCATTAATTTCTTAGGAAATGTCTTAATTTTAGACTGGAGATGTGACTCAGTGGAGAAGCACTTGGCAAACATGCACAAGGCTCTGGGTTCAGTCCCTAACATCATTAAAAAGAAAGAAAAGAAAAGAAAGAAAGAAAACGAAAATGTCTGAATTTCACTCTCACTTTTGAAGAATTACCTGATGAGACAGAGACATCTTGTTAGAACAAGATGTCTTTGTATTTATCATATTGTATATATTTCAGTACTTTGTATATATCATATTGTATTCTCATTTCCATGATTATGCTGAGAAATTGCTGTTAATCTCATTGAGGATTTGTGGTAGTTTTTTATTATTGTGATAAAATACTTGAGAAAATCATTTTACAAGAGGAAAGCTTTATTTTGTGTCATGGTTTCAGAGTTTTTAGTCCAGATTTGGCCAGCTTCATGGTTTGGGGCCTCAGGTAAGGCATTACATCATGGCAGAAGGGCAAAATGGAGGAAAGCTGTATCTTCATGATGATCAGGAACCAAAGAGGAGAATGTGTCAAAGTTCAGGAAATCTTCTCCAAGTCCTCTACTCCCTCCAATCACGTTTCACCTCCCTTACTTTCTCCTGCCTCTCAATAATGTGTCCCAGTTAATCTCTTATGAGGTCAGAGCCCAGTTAATCCCATCACTATCCAAGAGTTCTGCCTGGAAAACAAACCTTCAATATATTAGACTTTAGGGGATATTCCAGATCAAAATTGTAACAGGGTCCCTTATATGTAATGAGCTGAATTTCTCTTGTTGAATTTGTTTGGTAATAAACTTGGTGGTTCTTTTGAGTTTATCTTTTTTTGTAGCTTATTGTGTTGTTTTTATTGTAATTCCATATTTTCACCAGATATGAAAAGGTTTTGAACATTATTTCTTCAAAAACACTTTCCTTCCCTGCTTTCCTTCTCTTTTCTCCTGTGGGCCTCCATTAACACCTATGTTGGTCCAGTTGGTGGTGCCCTATAGTACCCTTATATTCTAGCCAATTTTAGTTTTCTTTCTTTTTGCCTCTCAGAATTGGTTAATTCATTTGTCTTATCTTCAAGTTCATGGATTTATCTTTTGCTTAGTTATTGTACTTTTCAGCTCCATAATTTTTGATTAGCTCCCTTTTTATAATTTATGTTACTTCATTAATATTTTATTTTCTTCAGATATATAGTGCCTGATTTTCTGCAATTTTTGGTTCAGGTTTTCTTTTAGCATGTTTAAGATAGTCAATTTATTTTTAATTTTTTAAATATAGTAACTTTTAAATTTACAGACAAATTGTTTATATTATATATGTATATATAAAACACAAAATATTTTGATAGTATATACATTGAAGAATAGCTAAATCAATCTAATTAACATATCAATTATGTGAAAGTTGTTTTAATCCTTGTCTAGTAAATCCAAAACTTTGACTTCATCAGTTAGTTTCTGAGTATACAGTTTCTGAATGGCCATAATCAATATTTTTGTAAATCTTACAAATTTTTGTTAGCTAAAATAGTCCATTTGTGTGGTATCTTTTATAAACTATTTTTGCAAAGGTTTTATATGTCATTGTGTGTGACCACTAAGATACCTTATTGTGTATTCATGTACTGTTTTGATGAAGATCTTCTTGTATGGCAGCAGTTGAAACCAACAAACCACCAAAAAGCAATTTTCCCGTATCATGGGAGTACTAGTCAGGTCTGTATTCAACTTAGGGATAAAGAAATAGTGATAGCATAATTTATTTTCAGGTTTTTCTGAGCATTTTCTTACCCTGAAAGTGAGCATGGTCTTCTAACTATCCCATATATACATATATGCTTTAATGAATGCTTATTTGTAATCTCCCAAGGAAACTCTCTTCAGATTTTCTTACCTTCTTGTAGGTAGTCTATTGTATATTTCAACAGTATCTTCTGCAAAAAGAGACTAGGTTATTAAGTTTGTTGGCAGTATTTCTAATCAAGACCAGTGGTTTCTGTTTTGAATTTGCAGTTGAAACAGAAATGAATACCTTATATCACTCCTTCAAATATCTTTCAGAAAGACTAGAATGGATATGCAAAATAACTTGCAAGTAAGGTCTGGTCTGTTCCTATCAGAAACAGGGACTAGAGTTCTACTTTGGGGATGTGGGCTTTCATCTTCAAATATGTCAAAGTATACTCCACTGTCAAGTATATCTTAAAAGAATAAATTATTTTTTAAGAGTGCTACTATGCCCAAGAGTTTTGAAGCAAGGGATATATAAACCTCAAAAAACTTGTCTACAGTTTTGAAATTGCCATTATCTTGATTCAATATTCACTTGTTTGTTGAACCCTTGGACTGCTCTTTAGAATTCTGCCAAATTCTCTTGGGGATATGAGACCTTGGAGTTGCAAACTGCAGGATGTGCTGAAATAATGCATACCATAAAGTTTGCCATATGCTTTTGGTCATACATCCAACCCTAGTAGATGCTGAAAGGGAAAATATGGGGCTAATATCAGAAGGCAGGAATGATTGGGAGCTAATGTGAAATCTTGCTATAAGTTATTTTTGATTCTTTAAGTGACAACGAGAGAGTAGTAAGACTATTTAAATCAAGCTATTGGGGCTGGTATTGTGACTCTGTGGTAGAGTGCTTGTCTACCACCCTTTGAAACACTGGGTTCAATCCTCAGCACCACATAAAAAAATAATAAATAAAATAAAGATATTGTGTCCATCTACACCTAAAATATTTTTTTAAAAACAGGCTATTAAGATAATTTATTTTTCTATTCTGTGTTTCAGAATTTTGCCTCATAAAATTAAAAATAGTTACCTTAGATAAATCGCCTTGTGTATGCACATTCAGCCATGCATGGTACATACGAAAAACATAAAGTGCCTTTAATTAAGAAAAATTAGTAAAATTACTTCATTAGTCAATATCTGTACTAGAAACAAAGCACATTGCAAGAGTGTATAGAATACGAAAGAATAATATTTTCTTGGACAGGATAGGAAAACAAAGATTGCTAAGCATGAAGTTAGGTGCAATAGTATGAAATCAATGTCACATACAGGATTGAGATGACAAAAGGAACATTTTGTAATCAGAAACCAGAGAGTTCTACAGCTATGGGATAAGACCAATGGCTTTTTTAAAAGAAAATAGCTGCTGTGAAACTACTTAATAAAATAAATAAATAAA
Source organism: Marmota monax (assembly GCF_021218885.2). Classification (NCBI taxonomy): domain Eukaryota; kingdom Metazoa; phylum Chordata; class Mammalia; order Rodentia; family Sciuridae; genus Marmota; species Marmota monax. Next base: position 8,855,257 of record NW_026694610.1, read on the forward strand.
TAAATAATAAATAAAGACATTAATAGTTTCAACTTCTTGTATTGCATTTTTCTGATCTTTACATTATATCTTCCATTACCCCAAACCAGTTTAAGCTTGATGGAAATTAAAGTGAGTTGGTGTCATCTACAAAATTCTACTTCCAATGACACAGTTGAAGGTGGAGGAGAGTGGATGCTGGGTCAGAATGAGTGAATAGAGAATATTCAAGTTTAAGTTGACTTTAATATATGCAATATGAGGAAATGTCATTTTATTACAATGACATAATGAGAAAAATTTAAAATAGATAATAAAGAAGAATAGAATAGTTAAAAAAAGCAGACAGATGAAGGCTAAATATGAAATCTATTCCTTAAATTTCCCTAAGCTAAAGCTAGGTCATTTATTTGTCTCTTCCCTCCAATGTAAAGATCAAATTTTATTCAGATAAATGAAAGATAATGTCATAAAGAAACAGAAAATTTACTGAAGTATACCAGTATTATTCCCATCACAATGGCCAAGGATACATTCACAGTGTCAGTCTTCACAGAGAAAATGACAATTTATTGAACACTTCAACTTTACACAAAATATAGGAAAAGACTAATAAAGCTACATCTTATAACACCGCATAATGGCTGTTACCAAAGATATTTCAATAAAACCATTCCAAGTAGGCTGAAATAAAGTGCTTTATATTTGCAACTTCAGCTGTTCTGAGGTGATCTAGGGATAGATTATGTAGAATGGATAAACTACATACCCCTAAGGTTATATCAAAAAAGTTGTATTTTCTGCAGAGCACCAGGGACTTAGCACTTAACTTCCTGATAGGTAGTTGGAGTGCAGATAAACTATACTGCTGTCCCATTAAGGGAAGTGATATTTCTTGCAACTCTCCAGCCACCTATGTTCCATGTCATTCTTCTTCCTGAATTCTCTAACTTTGCCTGGCCCTTCATATTGAGTGTTATCCTGGGATTTCTTTCTGCCCTCTTTGCTTTTTCTATGTATGCATGCCAGATAAGAACAATTTAAACCATTTTCATGCTTTCAGATTTCTCTGTAGTGATAATTCCCAAATGTTGATTGCCTATTTCTTTTCTTGAGCTGCAGATCTAGAAGTCCCTTTCACTTACTGGACAATTCCCATTTGGATAACCCAGGTTTTTTTTTTTTGTTTGTTTGTTTGTTTTAAATGGTGCCATGGCTCAAACATTCTATACAAGTCTAAATCTTTGACTCTTCCACAAATGGCTAGTCTCTAAACCATCACTGTTATTTTACATCCCAGTAAGGTCATGTTTTCATACTGTGAGACACGATGAAAAGCATGGTTTTTTTTTTTTTTTTTTTTTTGGTTCCTCAAAGACACATGAGTTTCTGGTATAAAATAGGTTTGTTTTGATTGTTTGTTTTGCTTTGTTTCTTATTTATCTGAGCAGTTATTTCTAGGAGCTCTGAGGATCCTGACAGAAATAACCTTGTGCATATTTCTTTCCCTCTTTCTCAACTATTCTCCTTTTGTAATTTCCTTCTCACCTCTAGCTAAAAAGATGTTTCTGATTCCTACCAGGTTTTAATTATGTGGGATAACTTAAGACTTCATTTTGCCAGATTCTGAAAACTGATTATGCTTATACTCAGTTCCTAGTGAGAGACCTGTAACTCTACTTCCTTTTTTAGGTGCCCACATTTTGCAGTGGATATCCTGAGCATGTTCATTTTGTAGGAAGAAGGTTAATAAATATGCATTTATTTCTTGATTATCAACAATCAAATAATGTCTCTGTGCCTTTATCTTCTTATTTTCTTAAAATGACTCATTTTTTCAACCCTGAATGCATATTGTGATCACCTGGTAATTTTTTTTTTGTTGCTAACAGGGATGATGATTATCTATTCTGTTTTCTCTTATGTAGACAATTCTTCCTCAGAAGTAAACTTGGCTTTTTCTCTTATTCTGGAATTTCCTCCAAAATCATGTCAACTTTTAAAAATCTCAAGTTCTTTAATATCTTCCTGTTACCCACTCTATATTTCTTTTTAGCTTTCATTAAATAATTCTGCATACCTCTGTCACCATTTGTCAATGTTTGTTTTCCCAATCTACCCCCAGTATTAGAATATAAGGGATGTGGGTCTTTCTTCAATCACTGGTATATTACCTGTGTCTGAAAAAGACACTGGCAAATAAATTGATTCACAAGGTCCCTTTGGAGCCTCAAGGGCACTACCAAGAAACTTGACTCTTGACTTAAGAAACTAGATATCTGTAAATTCTCTCTTTCCTCAGTTTTGGCTTTCTTTTGCTAGGTTTTAGAGAAACTTCCTTCTTATTCTTCTCTTTGAAATATTTCTATCTATACCCAGAATCTTTTTTCTCCTTTTCCATTTTCTTATGGGCTTAAATGTTTAAAATTAATAGTCATAAACCATTGTTGATCCTACCTATTTATTAAATCCTACGTATATTGCCAGTAAACAAACAAAAGCAGTTTTTTTTTTTTTGAATGGAAAGAAAGTACAAGGAAACCCAGAAATAAACACATATCCATGTATATCACAATATTGTGAGTCCTCATATAAGTAATATTGAATACAAACAGATTTTCATCCACTGGCAAAGAATACTAAAACATGTTTAATATTATTGTGTGTCCTAAATCTCAACTTTGACCAATACAGCTGATTGAAAAAGAAAGAGTAAATTATAATTTACAAAGACATAACTATATTTTTATACCTTCATTTTTAATTTATTTTTATGTGGTGCTGAGAATCAAACCCAGGGCCTCACACATGCTAGGCTAGTGCTCTGTCTCTGAGCCATAATCCCAGCCCCACAACTATATATTTTAAACATTATTTAAAACCATTTCTCATATACAGAAGATATCAAATAAGAAGAAAAATTTTGGCTTCTACCAAGTAAATAGATTACTATATCCAGAATCACAACTATAGGTAAGTGGCTCATTAAGAATCAGAAAATACTACTAAATTGTTCCAACAATATGTAATTTTTTTTTTCCTGAGGGGTAGAATGTCCTGGGTCCAGAGAGAATGTAGCCTGTGCTACCGAAAGAGTGTGCCTGCTGGACCTCAGTTGGTAATCTCTGAAATTGTGTTCCATGTATATATACAGAAAGGCTATTCCATAAATTTATTAAGGTAATCACGCTCCAGAATTTGTCTTCATTACGGGATTTATCTAAACTCAAGTCATTACCTACAAATTCACTGATTCATATCTGAGAATTTTAATGACTTGAAGAATGAGGGGCAAATGGGAGTGTGTAATAATGCAAGAATTAATTTTATGAATTCCTGGGTGTCCATTTCCAATATTTACTTTGTATGTCTTGCCAACCTTATTATAAACTCAAGTACTATCCATTTATTCATTCACTTAATGTTTTTATGAAGTCCATGTCAAATCATGCACAAAGGACATTTTCGATATTAACATAAATTATGCTGGAGTTTTCAAGGAGCTGTGACTGCTATTACAAAGAGAATCCATTCATAAGAATAAAGACATTTAACAACAGTTTCAATAAGTAGAGTGAAAGAAGTATCATAAACTCATTTTTTAAATCTATACTATGATGTCTTCCAGAGAAATAAGTGGTATGAAATCATGAAAATAAAAATATATAATCTAAACATTTATTAGATTGACTATTAGAAGTAAAAGTATACACTCAAGGAAAATAATAACTTTCTAAAAGTAAAATACATTCTAGGAGAATTATTTCATCTTTATGGGACACAAGATAAGGTCTCTTTCATCTTGATTTTTTTTTTTATTTTTTGTGGTGTGAGAGATTGAACCCAGGGCCTCGTGCATGTGAGGCAAGCATTCTACCAACAGAGTTATATCCCCAGCCCTGTCTTGAAGTTTGGTATAAAATTAATAAGCATATCCAAGCACATTAGGTATAACAAATATTTTAATAATTAAATTCTGGAAATAAGATTTTTTTATAGGATAAAGAAAGAAATTAAGGCCAATGCCACTTGTGCAGCTATGTCAAATTCAGATATGAAGCCTACTACAATATTTATCGATGCCCTTGTGGTCTGCTACAATAGTCCTGAATGTTAGTGTGCACAAAATATTTCTGGAAATATGTTGTACTCACCTACAGGTGAACTAATGTGAAAGGCCCATTTAGAATGAATACAGATCTCGCACACACATACACAAACACACACGCACATATACACACAGAGAGATATATAGCATGGTAGAAAGAAAGAGTATAACAACAAATATGCATGCCTGTAATGTCAATACACAGAAAAACTTCCAAAATATGAGAAAAACCTAAATATCTCCTCATGTACGCATGTATATCATGTCATAAAATTCATATCATGATGTATAAATGTATAGTTCATAATTTTTTAATAAAATGGATAGCAATAATCTTATAAATCTGTTGTCTTAGTTGGTACTTTAAAGTTATACATATTGATGAGATTTCTTGTTACATATTTGTAACAATATTTGTACATGCATACAATATAATGATATGTTTTGGCCAGTATCACTCCCAAAACACTACAATAGAATAAATTAAACTGAGTAATTTTTAAATATCAGAGATTTACTGACTTAATAGTTCTAGAAGCTGGAAAGTCCAAGACTGAAGAGTCACATTTAATGAGAAACTTCTTGCTACATCATTTCATGATGGATAGTGGGAGGGCACAAGCATGTTTGAAAGTTGGAGAGAGAGAGAGAGAGAGAGAGAGAGAGAGAGAGAGAGAGAGAGAGAGAGAGAGAGAGAAAGATCTGTTCAATCCCATCATTTTACCAAGAACCCACCACATGGGGCTGGGGTCATAGCTCGGTGGTAGAGCACTTGCCTAGCATGTGTGAGGTCCTAGGTTCGATTCTCAGCACCACATATAAATAAATCAAGGTGATTGACAACTAAAAAAATTTTTAAAAAATAACCCACCACATTAGGATAATTAATCCATTCCCATGATGATGACAATAATCTGTTCCCAGTAATCTCTTAAAGGTCTTTACCTGCCATCATGTTACATTTGCGATTAAGTTCTCACACATGAATCTTGAAGGAAGCATTCCTAGTATAGCACTATTGTATTTAAATATTAAATTTAAAGTTAGACAAAGTTAAAAGAAATTCTGACGTATATATTTGTGATCAAGGCCTAAAATCTCTATATTATCAAATGGTAATTACTAATTTAGAGTCATTATTGTTGTATTGCACATTGTTAACATGATACCACTATAATTTGATACATGTTATTCTGAGACTATACATTGGCCAAAGGATTTAGTGCATATGTATCTTAACTGAAAGTTCTGAATTTATATTAATATCTGCATAAAATAACCCTACATTTTAAATCAATAAAATGAAAGTTCATATAATAGTTTAGTTATATTTATAAAATTAATTATATAATATGCATTTAAAGTCATTAAAACAAACCTCATTTTCATTACTTTGAATATTAATTCAGACTAAAATTTTGCTGAGTTTCATACAATATGAATATTTTATTTATTCACATTGTATAATTAAGTATAAATTCATTGAAAAATGAACATTAATAATTAATTTTTTATTTCTTTAATATTTAATTTTTATGTTTTTATTTTTTATAGAACAGTGGAATGCATTACAACTCTTATTACATATATAGAGCTCAATTTTTCATATCTCTGGTTGTATACATAGTATACTCACACCAATTCATGTCCTCATACATGTACTTTGGATAATAATGATCATCACAGTCAACCATCATTAATTATCCCATGTCCCCTCCATTCCCCTCCCACACCTCTGCCTAATAATTACTTTTAAAAAAGTACTTCACCTTGACTTAATAAGCTCGATTTGGATATAATTACAAGTCAACCATACCTATTATTTTAAGTGGGTTAGCAAAGATTTTATGATTACAAAATACTTTTTTTTCCTATTTTAAAAGCAGCAAATATTCATTGGAACTGTATTGTACATATACATGAAAATAAATTAAATAACCCATAGTTTTATAATAATATTGCAACCAGTGTTGATGCTTTACTATACAAACAAACAAATTTATTACACTTTTGTAATCCTAATTTACACTATATACATGAATATAAATAATTTTCTAGGACACAATATGTAAAATTTTTCATGTATTGACACTATTTTTTATGTAAATTATGTTAGTTAATGCTATGGTTTGAATATCTACATGTGTTTGGAACTTGATCTCCAATGATGTGGTGGTATTTGGAACATGGAGATGCCACCTCATAAGTGGATTAATGTCATTATTATGGGAGTAGCTGCCATACAAAAGGATGAATTTGGCCCACTTTTGCTCCTTCTACCACACTCTATCATCCTCTAACTTCCATCACATAGTGGTGCAGGAAAAATCATTCCTGTGAGATGCTGGCCTGTTGAACTTGTGTTACACAACCCTGAGGCTACAAATTTCTGTTCATTATAAAGGACCCAATCTTTAGTAATCTACAGTATAAAAATGGAATAAGGCATTAAATATACTTAACAAAAATATATATATAGCTTCTGTTTTCCCTAGTTATTTGTTTTTACCCTTCTCAACTGTTATTATATTTATCTAAGAGTTAGCATTTTATGTGATTGATACCTTTATATAGTCTAAAATATATGATATATTAAGGCTGATACGTTTTTCTTTTTTTGTTTTTTAAGTTTCATTTAAATAAATTTAATAATTGTTTGTTTCTTTTCATTCTCGTCAACATATTTCCATATTGCTATGGACACTTCACTAATTTGCAGTCATAAGAGTGCTTTAACATGAACCAATGGGGTTGTCCTTTCCTTAGTGATTTTCGGTAATTAAAGTAAAACCATACAAATCAAAGGGGGAAGGGTTTTGAAATTTTAGAAACTTATTTTTATTTAATTTAATGTAGTTCCATAATTCATCAACAACTTTTTGAAAGTGCCCTCTTTCTTTCTTTCTTGTTAGTTGCTTGCTGCAACTTCAGTTTTTGAATATTAGGAAAAAATTAATTTCTATGCAATATATCAGGCTGTTCTGTAGGGCAGTCAGTGACACAGTGATCATTGGTGAGTGATGAACATGAAGGAAAAATGGTTTGTTTGTATATCAAGCCTTCTTTAAAGAGATGATATTTAAGCAGAATTTTATCATAAAGACTAATAGGCAAAATAAATTATGTAACTATATTCAGAAATTATAAAGTACTTCTAAACACATCATTTAATTTTTGAAAAAGATTTAAACAATCTATATTTTTCAAAGTAAGTGATACTAATGTGCTGATATGTAAATGTGCTGTGCTTTATCACCAAGTAGCCTCAAAACATTGTTGTTCATTGTTGTTCTTCTAAAAGAAGACAAAGTATGTTATTTTACCTATCCTGAGAGCAAAATAATGAATAACTGTAAATTAAAATTACATTGGTTAATTTTTCATTTTATTTAAATATCCTAAATGCAAACACTTAAAGGCAATGTCTTGCCTCAATGACAAAATTAAATCACTTTCATGTAATTTCTTTCTCTATTTCTCAAATGGAGATCACTTCTATTTATGTGCTGTCACAGCCTTGCCCCAGAGTTTCAAGAACTGGGGTAACGGTTGAAAAAAGACATCTGAAGTATGTTACTTTCCATGCTATTTTTTTGTTCTTAAATTGAGCATGATGTTCAAAACTAAAAAGATCCATGATGTGAGTGGCAAATTGTAGTATCAAGTTACTTACTTTCTTCACACCCACTGGTATCTAATGAGAAAAACAAGAAGAAAATAAACAGCATGCTTTTTAATTTTCCCGAAGTTTATGAAAAAATAAAAGGAAAGAATATGAGGCAGAAGTTTGTGTTTAGCCTTAGTATGTATAAATGTTTACTTCTGACTACAACTCCACTCCCAACATTCTAGAAAGAGCCTGTGAAATGGTGGAGGCAGACTTTATATATTAAGTGTAATTTTCAGAAATCATAGAACAATTAATTTCTATTGCTTTCAGCTTTTGGATTTCATTGTAAGTCACTGTTGGACCAGGACGCAAGAAAAGACAACTGACTCCAATTAAAATCAAATTAAAGCAAGCTTATTATTTCGACTGGCCCGGCTGCCTCTCCTCACAAAAACGGCGGGAACAAGACAGCCCCGCATCTTCCTTGCAGTCCAGCTTTATAGCCCAGAAAGTTACACAAAGAGGGGTTACAGATAACAAAAAAAAAGGCTAGTTTACATTTTTGCTGGCCCCGACATCAGAATTTATGAAGGTCATCAGAGCCTCAGAGTGGGTCATTATCTGGCCAAGGAAGGCCAAGATTTATGAGGCTTCACTAAAGTTTCAGAGAGGGCTGCTATCTGGTCAGGGAGAGCCAGGCATGGGTGAGTTCAAGGCCCGGGCAGGCATTCCAAGCAAGATCAGAATTTGCAGTAATTTATAGTAAAGCTGAAATTATCTTTTCATGGCTTTGTGGAGAGATGGCTCCCAAGTTTAAGAGAAAATCAGGTTGGGTCTATCAGTCACCATTAAACAAAATATACCCTTGACATTTTAAAGTTTATCACTTTTTTCCCCCTTTGGTTTACATGACGTTCATGATTGGAATGATGCAATAAAAGTCAAGAATAGATTAAATAAATTTACATAAATTAAACAATAATAATCAAGATAATAAGATTAAAATTAAATCCTTTTGGAAATTAATGCACTAGAAACAATTTACAATACTTCCTAAAAACAATACTTCCTTAAAAATTACATTATTTTATTCATTTATTTATTTAATTTTTTTTTAGTTGTAGATGGTGCTGTAGCTCAGCCTGCCTAGAACATGTGAGGCACTGGGTTCGATCCTCAGCACCACATAGAAATAAATAAAGATATTGTGTACATTCTTTTTTAAATATGTTTTTTAGTTGTAGATGACACAATATCTTTATTTATTTATTTTTAAGTGGTGCTGAGAATTGAACCCAATACCTCACATGTGCTTGGCAAGCTCTCTACCTCCGAGCCACAATCTGAGCCCTAGTCTTGTTCTACCTCTCCTAGGACCAATTAAAAATCCTATAACTCCCAAATCCCCAAAACAATTTCCTCAGCGAGTATTTCTAAAATTGGCATAATTTCATGAGCACATTATATAAGCTCCTCATATTGCTGTAATATAAATATGTGTTTATAACATACATACATATATTTAATGAGAATAAATAAATATATTTAACTCTTCACATTTATTATGAACACATGAGATAGCAATTTATTTACCCAATTACTTATTCATTCAACAATCAATACAAAAAACTGATTATGTGCCAGGAATTGTGCTGTCCAGGTAAAAGAGTTGAGATTACAATTATATTTCCTGCACTGCCCTCATGCCATCTACAGACTTATGTGAAGAAAGAAATACTATCACAAATGTAATAAAAACATCAATTTAAACTATATCAAATGTCACGAAAGAGTGCAAGTATAAAATGCCATGTCTAAGGAATTAAAAACAGGATTCCTAACAGGCCCTGAGAATTAACTACAAAGTTCATATAAACTGTACCATAAGAATGAGGGAAGAGAATGGAACTTCAAGGAAAAATTATCTGAATTTATATAAAAAACATATCCTGTTTTTTTAGTTTGTTCTATTGCTTTATTTAGAACAATGTGATTACATATTCAAAATGATAAAATATTACATTTTAAAAGAGAAACACCAGCTCCTCAACAAACTTTCTCCAGTGTTCCAAAAAGATGAGACTTCTCTCTTTCTTATCCTTCTGCAATATTTTATGTAGTGTGTTTTATATATACTGTTGTTATATACTGTTGTCTACAATGCTTGTAAGTTAGAAAACACATCTTCCTTTTATCGTGTTTATAAGACTTGTTTTCTGGATAATAAATAGCATTTTAGCTTATTTTCTAATCAGAGCTTATAAAGATTACAGAATTTATCATTGTTGTTGTTTGCTAAGTCCTATTTTCTCTGTTTTAAATGCCCCTTAAAAATGTGGTGTGACAAGTAGACCTGGAGTGCATGGGGACAATCTCAAAAAGATGCAAATTCCTAACTGAGAAACCTCCAAACTCTTGAAATCAGTGTAATTTGATTTTATAGAAAGAAAGCAGACTGGGGGGCGTGGGGGGAAAGAAAGAGAAAGAGACCGAGAGACAGGGAGAGAAATTCATTTTTCCCATTCCAGTTTGATCATTTAACCTATAGAAAAGAAGTGTATTTGTGTGTGCACGTGTGTGTATGTTTTTTTTTTTTCAACTCAATAAGATTACAGCATCATTGAATCATCACCATGGTTCAGGTATTAAGAGCATGGATTTTTCTAATCATACATATTTCTGGTCTTTGCTCCATCATGTACGAAGAACATGACCCTGTGCAAGTTACTTTTTGATCAAATGATCTTTGTCTGTGAATTGAGAAAAAATATTACATTCCACAAGAAATAAGCCTGTAAGAACTAAATATAAATCAATTAGAATGGTGGCTGTATGAAAGTTCTCAATATATGCTACATGAAAAATGCATTTTTAAGTAGGACTCAGAACCTGAAGTGCTGAGTCCACTTTCTCTAGTATATTAACATGGTTTAATTTATCATTCCATTACTGTTGAACATTTCAGGTGCTTGTTTCAATGGCAGATATGAAAAGTGGGTTTAATTAATTTGATAGTGAACCTCAGGCATTAATGCTGTTTTTATGGTTATTTACTAAGTGTAGATTATGAAATATAGTATGTGGTTATTTTAAGTCTTCTAATACATATTGAAAAATTATCAACAAAGAGCATGATTTCAGCTTACTCTGACATTAGAATGTCAAGTAGTATTTATTTCCCTATTCCTTTCATAATCCTGAATATTCATGATCTTTCTAGGTCTAATTTAAGTTCTATAGTTTGATAAATAAAAACAAAATCCCTTTGTTTTAATTTAATTTTTTTTAAAAAGTACTAAAGTGGAACATTTTCCCAAAAGTATTACTTGATATTTGATGAGACTTTTAAAAAATAGCATGTTGTTATTACGCTCTTTGTAGACAGAGTTCAATATATGTAGTTCTTGTGTTGCACTACTTGATTGCCACCTTTAAAATTAATTACTTTTTGTTTATACTTCTTCTTCTTAGATTACAATAAATCATGCCATTCATGCAAGCTCTTACAGAGACTTAATTGCTTCTTTGAAAGGTTTGGCAGATACATCAAGCCAGTTCATTAATGCACAGATGATTCCTTCACATTAAGAAAGACACATTGGAGCACCACAAATGTCAAGGCAGTTATTATGCACAAAAAGCATAAAATGGCAACCATCTAAAGGTGAGCCCTTATTCAGTCGGGATCAAAAATAAAACAGCAATAATTCCTTAGTGTAATAATGAAGAAATATTAGATTGTTTTAAGGTCACACAAGGAGAAGCTTTCATTTGTCAACTCTGCCCCTTGGAGGAGAATATTTTTCTGTGCTCTCTACTTTTGTTCTTACATCAGTCTGGAAAAAAAAAAAAGCAAATTTTACCACTGTAAGTCACTTGTGTGCATTCATCTGCCAGAAGTTTATTGAGTGTATACTAATTTCAAGGACATTTAAGTGTACATATTTGCCTTTGGTAATTTAGAGTTTACTAAGAAAGATTAAAAAATATTCCTATATACTATATATTTTTAAGACACACAAAATACAGCAATGACAACGACAAAGGGGTAAATATAGAGCTTTGGAAATTCAGCATTACTAATAACTCTGAATTCTATACAACTGGGGTCAGTGTCCCATATTATATTAGACAATAGAAAAATGTCAAATTGTTTCTGAAGCATTTAAGCTGTCACTTAAGCACTGATATGTTCATTTACCTATGTGATCTGCCTTCTACTGAATAACAAACTTGAATTACATGTAAATGATTAATGAGATTGCACTTTATTAATAACTTTGAAAAATATAATGGATTATACAATGTCACCCCAAAGTTGCTAATGTTTCTCAATAAAATATTTATTTTGAGTGAGTACAGTGGAATAACCTTAATCAAATTTTTTGAATTATTGGCATTAATTCTTCTTTAAAATTCTGTTAAAACTAAGCTGGGACTCCATCGGGTTCTTTACTTTTCTTTGTTGAAGAACTTTTAATTGCTGCTCTAATCTCATTGCTTGATACTGGTATGATTATGTATTATGGATCCTCTGGCTTCAACTTGGATAAGTCATATGTGTCAGTAATCTGTCAATATCTTCTATATTTCCCACTTTATTGGAGTAAAAAAATTGTGAAATAGTTCCTAATGATCCTCTGGATTTGGTAAATATCTGTGTTGATATCTCTTTTTTGTTATTTCTTGTTGATTTGAGTCTTTCTTTTTGGTTAGTTTGACAAGAGTTTACCAATCTTATTTATCTTTTCAAAGAACCAACTCTATTACATTGATCCTTCATATTTTTATCCTCAATTTCATTGATTGTGAGTCTGATCATAACATTTTCCTGTCTTCTACTAATTTTGAAATTATTTTGTTCTTGCTTTTTCTAGAGCCTGGAAATGTAATATTAGATTTTTATATTTTTATGTTGTACTCAATACTATAAACTTTCCTCTTAGAACTGTCTTCATACTGTCCCAAAGATTTTTGATATGTTGTATCTCTGTTTTGTTTAAGATTTTTTTTATTTCTTCCCTTACTTTCTCCATAACTCATTTCTTATTCAAAAGCATTCTTTTTACTCAATCTCCACATGTTAAAACTGTATCTGTTTTTATAGTACTATTGCATTCTAATTTCATTCCATTATGCTTTGAAAGTGAAAAGCATTATCACTTTTTTTTTAATTTTCTGAGATGTTTTTGTCTTAAAATATGGCCTAGTTTAGAGAGAGTTCCATGTGCAGCTGAGAAGAAAGTGAAGTTAGTTCTTGTTGATGGATGGAATATTCTACAGATGTCTGTTAGGTCCATTTGATTAGGAATATTTTGTTGTTGTTGTTGTTGTTCTGAAGAAGTTTGCTTCATTTACGTTAGGATGACCTATCTCTTGGTCAGAGAGGTATGTTAAATGATCCAGTATTATTATACTGGAGTTTATTTGAGGCTTTATATTGAATAAGATCTGTTTTACACCAGTGTAAAACAAATTTATAAATAATGTAACTTATAAATAATGTAAAATATATTTATGCCCCAAACATAGTTATAACAATGTTTGAGGCATAAATATTTACAATAATATGTCTTCTTACTAGTTTATTCCCTTAACCAATATGAAATGACCTTTTATTCTCGTCTGATAAATTTTGACTTGAGTTCTACTTTGTTAAATATGAAAGTACCTACTTCTGCTTGCTTTCAGTAGATGTAATATCTTTTATCATCCTTTTACTCCAGCTATGGATGTCTTGGCCTGTAAAGTGAATCTTTTCTCATATGACTGAGGATGGATTTTTAATCCACTCTTCTCATCTATGAAATAGAAGGGAGGGAATATCTTCAAGCTTATGCTGTGAATCCAGTACCACACTGATACTAAAACTAGGCAGACATATCAAGGAAAGAAAAGTGTAGACCAATAATTTTTGAACATAGACACAAAGATACTTAATAAAATATAAGCAAATTGTACTCAAGAACATACTGAGATTTCATATTATGATCAAATGGGTTTCATTCCAGGAATGCAAATTTGTTTCAACAAACACAAATTCACTACATAAATACAAATAAGACCAAAAATCATAGGAGTATCTCAATAGAAGCAGAAAAAGCCTTCAACCAAATCCATCATACATTTGTTATAAATGCTGAAGAAACTATGGATATAAGAAATTTACCTCAACATAATATATGGTTGTATATGACAAAAAAAACCAACCTCATACTGAGAAAAGAAAAAATGAAATAATTTTCTCCAAAACAGAAACAAGACAAAGATGTATACTCTCATTACCCTTCAATAAATTTCTTGAGATTCTAGCCAGAGGAATCAGTCAGGAGAAGGAATTAAGTGGATTACAATCAAGTAAAACAAGTCAAATTTTCTCTTTACTGATAACATTATCCTGTAACTAAAAGACAGTCCCCTCCCAAAACAAAAACAACAGAAAAAAAATTAGAAGATTGCTAGAGCTAATTTAGCAAAGTAGCAGGATGTAAGCTTAACATACAAAATACCCCAATAATGAATTCTCCTATAGTCCAATAATGAATCTGCTGAGAAATAAATTAAGAAAACTATTTCATTCACAATAACTTAAAATAATGCATGGGAATAAATCTAAGCAAAGAGCCAAGAGAACTTTACATTTAAACTCTAGAACCCTGAAGAAAGAAATTGAGGACCTTAAAGGATGAAAAGACCTCTCATGTTCTCAGAGAGGCAGAAATAATATTGTCAAAAATCACCATATTATCACAAGTGATAATACAATTTAATACAATTCCCATTAAAATGCAAATGACATTCTTCATAGAACTAGAGAAAAAAGGCCTAAAATTCATATGAAAAAAAATTAAAAACCCAGAATAGCTCAAGCAATACTGAAGAAGAAGAGCAATGCTAGAAGCATTATCATACCTGATCTCAAATTATACTGTAGGGCTATAGTAGCAAACATGCGATAGCATTGCTATCAAAATAACTATCAATGAAACAGGATAGAAGACTCAGTCATAAGCCCAAATAGATGCATCACTTGATTCTTGACAAAGAACTCAACAACATACGCATATATGTTTACAAATGGTCCTAGGAAAATTGGATATCCATATGAAGAAGAATGAAGCTAAATCCCTGACTCTCACCCTGCATATAACTCAAAGTGTATCAAATACCTCCAGATTAGATCAGAATCTGCAACTATTAGAAGAAAACAGATTCAACACTCTGACATATTCACACAAGTATCAACTTCCTTAACTAGATTCCTAAAGCTCAGGAAATAAATGCAAGTATCAATAAGTGGGACAGTATAAAATTCAAATCCTTCAGCACAGAAAAGGTAACAAGAACATGAAGAGAGAGTCTACAAAACGGGAGACAATCTTTGTCAGCTACTTCTTTGACAGGAATTAATATCCAGAATATATAAAGACCTCACAAACTTAACACAAGCAAAATGAATAACCTCACAAATAAATGGGCACAAAATCAAAAACAGACATTTCTCAAAAGAAACAATACAAATGCTTAACAAATATATGAAAAAAAAAAAACCACATTCAATATATCTTACAATCACGGAAATCCAAATCAATACTTCATTGAGATGGTGTCTCACTCCAGTTATAATGACAAGCATCAAGAATACAAATAACAATAACTTCTGATGAGAAAGTGGGGCAATAGTTACATTAATACCATTTTTGGTGGGAATGCAAGTTAGTAAAGCGACTTTGGAAAGCAGTATGGAGATTCCTCAAAAATCTAGGAACAGGACCAGCATATGACCCAGCTATCCCACTCCCTATTCCAATTATTCAAAACTAAAATCAGCATGCTGCATCATAAAAGGCATATCAAAGTTTATAGCAGTGCAATTCATAATGGCCAAGTTATAAATGAGCCCAGATGTCCATCAACAGATGAATGAATAAAGAAAAAGTGGTTTATATACACAGTAGAGCTTAACTCATCCACAAAGAACACTGAAATTATGGCATTTGCTGGTAACTGGATGAAAATGAAGGCTGTGAAGCTAAGTGAAACAAGCCAGACTCCAGAAGTCAAAGGTGAAAAGTTTTCTTTCATATGCAAAAGCTAGAACAAAATAAGGAACAAAAAATGGGATAACCCAAGAAAATAATTACAATGACCAGTAGAGTAGAGTAAAAGATTGGTGTTGAAAAATAAGGTATAGGAAAAGGAGGAACTTCCCAATTAAAGTGATCAAATTATGCTATGTATGCAAATGAATATACCACAGTGAATCCCACACTTATGTATATCTATAAAGCACCAATTAAAAAATAAATAGAAGTAAAAATAGTACAGTAGAAGATGGGGAACTGAGGGAGGGATGGAGGGAAGGGCGCACATGCACAGGAGATTGAAATGGAACAAATTATATTCCTTGCATGTATGAATCTGATGAAATGAACTACACTATTTTCTGTAACTAGACTCCATGAATAAAACCTTTAAAAATTCTGGATGACACGTTTGCCGGGAATACACAGAACACAAAATAAGCAAGTCTTTTTTTCCAAAGTTTACTTTCTAGAGGGAAGAAAAGAGTAAGCCTTATAATCATGGAAACTACAAGGTAAAGTAGAAGGAGTGGTGTAGAATTGAAAAAGAAATAAAGGTAAGAATTAGGAATTTGAGGAGAGTGCAGTTTTATAGAGTTCAATAGGAAATTCCCCTTGAGTGGGATGCTTGGAGACAGTCATTAAATTTCTAATGGAAAAAAATTGCATGCCCAAAACCATTTAAACAATGCAAAAATTCTGTGGTCTCAGACTTCTAAGATAGTTTTATGAAAAACATCTATATAAATTCACATAAGTATAATGGATAAACAGAAAAATAGAATGAGTTTAGAAAATAAAATGGAAAGCAATATTATGTGTTTTAATTGAACTCATATTTTGGTGGGAAGTTATCATATTCGGAGACCTTGCTTTTTCAAAATGTTTCAATCTAATAAATTTAAAATAATATGAAAAAGTGTAATTAGGTAAGCATTCATCTATTGATACCAAAATCAGATCTCAAAATATTTTAACTAAATTGCAGGCAATATTAAACCCTATAAAATTCAAATTGGCAATATTAATTCAATGTTAATTTTTTTGGTGAAATTAAGTGTTTGACAGTGTAATAAATATAACTTTCTAGTAAAATATTCAATATTTTTATATGATTAACTCAGTTCTTATATGTCTTATTATAGTGAAAAAATATTTAAATTTTAAATTTTATTATCATTACTTTTTTTAAATGGTAAAGTCATTTCACCATGGGTTAATCATTTGAGTAAGTTAATGTCATACATTATGACATCAAGTGGTTAAAGTACTATTTTAAAATTTTCCAATGACTATTTATAACTTTCATAATAAATAATTAATTCAAATTTAAATGCAAATAAATAGAATATGAGCAATATATATACACCCTTTGTTTGAATATGTTCATCAATATACATTTAAGTAGTTTTGTCTTTATCCTAAATATACTCTCACATAATTATGATGACAGTTTTTATAATATTTATTCTTATCTGCATTGTTGTGAAAATGTTCTTTGTGCAGACACCCCTGGACTCATTTGATCTATATTTTTCTCAAAAGTATCATGAACACAAAAGTAAACTCACCTGTGGACACTGAAGTCATTCATTTTACCTTGCTAATGTAATCGTTATTGGTATAATTCAGCATGTATTATGTTGATTTTATTAGATTAGGATTAAAAAACCCAACCTCCCAATAAAATAGAAATAAAAAAAAAACTTCCTTCTTAATGAATTCAGAAATGCCATTGAATGTATCATTTACAGAAGTTTGTGAATTTTTTAAAAAACCATTGCATGTGTTCCCTTTACTGCAGATAAAGGGAACACATGTTTTTGCTAAGGAATTACAGTAAAGAGTACTGAACTGGAAAGCCTTATACAATAAAGCACCACCCATTGAAATCATCCAAATGTCTAATTTTCCTTTGTCTTCAGTATATATTCATTGATAGGATAATAGTAAAAAAATGTAAAGCCAATTTTTAAGACTCACCTTCCAAGGGATGGACTGAAAAAAGAAATTCATTGAGGGTTAAACCAAAGGTATATAAAGTAAAGCACTGTCTTTTGAACTTCTTAGGCCAGCAAATATTTTTCAAGGAGAAAAAATGTAACACTAAAATGGTTCACCATGAGGACTAAATTAAATCTGTAACAGGCTTCTCAAGTCATTTTCATTGGATGGCTAAAAGCAAGAACATCAGCACAATGGAATTTGACACCCCATTAAGCAGCAGTGAAATAAACTTCCTAACACACAGGTTGATGAGAATAGTTACAGAACTTCCATTGAACGTTTAAGGAAGATGAAATTATTACATCTTTGAGCTTCATGCCACCTAGTAAACTCCAAATGAATTTATCAATATATGAATAAAGCATGACCTAAAATAAAATATTTCATATCTAAAGAAGTAAATATTTAATAAAAATAAAGCTATAAAATTAATTATAATAAAACTTTTCCGTATTATATAGGTACTTGTAAATTTATTCATATGCTCTAAAGCTGATCTACATTTTATTGATAGCATAGAATAAGAGTTAGGATGACAATTCGTATTAAATATTTTTGGTTCAGTAGAATTGGGTTATTCTGGCCTGATTTTTGGTGTTGTAAATGTAGTTTGCTTTGGTCATCTAAATCTAAAATGTTTTGTGAATCTGGGTGGAAGTTTTAAGAGCCAAAAGTCAAATTACAGTTTCTTTCTCTCTGAAAAAATGCAGACATGGTCTGCATTCCCATCATGGTCTGAGCAGAGGAGCAAAACGTCCAGGCTTTCCAGGATGAATGGATGGCATGAAGAAGAAATAAATCTTTGTTCTTGTAAGTCTGTAAGATTTTTATGTTTCTTACCAAAGCATATTCCCAAGTCCATTTGCATCTGCAAATGAATTAACTTACAGTCGTTTTCATTCTAAACATTTTTTCAAAATTTTCATTTCATTATTTTAAAAATATCCAACACAAAATCTACATACCCAGGTCAAATATTTTTATAAATTTTATTAGATAAGACATATATAATAAATGACATATGAAACTCTAATAATCTTATCTTTGCTATTAATCCCCCTAAATTGCAATAACTTTTTTATTGTTTTTTTGTTTGATCCTCTTATGAAAATTAGGTAATACAATAAGAACAGCTCAGGACAGCCTTTCCAACGAGCAGACTCACTCCAGAGCCCAGGCACGGGACCAGGACTGCCCCCACCAACTGGCAGATCCATGTGGGACCCCAAGCCCTGGTCAGGCCCAGCACCACCCACTGGCCCACCTGGGAGCTCAGACCTAGCCCACTTCCATCTTGGGACACTGCAGCCATTGCCATAGCTCTCCTCACACAGTAGCCTCCACCTTGTGACAGTGGACAGGGCCTAGAAGAAGCTGCATCTCAGAACAGGCAGCCCAAAGCCATTGTAAGTCCCGCCCTTTAAGTCCTATATCTGAAAGAGGTTTCTTTTATCTTGGGACACCCCCACTGCTCTTTAGTTACCTCCGTTATTGCTGCCACAGCCTTTAGTTGCAGTAACATCCATTCTGGGACACCAGCAGAAGCTGGAAGCCCAACAGCAAAGTGAGGTACAGATAATCTGCATGGACACAACAAGATTATAGGGTAGGAACTGTAATATCTCAGATCCGCACTGCAAGAAAGGGAGACACACAGACAAAGTGAAAAAAAAAAAAAAAGAAAAAAGAAAAAAACAAGTAAAGAAAATGCCCCAAACAAACCAAGATACTACAATAATAAAATCCATGGATAGCATAATTGATTAAATATCAGAGAAGGAGTTCAGAATATACATAATTAAAATAATCTGTGAATTAAAGAATTACCTAAGTGAACAAATACAGGCAAAAATTGATCGATCAGTCCAACAAAGAGATAAGGGAGGAGATACAGATAGCAAAAGATTACTTTAAGACAGAGAAATTCTTAAAAAAAAATCAGAAAATCTTGAAATGAAGGAAACAATTAACCAAATTTAAAAAAACTCAATAGGAAGCATCACCAACAGACTAGATCACTTAGGAAACAGAACGTCAGATAATGAAGACAAAGTATATAATCTTGAAAATAAAGTTGACCACACAGAGAAGATAGTAATAATCTATGAACAGAACATCCAAGAATTATATCATCAAAAGACCAAATCTCAGATTTAATGGGATAAAGGAAGGCAAAGAGATTTAAACCAAAGTAATGCACAATCTCTTTAATGAAATAATATCAGAAACTATTCCATTCATGAAGAATGAATTGAAAAATCAATTATAAAAGGTTTACAGGTCACCAAATGTACAAAATTACAAAAGATCTACACCAAGACACATTATGAGGAAAATGCCTAGCATACAGAATAAGGATAGAATCTCAAAGGCTGCAAGAGAGGAATCTGATCACGTATAGGGGAAAATTAATATGTGTCTCAGCAAGTTTTTCAAACCAGACCTTCAAAGCCAGGAGAACATATACCAAGAAGAGCATATACCAAGATCTAAAAGAAAATGGATGACAACCAAGAATTTATATTCAGCAAAACTAAGCTTCAGATTTGATGATAAAATAAAAGTCTTTCATAATAAACAAAACATTAAAAGAATTTACAGCAGGAAAGCCTGCACTAACAGAGCATCCCCAGCAAAATATTCTTGGAGGAGGAAATAAAAAAAAAAGCAGGGGTTTCCAATTTCATATCAGATAAAGTGACCTTCAAACCAAAGCTAGTGAAAAGGGACAAAAAAGGACATTTTATACTGCTTAAGAGATTCATACATCAACAGGATATAACCATCATAGATATCTGTGCCCCAAACAATGGGACATATATGTAAGTCAAATAAACACTTCTCAAATACAAGAACAAAATAGACCACAACACAATAATACCGGGTGACATTAATATACCTCTCTCTCTACTGGATAGATCTTCCAAACAAAAAATAAACAAACAAACTATAGAGCTGAATAATAAAATCAATAATTTGGACAGAAATATATAGAATATTTTATCCATTGCATCCCAGTGTAATCCAACATCCAAGTGGCATCCAAGTGATTGCACTTCTTCTCAGGAGCATATGGATCCTACTCTAAAATAGACCATGTGTATGTCACAAAGCAAATCTTAGCAAATACACACACAAAAAAAAAATAGAGCTATTATGCTGCATTCTATCTGACCACAATGGAATGAAATCAGAAATCAATGATAAAATAAAAAAAAAAAAATAGGTGCTACTCCAACACCTGGAGACTAAACAATACACTATTGAATGACTCATGGATAACAGCAGACATCAGGGAAGAGACAAGAAAAAAAATCCTAGAAGTAAATGAGAACTCCAATATAACTTATCAAAATCTACGGGATATTATGAAGGCAGTGGTTAAGAGGAAATTTTATTGGATTAAGCTTATTCATTAAAAGAAGAAAAAGTCAACAAATAAATGACCTTATATTACTTCTTAAAGCCCTAGAAAAAGATGGAAAAAACAACAACAACAAAAACAGTTGAAGACAGAAAATAATTAAAATAAGTGTGGAAATCAGTGAAATTGAAATAAAAGAAACAACTCAAAAAATTGACAAAACAAAAACCTGGTTCTTTGAAAAAAAAAAGTATAAATTTGACAAACCCTTAGTCAAAAAAAGAAGAAGAGAGAAAACTCAAAGTACTAAAATTCATGATGAAAAAGGAAAATATCTCTAGAGACACAATTGAAAAACAGAAGACAATTAAAAACTATTTTAAAAATGTATATTCCAGTAAAATAGAAATCCTTGAAGACACCAACAAATTTCTAAAGGCATATGATCAACCCAGACAGAGTCAAGAGGACATACACAATTTAAACAGAACAATTTCAAGCAAGGAAATAGAAGATGTCATCAAAAGCCTACCTATGAAGAAAAGCTTGGGACCAGATGGTTTCACGGCTGAGTTCTACATACAAGACCTGCAAAGAAGAATTAATACCAATACTCTTCAAATTATTCCACAAAATAGAAAAGGAAGAAACCATCTCAAACTCATTCATTTCATATTCAAAACACGAGAAAAACTAGGATAGTAGAAAAATACCTCAACATTGTAAAAACTATGTATGCTAAACCCAAGGCGAAAATCATTCTAAATAGAGAAAAACTAGAAGGATTCCCTCTAAAAACTGAAACAAGACAGGGATGCCCTCTTTCATCACTTCTATTCAACAGAGTCCTTGAAACTCTAGCCAGAGCAATTAGATGAAAGAAATTAAAGGGATACAAATAGGAAAAAAAGAACTCAAAACTATCATTATCTAGTGATGACAGGATGTTGTACTTAGAGGATGCAAAAAACTCCACCACAAAACTTGTAGAATTAATAAGTGAATTCAGCAAAGTAGCAGGATATAAAATTGGTACCCATAAATCAAATGCATTTCTATATATCAGTGTTGAATCCTCAGAAAAAGAAATTAGAAAAATTACCCCATTCAAAATAGCCTCAAAAAATAAAATAACTGGAAATAAACTTAACAAAAGAGGTGAAGGCCTCTAAGGTGAAAACTACAGGGCACTAAAGAAAAAAAATTGAAGAAGATCTTAGAAGATGCAAAGATCTCCCATGTTCTTGGATAGGCAAACTTAATATTGTCAAAATGGTCATACTACCCAAAGTGCTATACAGATTCAATGTGATTCCAATTAAAATTCTAACAGCATTCCTCACAGAAATAGAAAAAAATCAATCATGAAATTCATTTGGAAAAAGAAGAGACCAAGAATAGCCAAAGCAATCCTTAATAAAAACAGTGAACCAGAAGGCATCACAATACCAGACCATAAATTATACTACAAAGCTATAATAACCAAACTGGCATACATGGGTACTGGCACCAAAATAGACATGTAGACCAATGGTACAGAATGGAAAACATAGGGACAAACCCACATAAATACAGTTATCTCATATTAGAAAAAGGCACCAAAAACATACGTTGGAAAAAAGGTAGCTTCTTCAACAAATGATGCTGGGAAAGCTGGAAATCCATATGCAGCTAAATGAAAATAAACCCTTATCTCTCAATCTACACAAATCTCAACTCAAAGTGGATCAGAGGACCTAGGAATTAGACCAGAGACCTTGCACTTAATAAAGGAAAAAGTAGGCCCAAATCTTCATCACATCAGAGCAAACTTTTGCCACACAGATGTCAAACAGAGCACCAATCTCCAGGACATATAAAGAACTCAAAAAAATTTAACACCAAAAAAAAAAAAAAAAAAAAACAATCAATAAATGGATAAATGGACTAAGGAGCTGAACAGATACTTCTCAGAAGATATACAATTGATCAACAAATACATGAAAACATGCTCAACATCTCTAGTAATTAGAGAAATGCAAATCAAAACTGCTCTGAGATTTCATCTTATGCCAGTCAGAATGATAATTATCAATAATACAGACAACAATAAGTGTTGGTGAGGATGTGGGGGAAAGACACACTCATATATTGCTAGTGATACTGCAAATTGGTGCATCCAATCTGGAAAGCAGTATGGAGATTCTTTAGAAAACTTGGAATGGAACCACCACTTGATCCAGCTAGACCACTTTTCAGTCTATACACAAAAGACTTTAAATCAGCATACTATAGTAATGCAGCCACAACTATGTTTATAACAGCTCTATTCACAATAGCTAAACTATGGAACCAACCTAGATGCCCTTCAATAGATGAAAAAAAAAAAAGAAACTCTGGTACATATACACAATGGATTATTACTCAGTATTAAAATAGAATAAAATTATGGCATTTGCAGGTAAATGGATGGAGTTGGAGAATATCATACCAAGCAAGTAAGCCAATCCCAAAAAACCAAAGGCTGAATGTCTCTCTGATAAGTGGATGTTGATCCATAATGAGAGATGCATGGAAAAAGAAATGGAGGAACTTTGGGCAAAGGAGAGGGAGGAGTGGGGAAGAGACATGAGGATAGCAAAGATGTTGGAGTGAGATGGGTATCATTACACTTCATACATGTATGACTGCACATGTGGTGCAATGCTTCATCATGTACAACCAGGGAAATGAAAAGTGGTGCTGCAATCGTGTACAATGAATCAAAATGCATTCTGGTGTCATACATACATAATTAAAATTAATTAATTAATTAATTAAAAGGAATAAACTGATACTTAGAGAAGTCAGGCTTTTTTCTCAATTGCAAGCATCTAGGAAGTGACAAGACCCAAAATTGAGCCCCAGTCAGCTGTGTTCTTTATCCTAATGTCCATTTGCCTCTCTAAGATAATGGGCAGGGTGAATTCAGGACTTGTGTGAAGTATGGTTAAGTGAGACAGAGAAATTAATCAAATCATTTAGAGTAACTGGTTCTCAGGATTGAAAGAATCTTTAGATATCACTTGGATGACCGGCATGTATCATATCTGGCAAGTGACAAAAATTAGAGCCAAGAAGGGGGAGTAACTTGTCCAAAGTTACACAGAAGAAAGATGCAGCCAACATTTATCAGGTGCATGGTTCTAAGACACAGGTACTATGTTAAATTCATTTATTCAAATGATCCCAATCAATCCTTGAAATTACCTTATGAACTAGCTATTATTATCACCCATTCTATCCATGAGGTACTGAGGTTCCTGATAAAATCACTTGTTCTGGATTGCAAAGCAGGTACATGTTCCAATCCAGGCCTGCTTGAATCCACATTCATGTTCTTGGTTATAACATATAGTCTAAATTCTGTGGGAGGCGAAAAGAAGATGTTTGAGGGTTAAGGATGGGACACAACCTTTGTCTTAAAAATATTGGTTTATCTACAATGAAATGCCCACTCTCAGCACTTGATTCAATTTTCTCCTTCTACCAAATGGTAAATACATATATGTGTGTGGGGGGGTATTTTTTTTCTTTATGGGTATGTATGTATGTATGTGTATATATATGTATATACACATACATATATATATATACATATATATATGTATGTGTATGTATATATATATATACATATATATACACATACATACATACATACCCATAAAGAATAAAAACAACATCATTTTCTGTTAATGGTTTTCTTGTTCATAACCCTTTATTTAGAAAACAGCTTATAAATGCATAATATAAGCCAACATGAATAAAAATATAATTATCAGTTTTAGAAAAATTTGAATTTTAAGTTTGTAATTGTTATAGTTTGTGTCTTAAATATCTCTAAATGTTCATATGCTAAAGGTGCTGTCTCCAGCTTGTGTCTCTACAGGGAGGTAGTGGACACTTTGGGAAGTAGGTCCTTGTGAAAGGAAGTTAGGCCTTTGTTGCTATGCCAGTAAAGTGATATTGGGACACTAGTCCCCTCCTGTGTTTCTCTTTACTTTTCAGCTGCAATGAGATAAATAACTTTACTCAACCCTGAGCTGCCCCCCATGGTTTTCTGTCTTATCGCATAACTAAAATCAACAAGAAACAGCCAGCCATGGACTGAAAACCCTTAGTCTCAGCCAAAACAAACATGTCCTCCTTTTAAGTTGATTATCAGGTATTTTTTTTTACAGTGATGGAAATGTAACATAGAAATTTAACAGAGAATGGTCTCTAATGTAATAGTTGCTATTATTATTAATAGTTAGTTTCTCCAGAGCAAATAATGTTGAATCACAACTTCATTCCAAATCACATCTTAATAGAGAAAAAAGGAATACAGGAGTTTTATTCTTAATTAAATATTCAAAGAAAAGTTAGAGTGAAAGCTATAATATAAACAATATTGAAAAGCATAAATGTAAAATTAAAATCACATTTAAAATTCAATTTCTGGAAGCAATTATAATCAAAATCCTCATACTTATGTCTGTACAAGTAATTATAGAATTTATTTGCTGATAAAGAGCAGTATGATTTTAAACATGTAAGAATAACATGATTTTTCATATACGTCTGTGGAAACCACAAATATACACAAATACATACTGTTTGAAACTAATAACAAACATTTAACATAATCTGAGGTATGTCTTCATTTCTTTGGGAGTAAACTTTAAAAATGTGTCAGAGACTCACACAAAATATCATTATTGCAAGAGAAGAAGGATAAAGAATTTATCTACATCCCTATATTTTTCTAGCTTAGAAATGTAGAAAGGAAGCTAAAAAAAAAGGAAATAATTAGGAGTTAAATGTTCTTGGATACAGGATATTTATCCAATCTTTTGCATTTTTTAGCTGAGTGCCACAAAGCAGGTATACATGGAAGTGGACAGAAGCATGCACAATCTACAAAAAGAAAATTCCTATACTCACAGCCTCAAAAGCAATTCATAGAATAATAATTCTGCAATGTTGACTCATAACAAAAACCAAAGCTGCAATGACTTTATATTCAGTCAAGGAATAACAAACATTCTAAACATCATGGAAACTAAATGTAGATTTGTTGGCCTAGTCTCATCCTAAAGACGAAACTTTTCTATGGAAAACCATGGTAATTTAATTTTGGTAATTTTACCAAATTATTCTTACCTTTCTGGCAGAACATAACTGCACGGGGATAGAATTCATATAATTACATTTAGAAAATTTCTGAAGGCAGATGGCAAAGAAGCTTTCTGGCTTTAGTTGTATGACAAACTCACTTGAATATTTATTCACACACACATACAAAAAAAATGAAAATGATAAATATGACAGGTCAACACACACAACCTAGAAATTGCAGAGGTGTTACAAAGAAAAAAATAAAACAGAATCATAGAAAATATTACTTCCTAAGTAAAATATTTATTTTAATATTTATCACAACTTATTTGTGAAAAAAAAATGTCATGTATGAGAAATGAAAAATCTCACTTAAGGCTTAAAATACCAATTAAGGTATCTTCAGGTTATAAAATTTTATGATTCTATATAAATAAAAATCTTTCCACAAGGTACCAAGAACTGTTCCAAGTTTGAAAGAAGCCGATGTGTGTTCTTACAGTTTTTGTTTACCATGGACTGAACTGTAACTTGTAAGAATATTAAAGTTGCAGAAAAAGTAGTTTGCAAAGTTCATCACACCGAGTTTTGGAGTACAATTGTATTTATCAAAGTTATTATATAACATTGTTAAATTACTTATGCATATCAAATTTATAACCAGGTATAATATCCAAATAAGAAATCCTTTACAAAATATTTGAAATAACAGGGAATTTGGTCAATGGAGGTAAGCCATTCTCTTTTGTATGTCACTATGCACTGTTTCTATTTTCATTTTATATAAGTAAGTACTTGCGCACTCAGCAATTTCGCTAAAGTGTGTATTTGAGAAAACAATTGTTCTTTATATTTTACTATTAAATAAGCGTTTTTTTTTTTAATGATCAAATAAAATTTGGGTGGATAGGGAATTTTGAGAAACAAGCTTCTAACTGAGCTTAAAATTATGAAGATTAAAAAAATAAGGGCAGTGAACCCTGGCCTCATAGAGTTATTCATTCATATTTCAATATAACTCATTGTGTTTAGGAGGTTTTATTTTACAGGATAAAAGCGAAAGTCTTGTGAACATTTGCAGTCACTAAGAATAGAACGCTTGTTATTTTGGTTGAGCTTGTTTGATCTTTGTCCTCTCATTAACCTCTTTTCATATTTACTCACTTGTGTTGTAACTCATGGTTTCATAATTTATTTTCACTCCTTTTTATCTGGCCACTTGAGAAAAAAATTAGGTCAGGAAAGACAGTTAAGCTTTTGATGTTGTTATAATAGGATAGATTTTGACAGGTGAAGAAAACCAAAGGAAGTCTAATAATTCAAATTCATAGTGTATCCAACAACTAAAGCAAAATATAGATCTAGCAGAGAAGAATTTAAACTAATAACTAAATATCTTGGCAAGGCATATGTTAGACTATGATTAAAAATGCAGTGTCCTGAAGGAATTAGATCATTAGCATGTGCTTGTTTTTCATATTGGTCAATCCATTTGACTCAACTTTTAGAGTCTTTTTAGTTCTTTTTTTTTTAACATAACATTGAAATTATACACAGGCCCAAGAATAGACCAGAGTTAAAAATGTACTTGAAAGATGCAAAATTCATAAAATCATCTATCAGTCACTGAGAGGAATGGTGACTTATATACATAGGAATTCTATTTTATTTCACTCTAAATTGTTGATATATTTAACACGAGAATATATAGTTATAATGAATTTATAGTTATAAAGCTACTCAGCTTTACCTATAAAAACTGATGTTTAAAATTAAGTGGCACAACTTTTTTGACAACGACTTTTGTCCCCAGAAATCTATTGGTCATGTGGTCATTGTTGACAATCAGACTCATGTCAGAATGATCTTAGTTTAGCTCACTAATATGTCTGGATAAGCTGATGGGAATGGTTTGCCTCCAATAGATTCAGTTGTACTTTCTGTAGCTGTTTAGTACAACCAAGTGGCTGGGTGTTGTCTCTCCCTCTCTCTCTCTTTTGTTTTCAACTAATGCTTGCCAGACAAGTACTATATTACTGAGCCCCATTCCCAGCCTGGGGGTGTTGCCTTCTGTGTTCCTATGTTTTGTTCATTTATATGTATATTTGAGCTTAGGTGGTATCATACCTTGTAAGGTGATATCTACATAGGATAGGAAGGAAAGCGCTGTCATCTGTTGATGATTAACTTTAAACTTTGACCTTGGGCAGGGATACATACCTGTTAATGTCGTAGGACCCAGTATTTATAGACAGTTGCTGAAGATCAGAATGTCAGAAATACACAAAGACCAAATATTAACAGAGTTTTTTCAGGCTAAACGTAAACAGTGCACAATTGTTCCCAGGGGATTTGGGTCTTTCTAAATGCTTCCACCATCTAATATATGTATTTTTGATACAGTGAATATTTGGGGGAACACAAGATAAGCTAAGGGATTTAAAATTATCAGAATTAGTGCAATTTGGAAGCTTATGAGACTGTTTTATATATCCTCAAAGTCAGGCTCTGGCAGCAGGGTAGACTGGTGCCATTTCTCCAACTCTTATGTATCCATGTTTTACAATAGGCCCCTTCAGGTTTTTAAGCGGTCCTGTCTATTTTCTTAAACTTTGTGCCTTCTGACTTTTTTTTTTCTTTGTCCAATAGAATGTGTCAAAAGTTACATTGAGTCAATTCTGAGCCTAGTGCTCAATAGGCTGTACAGGTTGGCTCTCTCTCAGGACTCTTACTTCTCTGTGGGAGTAACCTGAGTTGGCCTGCTGGGTGATGAGAAACCACAGGGATCTAAGTCAAGTCAATACTGCTTTCCCATGTGATGCCCCTAACTTGTGAGAGTTGAGCTAAGATTAACACAGGTAACCTCAGACGCATAAAGATTCCCAGTGCAGCGACAGAATTGTCAGTTAAGGAAGTTACATTTTACAAGGAACTGGGTGTTAGATGAAATTTATGAGCAGGAATGAATGATACAATTAGAACGTTGATTCACTCCAAATTATTATCTTCAAAAATATACCAAATTATCTCTTCATATTCCTTAGAGTCTACAGTTACAAGATAGAATGATAAACATGACAATATTAATAAAAAGCAGTCTCTTAATTATGTTGATATATGGAAATTAGAAAAAACTATAGTCAGAAGGATGTTTTTCAAATGATTACTAATGAGCTAATTCATATTAATTAAGTACAAAATGGCCAACCTATCTACGACTCTTTGAAGGATACAACAAAAATACACTTGACAACTATATTCCCTGAAACATACATAACAGATTTGTAAAATATTGTCATCAAATTAGTTTTATACAAGGCATTATGTATTGTGAATTCTTATCAATACTAATTAAAAATAAGAGCCTAGATCTATCATTAATTATATTTTAATTGCAATAAACTGTGATTGTTTCATCACTGTTAAAAGCTTGCAAATGATTCTTTGAGACATATCTTTTTGTTATCATGCATAATTCCTCTATTAAAATAAACTTACCTATTTATTAACTTTAAAACAAAAGAGACTTTTCTTGTGACAAGAAAACTATTATAAATAATAGTTTCAGTAATTTTAAAACAGAGTATGTACAATTTGTAGATTCTAAAAAAATCCATTTAAATCAAAACAAGGATATTAACTTTGAATTTTTTATAATCTATATATTATTGATGAATATTTAGTCTTAGGATTTGAGACTATTTCTGATATTTTAGTACCTTGGCTAATGTTCTTCACATGTGTATATAACAAACAACCAGAAACACCATGTTCAAGGAACAATAATATCCTATACCTAGGTAAAATAATCCTTATTTTAAAGACTGATTTAAGTGTGCTTAGCACATTGCAATTACCTGTGCCTTTGAATCATAATCAACAAAGTGATATTGCTAGTTCTCTTCAGTATACTTTTCAACTCATGACGTTCAATATGACAGGTTTTCAGTTTTGTTACAGAAAATTTAGGCAATCAGAAGACATATTAAATATCAAAGACACTTTTTAAAAATCACAAGCTCTTTTCATTTTGAGGCTAGACCAACATAAAAAAAGTGTGGGCCTGGCTGAGAGCCAAATGCCTACTAGTCACACCTCTTTCATTGAAAATCCCCCCTTGGTGTCTGGAGTGACAGCTTGCTCTTTCATTCTATGATGGGAAATTCAAAGAAAACAATCAAATCTAATTTTTCCTCATAGAGAATTTGTCAGTAATATAGAACAATATTATTTTATACATAAAAAGATAGGAAAAATAGTGAATCTAGTGTAGAAATTAATAAAATATGTTGAACTAATGTTTTTACATCTCAAATATGTTTTATTATTGTACATACGACGCCACAGAAAACACTCCTTTAAGCAACACATACTGATGTATGACTCATGTTCTAATACATATTTGATTAAATGTAACTCATTCATTTATTATTCAGCACCTCACTAAGACTCAGGTATGTCTACCTTGAGTTGTATTCCTCTGTAATGAAACTAAATCCTTATAACAAAACTGAAAACCTGTCTTGAACTTTTTTATGAGTTGAACATGATTCTGGAGAGAACTAACAATGTTAATTGATTGAATATACTTGTTAGTTGCAGTGCCTTTGAAATTTCTAAATCCCTTATTGCCTGAGCTGTCACAGGTTCACTAGAAGTAATCATTATTGTCTCTGTTTTATAGTGCTTTCTGTGACTCTTCCTTGGTCACTTCCACTGATCATGGATTGCATCAGATATTCTAAGATCTACCGACTTTCATCGAAGTGATGTTTCAGAAGTCCATATCCAGTTCTCAGTAAGGAACTCATCCTAGATTCCCTGTAGAATTTCTCAGATGAGATCATAATTTCTTTTAGGAGTTGCCAGAATAGTTTTGAAACATGGACTGGGTGAGACAAAGTAACTCTAAAATGGAGAATATGCATGGGGAAAAAATGTACTTCTGCAGCAAAGCACACAAAGTATGATGTGATTTCTATTTGTACAATATTATAGTTTATGAAACAGCTAAATATCCTTAAATCAGCAGGCTGAAGTAGAGATTCACTCCTAGAGAAGCATGCAATCAGCATTCTTGTTTCAACTCCTCACTTGCTTGCTTAGCTAGACAGATAAAGTCTTGATGTTGTCTTGGGGATGAGTTTCTTCACTTCTTTAGTGGAGCCTGCAATTAAGGTCAGATGCTCTGAATGAAGACAGAGCAGTGAACTGGTCAGTTCTGCCTCATCACCTTTCACGTCTGCTTCAGGAGGAACCTTCAGAAAAGTATCTTGTCATCTTTAGGACCAGATTGAAAATGAGTAGGCTATATAATCTATACTGCTACATGTATGACCAAATCTCCATTGCTGTGCAAACCAGACTGGTATGATAGAACAACTTAAGACCTGATAATAATTATGTATAACTACTTAAGATCTAATGATAATTGAACACTACCTGAAAATTAAAAATATTGAATGCATTTTATTATGAAATATTTTTGAATTTATGACACCATCATTGATTTTGCTTGATGAAAGGAGAAAACATATCTTTAAGGAAATTCCTTGTGTATTTCTAGTTTGTTTCATGATATCTGCTAAAAAAAAACAAACCCATTTACACAACTTACAATAGGAAATGGCTTTATTGAGATGTTCATATGCCATTCAATTTATCCAAGTATACAATTTAATTGATTTTAGTATATTTAGAGTTGTATAATTATCACAATAATCAATTTTAGACTATTTAATCATCTTAAAATAACCTATATATTAGCAACTACCCCTAATTACTCTCCACTACCCCAGCCCTAGAAATACACTAATCTGTCATCTTTCTCTATGATTTTGTTTCTTCTAGACATTTTATAGAAATCAAATTAAATGATGTTCACAACTCACTTCTTGCATTTTTTATATCAAATTTCAATGACTGAATTCCTTCAGTTGGCATAATGTTTCCAAATTTCCTCCATGCTTTAACATGTACAAGTACTTCATCCTTTTTTTTTGCCAGATAACAACCTACTTCTCTAAATGTATATCAAGCATTTTATTTATCCAGTTATCACTTGTTGATACTTGGGTATTTCCATTGGCGGGTTACCTTGAATAATGTTACTATAAATACATGTGTATAAGTTTTTGTGTAGATATATTTTCATCTCTTGGATATTTACCTTAGTGTAAAATGACTGGGTAATACTGCAACTCTGCTTTATATTTTGAGAACTACTAAAACTTTTTTAGTTGCTATACAGTTTTTAATCTGTTTGAATTTTGCTCCATCCTCACTAACAATTGCCATACTGCTTAAGTGAATGTTAAAAGGAATACTTGAAACTTTTTTTTATTAGTCTTTGCAGTTTTAGTCTGTCTTAAAAAATAGTAAGACTTCTAATACATAAACTAGGGATATATTTTCACTTATTTAGGTTTTAATTCCTTTCATAAGTTTTGTAGTTTTCCTGTTAACATCTTTGAAAGTTTTGTTGTTTGTTCCTAACAATATATCTTCAATGGGATTAGTAATAGAAGTGATTCCATAATTTTATTTTAACAGTAGCTTAATTTATCAGTAGCTTACAGAAACATAATTATTATACATTCATATTTTATTATATAATATTAACATGTTCATCCATCCTAATAAGTATGTGTTAGAATTCTATATGCAAATCCATGTTATGTGCTAATGGAGATGATCTTACTTCTTCCTTTCTAATAAGCATGTATCTTTTTAAATTTTTCCATCATGCTCTGGTTAGAACTTGTAATAAAATGTTGAATAACAGTAGTGAGAGTGTGTCCATCCTTTCCCTATTTACAACCTTATGAAGACACAATCACCATCAAGTTCAATGCCAGCAATGGTTGTTTCATAAACCACTTTTTCTTATTCTGCCGGATGCCTTTTCTGTGGCTACAGAGATAGTCATGTGTGGTTTGCATTTAATCTATTAGTGTGATGTATTACCTTATTTTTCAGATAATATGCCTGGGTTAAATATCACTTGAGCATGGTATAGAACAGAGTTTTTCAATACATTAGTGAACTCAATTTGCTAATACATTATTATGTGGTAGATCTTTTCTGTCTAAACTCACAGAAGAGTCAGTATTACTCTGGGAATGCTCAGAAATGAATACACTGTTTAAAAGAATTTCTAAGTCTAGAAGGAGGTGCAAACCTGTAACCCCAACTACTTGCAAGGCTGAGGCAGGAGGATCAGAAGTTCAAGACAGGCTGGGGCAATTTAGTGAGATACTGTCTCAAAATAAATATAAAAAGGGGAGTAACTCGGTGGTAGAGAAACCCTGGGTTCAATCCCCAGTACTGGAAAAAGAGGGAGAAAAGGGAATTATTAATTTTAGAAACTACTTCCCAGTTTGGGGACATTGAATAAATTAATTACCTTCATTATTCAATGTCATTCTTACTAAAATTGTATTGTATTATAAAGATAATTATTGGAGCTGGTGTTGTGGCTCAGCAATCAAGCACTCGCCTAGCATGTGGTAGGCCCTGGGTTGGATCCTCAGCACCACATAAAAATAAAGAAATAAAATAAATGTATTGTGTCCAACTACAAAAAAAATGATAATTATTATAGAGTGTATAGCATAGAACCTGACACATTCTAGTGTTATATAAATGTCCTCTCTCCCTCATCTCCCTAATTTCTCCTCCTCTTCAATCTCTGAGAAAATAGGACTACCTTTCCTCCCCATTTTGGCCAAGTTATTTGTCCTTGAACATATACCCACCACAGGAAGAAAGTACTTCAGATTTGGGGATGGCACTGGCAGATCTAAGAAATGAACGCATGATATGTAGCTTTTGATTCATCTCCTTAAAACCCTTATTTCCTCTTGACAGGCAGAATCACAGCCTCTGGAACATGTACTTCTTTTTTGCTGGTAAAGCACTAATACTTTTACCTTTTCCTCAAAACTCTGCCCTTGTTATTGGATTGGCATTGGGACAAGGACTTTTGGTAACATTCTTATTAATACCCATGCATAACCTGCTGTAGCTTGATTATAATTGTGTCACCCTGTTACAGGCAGTGGCCTTCCGTGAGGCATAGTGGGGATTTTTCCTTTACCATAAATCTTGTGATAAGGCTAGAAAAATTTCAGACCTGTCACTCAGAATAACAGGCATGAGCTTAGTAGAAAATAAATGGAAAAGGGGAAGAGTGGATACTCTCAGGGACAAAGTGGGTCCTCTCAAAGATGACAGGGATCATGTACCTCTTCTGCCCTCCACTTTTATTGCAGTCCCAGGGAAGTTTCCAGAGAATCCCACCTAGGACACCTCTTTACTTTTGACTGACAGAAGGATTATATCAGACTTTTAAGTCCCTATAGCCATGGCAATTCTAGTTCACTATGGCCTGTGTTGACTGGTTATAATTTGATCCTGTTCTTACAGATTGTATGGTTGAGGAATTATCCTTATTTCCCCTAGTAATGGGATCTGAACTGTGTGTCACAAATGCCCCCCATGAAGGTAACTTGTGTTCTCCTTACCCTTATTTCAGGGCCTGCATTTCTTCTGCAGATAACAGATACTTTGCTGAGAAATATAACATTTTGTGTGTGAATTAAATCCAGTCAGGGTTGTAGGTAAATTGCTGTTAAAAATGAAAGCATATGGGAGTTAGCAAGTGGACCCATTTTATAGAATTATTCCCCAAACCTCATGTTCCCCTGTTCATGTCTCTCTATTCTTTACCACTTCCAAATTTTGTGTGCTGGAAATTCCATCCCCAGAAAGTTACTATTGTGGTTGTATATACCTTTAAGTGGTGAGGCCTAGTGGGGGTTACTTTGGTCAGCTAGAGTGTGACTTTTAAATGACTATGGGACCCAAGTCTCTCCCTGCTTCTTGGCTCCTATGTAACCACTTGCTTCAACCTGTCTTCCTTCCATTGATCTCCACCATGAAGGGATATTGCCAAGTCACAGCCCTCAACTAATCCTCTGTAAACTGTTTGAATTTGAACATCCAGAATTTCCTCTTAATTAATTTTTGCAGAGCATTTTGTTATATTATCAGAAACTGACAATACAATTTATTAATAATTATTTTGAGACATAAAGATAGAACACCCACAGGCAGCCAAAAAAACGGTCTAACAGAATATCAAGCTTCTGATCACATATATTCCAAGATACAAGGAGTATTCCTTAACATCCTCTAGACCCACCAACTGCAAAAAGGTGATTTCCTTGAGCCAACAAACTCTCATCTCCATCCTTGTGCAAATAAAGACTTACAAACCACTTTCCTTTAGATTTGCTGAAGACAAAAATAGAGTTGATTGGCTCCTTCTGAATCCTATCTTTATATGTCATCCCACCAATCAAATATAAGGATAAATCAAGCTCATAAAAACTGCTAGACCATAGACACCCATTGACAATCCTCACTTGGGACCCCTCCTCTTTAGGAGCTCAGCTTTCTTTATTTATATTACTCTCATAAAGTCTGTTACTTTGTTCTCACCCATACATCTGTAGATTTCATTCTTCAAATTCACAAAACAAATAATCTAACTAATCATTCTCCATATTAAATGATGATTTACATTATTTTCAATAAAGGAAAACAGATGGTCATTACCCTTATTAAGTTTTATATTTTGTTTTGTTATGTTTCTATTTTTGTATATTCATATCTAGTAATATACTACTTTAATAATTAGAGAGTGTGTGTGTATTTTTGTGTGTGTTAACCCAACTCCAAGAGATATAATCTTAAAAGTTAAGTTTCTGTTAAAAATAAATGACAAATAATGATTTTTTTTCATCATACTGAATAATGATGTGTTACTATAACTTTATGGGACATTGACTAAAAGAATAAATCCAAATAAAAAGCTATCCTAATATTTATAATTAAATTTTACAACAAAAATCAAAGCAGATTTGTTGCAAAGCAAGGGCATGCACAGAGCGAAAGTTATCTTAGAAGTTATGAATCATCAGGTCTTTGCACTCACACCAAATGGATCTCACAAGTAGCTCAGTGTAGTAGGTATGGATATTAGAGGGAATGGAAAGGGGATACTCTCAAAGGAGAAAGGGAGAGCATGGTCCTCTCAGAGAAGAGAGAGACAGTGTGTCCTTCTTGTCCTCCTGTTTTGTTGAGGTCA
Source organism: Marmota monax (assembly GCF_021218885.2). Lineage (NCBI taxonomy): Eukaryota > Metazoa > Chordata > Mammalia > Rodentia > Sciuridae > Marmota > Marmota monax. The sequence goes on from NW_026694610.1 coordinate 8,891,680, forward strand.
CAGGGAAGTTTTCATAGTCTTGCCCAGGGACACCTCTTGAATTTTGACTGACAATAGAACTGCATCAAATTTTCATGTCCTCATTGTGCATGATTTTACCCAGGAAGGGAAGATTTTACTATTATAATGAAAAGCTAAAGACCCAAGTTAACTCTGGAGCACATTAGCCATCACAGACTGGTTCTAATTCAAACTTGTTCTTATACATTTCCTTGGTGAGGGAAGTTTCTTCTAATTACAGAACTCAGAGACCTTGTTTTCTGAAAGTCACAGAAATATTCCCTTTGAGAGTAACTGGTCTTCTTATTTACTGGAAGGAGACTTTTGACCCTGCATTTCTCCTACAGATCACTTTGTTCACCAAGGACTGTAGTAGAATAGCCTATTGACTGAATCCATGAAGGGTGGGAACATCCTCAGACAAATTGCCCTTTAAACGAAAGAATGTGAGGGTCAGCACAGTACACCCAGTCCACAAAACCATCAGTTCAGCTTCATGTTCCCACCACCCCAGTGTGTCTGCCACCTCACCTTTAAATGTTTAGTGTCTCAGAAGCCCATACAAGCAGTTTCTATCTTAAAATGTTCAAATTATTTAATGTTCAAATAATGTTATCAAAGCCTGTAATTATTTTAATGATTATATGGATTTCCATTTATTTTAAACCCTTTTTCTAAATTTTAAATATATACTATTTTAATATTGCCTTAAGGAATTTTCCATGTAGCAATTTTTATAATTACTGTATTACTGAGTTTATTAAAAGAAATCCTGAATCAGAATGTTATGCTCTTACTAGCTTTTTTTCTTTTTTTCATTTAAATACCATGCTCCATTTTCAAGATTTCTTTTAGTTATTATGTGGTCCATAGAGATTCGGGTGATTTTCTGGGTTTGTGTTAGTAAGGCAACATTGTACCATATGAACGACTACCTGTAAGAACTAGCAATATTTTTATTTTACCCTTTATATTTACTATATGACACTTAGCTTTTTCATTGTGTTACTTCAGGTTTAATGGATATTTCTAAGGCTAATTACCACTTTTCTATATTTAGTGAGAAAGAGAACATATGAAGATAAAAGCACAATGTGATATTTATGAGATGTCAGTATAGTCTAAATACAGAAATTCCCTAATTATCTCAGGAATATTCATGAATATTTCAATGTTTTTCTAAGGATTTTGCTTAATTGAACAAAAGCTGATTACACTTGCCATAAGTTAATGAGAAACTGGAATTTGCCTCAGTACAAATGTGATATTAACTTTAGCATGAAATCCTACAAGAGGAGTTTACTATTAATTATTATTTTATTCTATAATACAGCCTCAAAGAATTCCTTATAAGCAGTTGGGAAGTGATATCTTTGCATATACAATGCTTTAATAAAATTATATTGAAGTTGTTATTGTTAACCATATCACCAAAATTTGAAGGACTGAATTTGCATATTAAATTCATTTCGATACAAGCACAGCCACGGGCTGTGAAATGGATTATAGCTTAAGTACTTAGCACAGTGTCAGGTGTCTGGTGTGCAATGTATCATTACAAGACAGTATTACCCATGGAAATTCAAAGTTGTACTGTAGGAAGCCACATTTTAAAATATAGTTTCAAACATAGGCAAGCTGGCTTTATGAGCACAAGCCATTCTCCTGTTTGTTCCACAATTGTGATTCTCAACATTAGTAACTTTTTTTTTTTTTTTTGCATTAGGTTCCCCTGGTAAAACTTCATGGTTTTAGCTTTTACATTTACCATTTTTCTTGGAAATAAATTATGGTTGCAGGTTGCTCCTGTCTTCCATATTTAAAATCAATGCCCCCTATTCCATGTAGACTGGTATCTGCATTTATAATTTCAGAAGACAGACAAATAGGAAACAATTTCTTTTTTATTTCTTTTCTCTTCAATTGGCCTAGGTGAGGCTAGTATCAGTTCCAGTGGGAGGAGACATCCAGAGCATTGTTGAAGAAACTGGACAAATTTTCAAACATAGAAGGATACATTACCCTGACTCATTTCTAATATGAGCCTGATGTACAAGATAAAGGATGAGATAAGGAAAAAACAACAAATAAAGAGGTTTATGGAATTAAATGCAAAATTTGAAACACAATGGATGCAAAGTCAATGTGTTAAAAAAGATCAGAAAAGCATGCACAGATAAATTGAATCATACACTGAAAGTTAAAGATGAGGTCAATCTAGGAAAAATCTTTGAATTTTCATGTGATGTTTGTCCTATCAGATTGATAGGATATGACTGGGGCTGTTGTTTATTTGCAGTTGAAATTTCTTTATGCCTTTCTGCAACCATTGCATCTACCAGAGCAAAGTGCTGCAGGCCATAGTCCCCCTAGTTGTTTCTAATGGTTTCTAGTTTTCTTTTACCTTCACATTCTACATTATCTCTCTACTCCTGGATGTTCGCTTATACCCAAAGTTTCTTAGCTATAAACTCAAAAATACTGTCCGGGAGATATCATCAGTCAACAAGAGTGTTCTTTTCTTTTGACTTAATGAACCATAGAATCACTGCATGCCAGGTTTGTGTTCTTGGTGTTTGGATTGTTTATGCTGTGTCAATATCTACTTCTTCATCATAGTGCTGTGGCTCTGTGAACCTGATCCTTCATCAAGCCCCATTCCTGAGTTTCATCTTGACTACGTACACTACTATTCCCCTTGGTAGCTCAGAGGTCTTTGTATTGTGCTTATACAGAGAACTATGCTAACTATTATATCACTGATTTATTCAGCAGGCACATGTTCATATTCGTGATAATGAAGTAAAGATGGAATTAAATAAGATGGGGTTACATCAATTGTGTTATCACTGCAGCTCAACAAGGAAAAGGATGGGGATGAGAAATATCAATGAGGGTTTATTGCTGTATGAAAAATGACAGAGTAGCCAGGCACAGTTGTGGGTGCCTGTGATTCCAGCTAATCAGTAGTGAAAAGAGGGAAGGACTTCCAGGCCAGCTTGGGCAACTCAGTAAGACCCCATCTTGAGAGAGAGAGAGAGAGAGAGAGAGAGAGAGAGAGAGAGAGAGAGAGAGAAGACAGCAAAATTCAGGCTGAAACTTAGAAACATAGAGGCCAGAATGTGGTATAACTTGAAAATAAAGGGCCCACTATTAATTTAAGTTAGAGGTTTCAAGGCAGCCATAAGAGTCTGATATGCTTAAATTTATTTACATGAAAGAGTCTGTCAGTGTTTCATTTAGTTCAAAATCATATAATTTATCATAGCAGTTATGAGAGAAGACTTTAGAGGTAGTTGAACTTATATTTGAATTTAGATTTTTTCTTCCTTTTAGTTCCATAAATTTGAATAAGTTAACTTTTTGGAATTGTGATATTTAAATATATGAGTCAAAGCTTATAGTTGCAGGCTACAGAAACAAAATTTAGAAACTTTGTGGGGAAAAAAATTATTATGAGAACACAAATTTTTTTGAATTGGGTATCACTTAGCCAGGAAAAGAACCACTGCAAATATGAAGCAGAATTAAGAGTAAGTCTGATTAGAATGTGAAGGGTCAACATCAGGGCTGTGAACTTGTGAGCACACACGTCTACTGGCACTGGACGTAGCCTCTGGTACTGTCTCTGCTGCCACCTGAGGAAATGTGTTTGCATTGCCACCTAAGAACAAATGTTTTTCATGTCCAAAACAATGGAAATTAAAAGGAAAATGACATGTTGTAACAAAAACAAAGCCACCTCTCCAACAAAGTCTTTTTCACCTTATTGAATGATGTACACCAATATCTCTATACCTACCCTAACAAATAGCTCAACTTTCTTAGTTCTACCAATATCTCCACAAATATCTTTAAGTGTTTTAGAAACATGGTAATAAAATTTTTGGAAAGGTCTCTTTCTTAGGGCATTTGAAATTCGCTTTAATCATAGTCTTCAATTTCTGTGTTACACTCTTAATTTTCGAAAAAAAAATATTATTTTTTTTAATTCTAGGTTAAGAGGTTTATGCTTTATGTTTTACTCACTTTAGTAAAACATGCCTTTATTATTTATGGTCAAAATAGGTAAGGTAGTGAAATATTCAAAACATGCTGGTGGGATAGTGGCTTCCAAATAAAAAATTGTAAAATTTTAATATTTTAAAGCTATACAATACTTTATTTTTTAAGTTCTGAATTAATGTTTTAAAACTGTGGTAAGTATTTTTATATCTACTAAGTTTGTTGAGACATCCTTTTATCATAGAAAGTAGGAGCTTACCATATGCGAGCAAAATTTGCATATTATCTTTATTTTCTTTCTGAGATAGTATATCTAATGATTAAAACAAGGGGTTTTAGAGTTATAAAAGCTATGTGATGCTATGTATCAATGCTCCATCATTTACCAACTGGGAATTCATTATATCGAAGAGGCTCAATTTATTTGTCTTTATAATGGAATAATAACATATACCACATAGGGTAATGATTGAACACCTCAGAGAAAGTATCTTGGAGATGTTTTTTAAATGATTCCAACTCAAAAGATTCTAATTTTGTAGATAAGTGATGTTTCCCTGTATTGTACTTTTATCCTAAGAGCATCTATTGGAGACAGTCTTCAGACCACACTTAGAAAAAGTCAGATTTTTTTAAAATGTTTCTACTTTAAAGCACTTAGAAAAACAATATGTAGAAAAATCTTAAAAATTAATGTAACTATTATTAAAAATAACCCTGAGACAGAAAACATGCATTTGAGTATATTTATGTATGTGTTTGCAATTTTTTTTAAACTTTTAACTCTATTTTTGTTTCAGAGTCCATGCACAAAATGCAACATTTAGCTTTCAGCTGCTTCATTAGTAAAAAAAAAAAAAAATATTTCTAGTAATTTTAATTTAGTTTCACATTTTAAAATTTGCTGATGGTACTAGATGTCTATGTCTAACTTATTTTTGTTAATTTTAGGTCCTATGAAAAATAATTCTGATGCCATGATTATAAAATGATAGAATCTTAATACTAAAAGAATTACTGAGTAATCCAGTATAGAATCAACAAATTCAAAAATTATGTAAGTTTAAGTTTCAACAAAAGATTACAGTTGAATTTAAACTGAAACAGATTCATTCTCATTGGATTAAAATCATGTTGTTAAAATAGAGGATAGTATGAAAAGTTTATGACATTAGGATTAATAATGAACTCAAAATTGCACGTTTTTTTTTAGTTTTAGGTGGACACAATATCTTTATTTATTTATTTATTTATTTATTTATGTGGTGTTGAGGTTCAGGATTGAATCCAGCACCCCATGAATGCCAGGCGAGCATGCTATCGCTTGAGCCACATCCCCAGTCCCTAAATTGTACTTTTTAAACTTCACTGATTTAGATATAATTACATAAAGAATATTTTGATTATTAAGTTAATAATTCAACTTTAATGTTTACTTCAAGGTCTTAGATATAGAAATTTTCTACTTATGATGTTTGTGACATTTAAATTAAGCATTAGAACAAAAAATTCACATATTACCACAAATGATTTTTCAACATTAATAAGGAAAATTGTTGTAACTAATGTTGATTTTTCAACATTAATAAGGAAAATTGAAATTAGTTTCCTTATGTGCTTAATCTTGATATTGTTCATCAAATACTTTTGTCATTGACTCCTTTAAAAATATGTAGAAACTTAATTGTCAAAAATTCTGCGTCAGTTTTCCTTTCTTCAGTGTTGTATCTTTAACACTACTTTCTGTGTCTTATGGGATAATACAGCTTTGAAAAGAAGATAAACATTGACAAGTGGAAGGAGTTTTCTGGTCACCTGAAGAATAGATTTCCCACTTCTAATTAATCACATGTCAGCTGCTGGGCATGTGTAATTAATGGCACATGCCCCCAAGGCTATAATGTATAAACACATTGCTTATGTGGTTAGAGAAATATTAGCATGCTGATGATCACTGCAAATGAGAGCATGTTGTTAATTCTGCCCTTAACTATAGAAGGTATTATATTTACTCATGGCAGTTTGAAAGGCGCAAAAAGATTAATCAGAAATAGAAAATACTGAGTGATGCAGCATAAATGTGATGGAATATACATATAATGTATATTAAATTAAGATACAATGTATGAGTCTACATTTCAGTATTTTATTTACTACTAACATGTCATAAACACAATGAAAATAATTAGAAAAACTATGGGTTCAAATAGCTTCTGAAACTCTTGCTATCTATGGGTGTTTAAGAGAATTGATTAATTAATGAGTCATGTTTTTCACAAATAAAAAAAGCATGCATAATCCCAAGAGTAAATATATTAAGACATATGAATGAGAAGTTATTTAATTGTAAGTTTAACCTGAGAGAACAGATAATATTACAGTTTGTACAACACACACCAAAGTAAAAGTGACTTTCTAAGCAACAGGATGCAAAATCATTACCCTATTCTTATAATGCAACCCATGTTTATTTTAAAAAGTTATCAGAGAACAAGAAAGATAATGCATCTAGAGAGAGCTATTGATTTTCAACAAACTCCCTACCAAATTTTGAAGAATTGGGAGGAAGTTGTGGGGAATTTGCTACAAACTCTAGACTATAGTGGAAAAACATAAGATGTTCCACTCAGAAAACTGGATACAAACTGCAAGAGGGTCAGGATAACTCAATTTAATACCTGCATACTTCAAAGTTTGACAAATTATACATTTATCTGTTTAATCAAGTCAAGATGACTTGAAAACACTAAAAAACAAACATCTTTACCCTGAGATACAGTGCCACCTGTGTTCCACAACACACTGAATCCTTTTAAATTGAATTATGTTTTTAAAACAGGGGTTTTGTTTCTGCATTTTGAACCAAATGAGTCCAGGAAAGTATGCTCAAAGAATACCTTTATCCTGCTCTTTTAGTTTTCTCCATTGGGAATAATGATACCTACTAGTTAATACCATAATAAAATTTATACATTTGCACATTTTAAAAGAATAAGTCTTATTAACTGTTTTTCATTGCAAAACTGTCAAAGATTTCTATACCAAACTTTTTTTTTCTACAAGAGAGGTTTGACCATTGTATGAAGCTTTTACAAAAATTGTGCTAGTGTTACTTAATCATTTCTTACTAAACTGTTTTTGGAGCAAGATGATAAATGCATATCCATATGCCACTGGTGAATATATTGTTGCTTTTCAACTTTTAAGTGGTAAGATGAATAGAATTATACTACAGGAATATTATGCAAAAATGATACAAACCAGTAGGTGGTCTTGAAAAAACAGGGTGCAATAATTTTTTGGTGGCATTGATTGTATGGTAAATATGGTATCACAAAAAAATTTCTCAAAATTTTCTCATGTTACCCAAAGCCATCCATATATTGAAAGGAAATATATCTTCTATTAATTTTTGCAGATATAAAATTTTAGTCCATAAACAGAAGCTAATAAAAATGCTATTTTTCTAAAAAAAATGGTGGAGAAGAAAGGCAATGTGGTGCAAACCTGTATTTCTAGTAGCTGGGAAGGCTAAAACAGGAGGTTCACAAGCTTGAGGCTAGCCTCAGCAACTTAGCATGGCCCTAAGCAATTTAGTGAGCGCCTGTCAAAAAAATTAAACATGGCTCGGGATGTGGCTCAGCAGTAAAGCCTCTTCGGTACAGGAAAAAAAAAAAGGATAAATATTGGTGGAGCAATCAGTCTTTATTTTAAAATGTAGATTAGCTAAATTGATCCAAAAAAATTGAAATTGGGACATAATTCCAAAAAATGTTGTTGTAATATATATTAGTATATTTTGAAGTAAATAATGGTAATATATATTTGAAAAATAATGTATTGCCAATACAAGTCCACCACAACATGTGGGAAGCAAGTTTATGGTACTATATAGAAGATTAATACCATCACTGATCCAAGATGGCGGGCCAGAGGGAGGCAGCATTCTGTGTCGCTCTGTGACCTGGGACTCGAGAAGTGTTGCTTCTCTATGAGCGATATCCCTGCTTCCACACAGGAATCACAACCACTGTGAGGTGCATGGCTCCAGGCCTCAGCATCAGAGTAGTTCTCCCAAGTACTCATCCGTGCAGGACTACCAGGTGCCAGAGCGGGACCATGACACCAGCACCTGTGCAACACTTTTGGCCACCTACCTGAGCAAAACACAGGATGTCTGGCAGCTACCCATGCACAGAATCTCCAACTTCCACTCCTGTGTGGACCCCCATCAACCAAATGGGGCTCCCCCAGTTGCCTCCATTTTGGGACTATGCAGCAACAGAGATAATTCCCTAAGGGCTGTAGCCCACCTGCACTGAGAAACTTCATACAGGCTCTGAAGACAGCCACAAACACAGGTTGCATGCTACAAACCCAGTCTCTGAACTCATTATCCAATTCCATTTCCCGGCTCCCCCCACCCACCTGACACCCATCACTGAAAGCAAATGCCTCTATCTTGGGTCACCTTCATCACTATCTTTAGTGGGGGCAAATTCCAGCTTGGAACTCCAGCTGGCCAGGTACCCAGTTTCTAACTCCCCACTCTTCCCAGCAGCCGTGAACCTGGCACAGAGACTGCCCAACAACAACAACAACAACAACAACAAAAATACAGCTCTCAGCAGGGCAGGTGCAGAGCACGCCCAAAGTGGCACACACAAGAGCCCAGGAGAGAATGCGTCCATTTTAGGAAACAATAAGGGAGAGGGTAAGATACAGTTTAGAGACTAACAGAGACCAGGAACTAGGAGGTCCTCAGGAGAGATAAGGACATAAGACCAGGCAGTCATATTACAGAAGCAGGCCCAAAAGAGATCCCTGAGGTGCAGTCTCCCTTCCGGGACTGGTGCATGCCACATCCCACTTCCAGGTGCCTTCCACCCAGGAACAACCCTGCCTTCCTGGTTACCTTCACCATCCTGAGGGAGGACATACCAGCTAACAAAGGCAAGCAGGAAAGATACTGATCTCCAACCAAAACAATACTTGTTTTTTCCTTTGAGAATTTTTTTTCTTTTTTTCTTTCTTCTCCCCCTATATTCTCCTGCCCTTACATCCCCAACACATGTGAAACCAAGTACTTTGTATGAATTAGGATATTCAGTATCAAGGTCTGAGACAACTGAATAATATATTACAGTTGTGCTGTATATTCTTTTTTTTAAATTCTTCATTTTTTTTCTTTTATTCTCCAATTTTTACTGTTTTAACATCTTTAATTTTTGTTAATATATAAGTGTGTTTGTTTTGTGTACACTACTGTCTTCCCTTACTTGTCTATCTAAAGTTACTACCTCTCTATTCTCCTGCTACCAACCTTCTTCTTTAGATTTCTCTTCCATACTTCCTAAGATATATAACTCTATATCCTCATCTCCTATCTCCTCAGCATATCTTGCTACACCTCACCCCTAGTTATTTATCCACCATCAGAAAATGTAAACCCTTTTACAAACATACTGATTATATTGTAGATAATAATCAAATTCATCATTTCTGTACTTTGTGATAAAACTGTAAATGTCTATTAGCAACTATTTGTTTGCAGGTGGTATATGGTTTATATTGAGATCTGTTAACATTGTGCTACCCTCAAAGTAGAGGTATTGAAACCCTACAGGTGCATGATAAGCCTATAGGGTAAAATACAGTAATGCCTTGGATCCACAGTGCTAGAAGGGAAGACACAAGAGCAACATGAAAAGACAAGGAAGTAAAATGCCCCAAACATATCAAGATACACGATCACTAGAATCCATGGGCAGCACAGCAGATGAAATTACAGAGAAGGAGTTTAGGATGTGCATAATTAAAATGTTCTGTGCATTAAAGGATGGCATAAGAGAGCAAATACAGGCAGAAAAAAACATTTCAACAAAACCACATCAACAAATGCAGGAAGGAAAAGATTACGTCAATAGGGAGATAGATGTTCTAATGAAAAACAAAAGAGAAATCCTTGAAATGCACAAAAAGTAAACCAAATTGAAAGCTCAATTGAAAGCATCACCAACAGATTAGATGACATTCCTTAAAAAAAGAAAAAGTCAACAAATAAGTGACCTACCATTATATTTCAAAGCCCGAAAATAAGAAGAACAAATCAACACCAAAGGCAGTAGAAGACAGGAAATAATTAAAATCAGAGCTGAAATCAATGAAATTGAAACAAAAGAAAACAATTTTTAAAAAATGAAAAAAAAACATAAGGTTGGTTCTTCAAAATAAATAAATTTGACAAACCCTTAACCATGGGGCTGGGGATGTGGATCAAGTGGTAACGCGCTTGCCTGGCAAGTGTGGGGCGCTGGGTTTGATCCTCAGCACCACATAAAAATAAAATAAAGATGTTGTGTTCACTGAAAACAACTTGAAAAAATAAATATTAAAAAAATTCTCTCTCTCTCTCAAAAAAAAAAAACAAAACAAAAACCTTAACCATGCTAACAAAGAGGAGAGAGAAAACTCAAATTACTAACATACATGACGAAAAAGAAAATACCACAACAGACACTACAGAAATAAAGAAGATAATTAGGATTTATTTTGAAAACTTCTACTCTAATAAAATAGAGAATATTGAAGGCAATGACAAATTTCTAGAATCATATGATTTGCCTAAGTTTAATCAGGATGATATATACACAAATTAAACAGATCAGTTTCAAGCAATTAAATAGTAGATGCAATCAGAAGTCTACCTACACAGCAAAGCCCAGGACCAGATTGATACACAGCTGAGTTCAATAAGCCCTATAAAGAAGTACTTAATACCTATTCTCTTCAAATTATTTAATGAAATAGAAAAAGAGGGAGAACTTCAAAACTCATTATTTTAGGCCAATATCACCCTGATCCCCAAACCAGCCAAAGACACATCAAAGAAACACAACTTCAGGCCAATACCTTTAATGAACATAGATGCAAAAATTCTCAATAAATTTCTGGCAAATTAAATTTGAAAACATATCAAAAAACATAATAGTGCACCATGATCAAGTGGGGTCATCCCAGGGATGAAAGTTTGGTTCAACATACAGAAATCAATAAATGTAATTTATCACATCAATTAACTTAAAGATAAGAACCATATGATCATCACAATAGATGCAGAAAAAGCATTCCACAAAGTACTGTCAAAACATTAGAAAAACTAGGAATAACAGAAACAAATCTCAACATTATAAAAGCTATGTATGCTAAGCCCCAGACCAACATAATTCTAAATGGAGAAAAATTTAAAGCATTTCCTCTAAAAATTGGAACAACATAGGGATGTTCTCTTTAACCAATTCTATTTAACATAGTTGTTGAAACACTGGCCAAAGCAAATAGACAGACAAAAGAAATTAAAGGGATACATATAGGAAAAGAACTCAAATTAGCACTATTTGCCAACTATATGATTATATACCTAGAAGACCCAAAAAACTCCACCAGAAAACTTCAAGAACTAGTAAATGAGTTTAGCAAAGTATCAGGATACAAAATCAATACCCATAAATCAAAAGCAATTCTGTATATCAGTAACAAATCTTCTGAAAGGGAAATAGAAAAACTACCCCATTTACAATAGCCTCAAAAAAAGAAAGAAAGAAAGAAAGAAACAAACAAACAAACAAACAAACTTGGGAATCAATGTAACAAAAGAGATGAAAGTCCTCTACAATGAAAATTACAGAACACTAAAGTAAGAAATTAAGAAGACCTTAGAAGTTGTAAAGATCTCCCTTGTTCTTGGATTGACAGAATTAATATTGTCAATATGCCCATACCACCAAAAGCCTACAAATTCATGCAATAACAATCAAAAAACCAATGACATTCTTCATAGAAATAGAAAAAGCAGTCATGAAATTCATCTGGATAAATAAGAGACCCAGAATAGTGAAAGCAATCCTTAGAAAGAAGAGTGAAGCAGGTGGCATCACTATATCAGAATTTAAACCACACTACAGAGCAATAGCAACAAAAACAGTATGGTACTGGCACCAAAATAGATTGGTAGACCAATGGTACAGAATAGAGGTCACAGAGATTAACCCACATAATTACAGTTATTTTATATTAGACTAAGGTGCCAAAGACATACATTGGAGAAAAGATAGCCTCTGTAACAAATGGTGCTAGGAAAACTGGAAATCCAAATGCACAAAATGAAATTAAAACTCTATCTCTCACCATGCAGAAAACTCAATGTAAAGTGTATCAATAACCTAGGAATTAAACCAGAGACACTGCACCTATTAGAAAAAAAAAAAAAAAGTAGACCCGAATCTCCATCATGTCAGATTAGGCTCCAACTTCCTTAATAAGATTCCTATACCACAAGAATTAAAATCAAGAATCAATAAATGGTATGGACTCAAACTAAAAAGCTTCTTCTCAGCAAAAGAAACAATCAGTGAGGTAAATAAAGAACAAATTTTTACCCCCTGCACATCAGATATAGATATCCCTAGGGTATATAAAGAACTCAAAAAGCTAAACACCAAAAAAAAAAAATAGCCCAATCAATAAATGTCCAAGGAACTGAACAGACACCCCTTAGAAGATGATATACAATCAATCAACATCATATAAAAAGTGTTCAACTTTTCTAGCAATTAGAGAATGCAAATCAAAACTAAGATTTCATCTCACTCAGGTCAGAATGGCAGCTATCAAGAATACAGACAATAACAAGGGTTTACAAGGATGTAAGGGAAAATGCATATTCATTTATTGCTGGTAGGACTGCAAATTGGTGCAGCCAAAATGAAAACCAGTATGGAGATTCCTTGGAAAGCTGGGAATGGAACCACCATTTTATCCAGCTATCCCACTGCTCAGTCTATATCATGCTAAGTGAATTTGGTCAATCCCAAAAAACAAAATGCTGATTATTTTCTCTGATATAAGGAGGCTGATTCATAATGGGATTGGGAGAGAGAGCATGGGAGGAATAGAGAAATTCTAGGCAGGACAAAGTGGTGGGAGGGGTTATGGGGGTAAAAAAGATGGTGGAATGAGATGGATATCATTGTCCTAATAACATGTCTGAAGACAAGAATGGTGTGAATATAATTTGTATACAACTAGAGGTATAAAAATTTTGCTCTATAAGTGTAAATGAATTGTAATGCATTCGGCAGTCATATATAACAAATTAGAATTAAAAAATAAAAATTATCTATCAAGTTGGTAGTAAAGGATTTATAAAACAGCTATTTTTCAATTAAAAGTAATCCTGTGATTTTTTGCATCTTATTTTATTTCTTATTCATTAACACAAAACATGTTTCTGATCAAAATATTGCATTCAGAATACTATGTCTGAAACTGTACTGTATAAAAGCAGTGCAATCAAAATATCATGATCAAAACATTACTGCCCTCCATACAAACCATCTAAATATTTTCTAGGCAATAACTAAAAGGTACACTGTGTTTCTGCCCTTAACTTATTCCTTCCATTTGATTCTTATTAGAATCCTGAAGGTATGCTTGCAAAACAATCAATCCTAAATTATTTATCTCTCAGCTGCTTTTTAAAAAACTATTTTTTCCTATAGGTTTTCTCTCTAAATGTCTTTCTGGGTTCATTTTGATCCCTATAAGCTGAACTATCTTTTGCTTTAAAGTTTAATAGTATATATAAGTGGGGTTCCCATTTTTTATGCTTATAGTTGGTCAAAGTTCAAAATTAAAAATTCAATCATACTCTTCCCTTCTAAATTTTATACTTAGAACTTCTATTATTGTTACTTAAAATAAAGTAAGGAGGAATTAGTGATTCCTGGGAAAGCAAATTCTCTCTTTATACAACATCATGGAATTTTGTTTGTCTCACATAAATGTTTGCAATTATCTTCATAATTTTAGTTTGTTAGCAACATTCCTTTTCAAATCTTTTTATATTTTAAATAGTATCAGCCCTTAATGTAGGACTGGGAAAAGTCTTTAATGTTGTCTAACTTTCTTTAAGGATATATGATATAATGAAAAGTAGAAAAATCAATTCTCATATTGGCTAATAGCTCAGTATAATGATGATCAAGCTTCTAATGATGACATCATCATAATAAACTAAATCATTTTATAAGTACAAGTGTTTAGCATTTCTCTGTTTGTAGCAAAATGTATCCTCAACTTGCCTATTTGATTCACCCTGTTTTATAAAACATGAAGTGATTTTCTTCAGGAAAAGGTTCAAACAAAAATTTTGATTTACAAAACATCTTGCCTTAAAGTTCAGAAATCAAGCCTGGATCCCTACATAGAGTATTCTTGAACAATGGGGTAAGCTATGAAATATTCTGGGGATGTGTGGTTCTTCCTACACTACTTGTTACCATGAGCATTACAGTCAATGATTCAGAACCTAAACCAAAATAATATCCACCTAAATTGATCCACATGATTTAACAGACATAGCCTAAATTTTTTTTAAAAAGTAACTATTTTCATTTTCTTTGATAATCAATAAACATCTTCCAGTCAGTAGATAAGTGTAAAAAGAAATAAACAATAGATCTAAGACCACTTTAAGGTATATGTCTTGTAAAAACAAAAGTAATTAGTAAAATGGAATTGGAACATGAGTTTATTTTTGTTTAATATAGTTAAAATTATAATTAAAAATAACTCATACCCATGATAAAAATAAAGTAGTTCAGATCAATTTCAAGCAAATGAGCTTTCAAGAGATAAGTAAATATAAAGCTCTTAATATTTTAGTGGCTCCACAAGTGTGTACGTGCACTTGCACACAAATATAATATCTTAAGAGGGAAAACACAAATTAAATATGACACTTAATTTTTCCTTTAGAAAATAAAGGAAATTACTTCCTCTCTCCTGTTTTCTCAAACATTTACTTTGTGAATCTTATATTTGTCACTTTCTTAAAGTCCTGAAAACCATTCCTTTGAAATGTAATCATAAAAGATGTAGCAGCCCTATCCCCATTTACTGGAACATTAGAAGTCAAATTTCTGTAGATTCCTCACTCAAAGTTGTAAAACTTCTCCTGTCATAAATATATGAGTTTATTTTTCCTGTGTATATAGCCAATTAGAAAACACAGGTTGCCACCTCAATTACCAGGTGAGTCTCGGATAAACCATGTGTGATGAATGGGTCTGTCAAGTCCTCTAACTTGAAGACTAATTGTTAGTCTTGAGAACACTTACATAATAAATTGTATCTGAGCGGCTGTGTAAAAGACTTTGAAGTTTTTCAGTATCACATTCTGATTTAATGTTTACTCAGTAATAAAACTATCTTCTTTCCCTTCTACCTTAGTAAAGAGATTTTCTTGGTTGGCAGGCTTTGAAGTTTTTAATGATATTTCCTGAACAATACACGTTTGTGTAAGCGTCTGTAATTGTGTGGGATTTTATTGTATGCTTGGATCTAGTCATTACAAAAGATGTAGTGATTGTGATTGCCTGTTAAATGCTGGGTCCGTCTTGCTTTGGAAGATGCTTGTGGCACACAAAGACAAAATTAAAACAAAACTGAAATATACAATAGCATGAAGATGGCTATCAGTGTTACAGAGTAAAAGTAGGTAATAAAGTAGGATAAGAATGGCTACCTTGACTGCTGGACATTTTAAATGGTGTATTCAGGTTGAGATGACTGAGAATGTGGCATTTGAGAAGATTTAAATAAGGAGAGAACCATACAGATATGTCTAATAGAAGTAAATATCAAACAGAGATAACAGTGTTAAGACCCTGAGTAGGAAAATGCCAACATCTTAGCCAAAAAGCAAGGAGGCCAACAGAGGGAAGACAGGCAGTCAAAGACAGTGGGAAGGAACAGAGACAGATTCCATGGTGCATTGTTAATACTAGTTGAAATGTTCCCACCAATTTATATTCATAAAATACTACTTAGATATACTGATCTTCAATATTATTATTAACAATACATAATAAATATTTTAGGTTCACCAATGTTTTTAGAAAAAATCGTATTTTACGTGGCTCTTACAAAAACAAACATGAACATATTTTATAGATATTTTAGACTTAATTCTATGAAATTTCAATTGATTTACTGAAATTTCCTTTTCTTATTAAATCACAAAAAAGTATATTAAAAGATGGGCATTATAAAATATTAATAAAAATCATAAATATTTCCTAGTATTTGAAATACGAAGCAGGAACTGATAAGTGGTTTGGCAAAATGTCATTCATTTTAAAACCATATTTTTCTTTGCATATTTTCTGTAAACAAAATAAATGTTTAAATTGTATTTTTAGAAGCCTAATTAGCATGTGTTAGAAATTTCCTTTGATAATTGTCCTTGGTTTCCTGGATGAGTTGGCTAATATTCAGATTAATTTTAATACTCAGTGATTAATTGTCTCTGAAATTATCCATTGGTTGAAAATAACTGTTCACGCAGAGAAAACTCTGATGGTTAATCACCACCACAAACATATTCAGAGCTTTTTCTAAGTCTTGAGAGTAAAAAAAAAAACTAGAATTTGCATGCATGCATTGGGAAAGAATTAAAATGAGAACAAACTGCTTATTTATTTGGATGAACAGAAAACTACCATTTTACAAAATATCTCATAAAAAATGAATGCTTAGAACCACCATTTGACCCAGCTATACCACTCGTCAGTTTATACCCAAAGAACTTAAAAACAGCATACTACAGGGATACAGGCACATCAATGTTTATAGCAGCACAATTCACAATGGCTAAATTGTGGAACCAACCTGGATGCCCTTTGGTAGATGAATGGATAGGGAAACTGTGGTGTATATACCCAATGGAATATTACTCAGCATTAAAAGAGAATAAAATCACGACATTTTCAGGTAAATGAATGGAGTTGGAGAAAATCATGCTAAGCGAAGTTAGCCAATCCCAAAAAACAAATGCTGAATGTTTTCTCTGATATAAGGATGCTGATTCATAACGGGGTTGAGAGGGAGTGGGGGAGGAATGGAGTGACTTTAGATAAGCCAAAGGGAAGGGAGAGGAAAGGAGGGAGCATGGGGTAGGAAAGATGATGAAATGAGATGGACATCATTACCCTAAATACATGTATGAAGACACAAATGATGTGACTCTACTTTGTGTACAACCAGAGACATGAAAAATTGTGCTACATATGTGTAATATGAACTCAATTGCAATCTGCTGTCATATATAACAAATTAGAATAAATTAAAAAAAATCCTGTCCAACTTCTCCCTTTTACTTCATCTTTGGGATATCTGCCTCAATAAGAATAATTCCTACTTCCAAGGATAAACACATGATAATCTTTATTTGAAGACAACTTGAAGAAATCTTCCAAATATAAAGTTTTTATATACTATACCTAAAGTGACCCTCTATGTAATGAATGCAGTGCCTAATTGAAATTTATGTTAATACATCACCTGAAGTCAGTTTTCTTATTTTATTTTATTTTTTAATCACTGGGACCAAAAGATCTGACAGAACATGTAGAGAAGGAAACTTTCTTTTGGCTCATAGTTTCAGAGATTCAGTCCATGGTCAGCAACTCCATAGCTCTGGGT
Organism: Marmota monax; assembly: GCF_021218885.2. Taxonomy (NCBI): domain Eukaryota; kingdom Metazoa; phylum Chordata; class Mammalia; order Rodentia; family Sciuridae; genus Marmota; species Marmota monax. The sequence goes on from NW_026694610.1 coordinate 8,909,230, forward strand.
CTGAGGTGAGTCAGAATCTCATGGTGGAGGGGATGGCCACAAAAATCAGCTCAGGACACAGCAATCAGGAAGCAGAGAGAGCTCTGCCCAACTAGGGCAAAATATGAATAACAGAGATACCCACATGAACATACTTCCTCCAACCACACCCCCTAGCTAGCTACAGTTATCGCCCTATTTATCCATATCAGTGGATTAATTCACTGATTGTTTTTCACCTCTTATAATATTAATCATTTCAACTCTAAAACTTCTTTCATTGTCTCACACATAAACTTTTTTGGGAGATATCTTATATCCAAATCTTAACACCATCTCTCACCTGATACTTCGTGATTTGTTTTGTGTATCCCACAAGTACTTCCCTCAGGGGATTGCCAGACATATTTAAAAGTTTTAGACAGGATCTTTTTCAAAAGAACATTTTATTTTAAGTGACAATAGAATAACCTTGATTTTACTGATTTGGTATTTACTTCCCTTCCACTAAAATAAATTTGAGTCAATGATTTTGTCAAATATCACAACATATTTATATGGAATACCCTTAAGAGATGTAGTTTTTGTCAGAAAAATTAGGTTTCTGCCTTTAAGATCAACCACATTTATCTGTTGAAAGGCATCTATGTTGGTTTTATAATTTAGCTATTGTGAATTGTACTGCTATAAACATTGATTTGACTGAGTTACCACGGTATGTTGATTTTAAATCCTTTAGGTATAAACCAAGGAGTGGGATAATTGGGACAAATGGTGATCCCATTCTAAGTTTTCTGAGTTATCTCCTTACTGCTTTTCATAGTGGTTGCACCAATTTGCAGTCCCATCGGCTATGTATGAGTATACGTTTTTCCACACATCCTTGCCAATACTTATTATTCTTGATAATTGTCCTTCTGACTAGAGTGAGATGAGATCTTAGTATTGATTTTAGATGCCCTTAAACAGACAAATGGATAAAGAAAATGTAGTACATATACAGAGTGGAATATTACTCAGACTTAAAGAAGAATGAAATTATGGCACTTGCATGTAAATAGATGGAACCAGAAGATATCATGCTAAGTGAAATAAGCCAATCCCCAAAATCAAAAGCCAAATGCTTTTTTTTCTGATAAGTGGATGCTGATCTATAGTGGGATAGGGGAGAAGGGAAAAATGAAGGAAGTTTGGTTTGGTTAGGGCAGGAGCGGGACTGTGGGGATGGGAAGGACAGTAGAATGAGACAAATATTTTTACACTATATACACATATGATTCCAGTATTGGAGTGACTCTGCGCCATGTACAGACAGAGGAATAAGAAGTTGTACTCCGTTTGTGTACAATATGTCAAAATGCATTCTACTGTCATGTATAACTAATTAGAACAATTTTAAAAATCAACAAGAAACCAAACCTGCCCTAATTATGTGGTACAATGAGCAGAAACTGGTATTGAGGATCATGCATGGAAGTGGTGAGGCTCAGAAAAGGAGAAATCTCAATATAATTGTGTAAATGCTCAATGGATTTCATAGGAAGAGATAAAATTCTCCTGTATGGTTGGGTTTAGAAGATTTGTACAAAACTTGATGATTAGGTCCTTCTCTCTGTCTGCACAAAATAAGTGTGGAAACATGAGAAGAGTTTAGAATCAGTGAAACAGATTATGGCTTATGTCTAAATTTGTATAGTAAGCATGTGATATTCAGATAAATATTCCATTTTGAATCAATCATGCCAAAATATTGTACTACTTGCAAAAGACATGGTAAGACAAAGAATTTTTCAGTGACCTCTGCATGCCCTTAAACCCTACTGCTCTTTCTTCTATTGTCTTCCTCTTTTTTTTTTCTTCTCAGCAGTGCTGAGGATCAAACCCAGGATCCTGTGCATGCTAGACAAGTGCTCTACCTTTGAGTTACAACCCCAGAAATTCCACTATGTCTGGCACATAAATTTGGTTCTTAACTGTTCCTCTAACATTTTAGAAGATCTATAATTTGTTAAAAAAATAAAACTTCCAATACAAAAAAATCAAACCCTCCTTTTCTAAGAACCATCTTTCACCAAATATTCCTTCAAATTTGTAGAACACTCACTGATTCAGTTCTGCTAAAGATGTATAAATATTCCTCCCTTCTTACCCAAATTAGAAGTCTCTTGTGAAACCTTCAAATGAAAACTTTGTTTTTTTTAATCTTCCACATCAGAGTAACTGAAGTTTAATATTTTATTGCAAAATTAATGTTTAAATGATCAAACAGAGTAAGTGACAGCAAATATGAAATGCAATATATAGTGATTATTCAACACTACTCTGTTTCAATAGCAGTCAATTCTGAGTTTGAAATAAACAAAGACATTTTGTAAATTCCAAGGTATAGATGGCTATACACATTTGCACTTTATTTTTCTATTAGAAATAACTTGGAGCTGTCTTTCTGGACTTTTCTGAAGCAGGATTCTACATAAAAATGGATATTTGTGTTTTAAAAAATGACACATACCTGCATGACCATCACATGGTCACCTTACCTATAGGTCACATTACAAAAATATTTAAAAATGATTTTTAAATCCTTCTTTTTCACATTTCCTAAAACAATTCTCTTTTGAGTTTTCTCTACCTTGAAATACAATGATAATCTCTGATTTTAGCTGATTGCTTTTACGATTCACAGGCAGACACTGCCAAATTCTATCATTTGCAATATATCTCAAATATTAAAGTTCACATCATTGGCTTTATATGAGATTCTTATTAAATTATCAATTTGATTTTTTGAGTATAGTTGTCTCCTAATTTTCTGTATTTCTACCATGCTTCCAAGTAATGCTAAAGTTTCTTGACCCCTGTCTGTAGTTTGAATGGTAGGGCTTTAAATATCCAGAGCTATTCCTTTAGTTTCACACATAGGCTACCAACATTTATGTTTCAGATTCCAGTAGGCAGTTTATGACTTTCTCTTTAACACATTGTCTTTTCCCAGGTTCCTCTGTATTCCTGAATTTGCCCAAATTTCATACAGAGTTTCCTGTGTCCTTTCTTTGATGTCTACTGTCCATCTCTGCAATGTGACTTCTTCCATTAACATCATGGAGTTTCTTAATCATTTTCCACTGACTTTTCCTGTTTGTGTGTTTACATAGAATTCTGTACATCATTCTTATCATTCTTCGTCATAATCATTTCCCTAACCAGGTATGTTTCAACTAATTGTTGTATTTCCCTAACCAGGTATGTTTCAACTAATTGTTGTATTTCCCAAATTTAGCAAAGCAAGTGGGATGAGCCAGGACAACATACATGTTTGCTAAATAATACAGAAAATAAGAGATAAAATGAAAATGGGAGTGTAAACATCAAAGGTAGAATTTGTTATTTTGAAAGTACATGCTTCAGATATTCATTTTCAATTATACTTAAAACGTCTATCACATGTTTACCCTGAGTTTGTCTACATAATATGTAGTTATGAGTCTCCATAGTTATATGGCCTCCTCGTTTCAGCTTTCTCCTATCAGCATAGAGAATATTCAGGCTGTTGTACAAAATAAGGATAGATGAGGACTCTAATAATAAAGAGTAATAACAAAATTTCATAAGAATAGTAATAGGCTATTGCAGCAACACATCTGCATTTTTATTAAGATCCACATACAATGTGAATCAAAGTTGTTGACTGAGAATAAAATCAACCGAGGTGATTACAAAGATAAATTTATTTGGAACTAATTAGGTTTGCAATCCAGGAAAACTAAGATTCAAGTAATCTTGAAAATGTGCTCTGAAGTTCCACATAATGGCATCTGTTTTTATAACCAAGAGCCTTAAGGAGGGGTGAAAATTACATCACTTGTCAGGAATTAGGATTGGTGCCGGCAAAAATTACACTGTTTTATAAGAAAGGAATTGGGTGCAGTCTCAGTCTTGGGGTAGTTTGTAGGAAGAGGTCTTTTGTACAGAATAGCATCAGAGGGTAACAAATGATGTTTTAGGAAATTACAGTTTGGTTCATTCCAAAGGTTTAGCCTACTTCAAATATTTGTTTGTGGATATATCTGAGTTCTGGTCAACAATGGCCTCCCGAATGCGTTCAAAATGCCCTGAGCTAATGTTACTCCTTTTTAACTTTTTTTTCCCCTTTCCAAAATTAATAGTGATGGCAATTTAATAGTGGTTTTTCATCTTTCACAGTTTCAGTACTCTTTTGCATGGATGAGGAAAATGCATCTTGGAAAGATGTAGAAGGTTCACAATAAAATAATTTGAAATGGAGACATTAAGATCAAAGGGAAAACCTACACATGACTCTGAACTAAATATTTCACATGCTATTCCAGGCTGTCCCCTACAGATGCATGTAAGTAATTTTTGTCTGTTTTTCAAACGTAAAGTTATTATTTATCTTCCCAAAATATATTCTTGGCTGATTTTTGTACTATTGAAAGTGACATTGTGAAAATCAGGTTAACTACCCAAGTAAGCACATAATATTAAACCTGCTCTGCTCCTTCCAGGACTGCTTTCCCCCGGCCATTGTGTTGAAAACACCTTGCCAACCTCTGTTCTTTGTGAACAAGAAAGTGTATAGAAAGAAATCACCTTCAGAGCTTAATGAATAAAACAGTCTTCAAGTGCATGAAAACACCCAGTAGGCTTAGTTTCTCATGTCTGCTCAAGGGAAGCTATTAAGTGGAAAAGAAGTAGATTTAGACTTTTAAATAGATACTACTAAGCACCAGTGTTCAGACTTTTTGACTTGATGTCGATGTATTGTTCTTTCAAACTTCTCTGCTATTTAGAATGCCAAAATATATAGATTTGACAAACATTGATTTAGCCATAACCCTAACTGCATTCTTACAGAGCAAATGACACGAAAGTCTGCACTATGACACAAAAATGCCTGCCAAGGTACGAATAACATATGCTTCTATGAAAGCAAATAAATGTCTTCTATTGCAAAATCATCAAATTACTTCTTACTAAACCGCAAGACTGAGTATTGCCACGTGATCCCAGCTTCTAATAACTCACTCTATATTTTAAAGCATTTTGTAGAGTTGAATTTCTACAACAAAATCATAAAATGAAACATTCAATTAACTCTAAGTGTCCCTGACTTATTGTTGAAAAGCTAATAATTCAAAATCTATTTTATTAAGGTTTCTTTTTTTTTTTAACTTATTTGAGTACTTGAAATACATATAGAGGTAAACAAAGGAATCTGGAGCAAATATCCAAATCTTAACATTGGCCACTAATTACTTGTTTTGCGGAAGCCTAATTTTCACCTTTGATTCCCCATCTACTCACCCGTGAAATGGATGTGCAATTGCATACAAGATGTTTGTTTTGATTATACAAGCTAATGAATGTAAAACTCTTATTAAAATGTTCATTTTATGAACATTATATAAATGGGAGTTGGTATTATTGCTATTATTTTCACTATTAAATTAAAGTTTTCAGTATTATTGTTATTAACTTACAACATTGTGCACAATTATTCAGATATTATGATAAACCCCCTCGATTTATTTACGCCTTGGTTCATTGACTCAAAGTCATTATAGAAGATTCTAAAGAATCATTGTTGACATCAAGCATAAATTTAAACTCACTGTTCTCTACTTACTAGTTGAATTTTTTAGTCAACATTTTTCATCCTTATGCATTTACACATATTACTTCCTCATAACTTTTTTTCCCCCATGAAGTCAGCATGTGAAGAATTTCATGGAAACCTGAAATAATGTTTTACTTCCCTCTCTCCCATAGTGATGGATATAAATCCCTAATTAAAACACTGGGAATAATGGTGTTTATTTTCCCAAGTATGATTTATATATTTCACTATTGTTCCAGGTTGATGAAAAGTAGTGTCTAAACTTTCCTCCTTGCTGGTGAAGTGACCATTATCTTGCAGATTAAGACATATAAAATTTCAACAAATGTGGCAAGTTGAAAGCTTGATTATAACAATGGAACATTTTCATTCAAGTGACATCCGAATGCTTAATGCCAGGGTCACCTGGCATAGATGATATACAAAACCACCTATGACCTGGAGACTGGACTTTCATCTGGGAATAACTTCTATGCAGCTAGTACAAGTTCAGGACACTTGAAAAATGTTCTATAACACTTCTACCCTTGGCTCCCTGGAACCATCTGTCTAGAATCTCCTTCTTACATATATCTTCTTTGGTTCTTTCTGGAAATGTTCAGTTTCTCAGCCAAAATCTATTTACTTCTATCCACAAAAGCACAGATCTAAATCCCCCATGTCTCTGATATGTAATCAGGGAAAAATTTAACATATTAATCTGAGTCTAATCACAGCTAATGTACACCTGGTATTCTGATCACACCCAATTTTTAAATACCTAGTGTTGGTGCTACCAGATATTAAAATATTGACATAGCTAGCTTTTGCAATATAAAAACACATTCATGCTTGTTGCTGTATAGCTTCATCCTTAAGCACCCCCTATCCCTTCTGCTGTGGTAGAATTTCATCTGGAAGTTCCTCACATACCATCAGAGTCTCCTAACCCTTGGTACAATGGAGACTCAGGGATTTCATGCCAGAGCAATGTCCAGTGTCAGTGATTGGCTCTTCCATGTGTTCCTAAGATGTTTCACTTTTCACAAAATGGTGTGGGGGATGAGACACAAAGGTTACCTGCATTGCAGAATTTTACTTAAAACATTTTCAGTTCTTTGTGTCTTCCCCCCAAATGACTGTCTTCCCAGTCAAGCCTCTAGGAGTATATTTGGTCTAAATATAGCATTCTTATTAACAATTTCATTACATGGTTGCCAATAAACATATGAGAAAATATTATGTTATTTTAAACATATTTTTATGAATTTGTTTTTATTACAGAAACTACCTGTAGAAATTTTAGCATAATGAATAAAACAATTTATATTTTAAAATTTAATTCGCTACACGTCAAAAGTATGATACTTATGACTATCAATAAAGAAGAAGTCATTGGAAGAGTGTTGCTGTGGTTTGGATGTAAATTGTCCACCAAAGTTTATGTGTTATACAATGCAAGAAGGTTCAGAGGAGAAATGATTGGGTTGTAAGAGTTTTAACCTTATTAGTGATTTAATCCCCTGATAGGGGTTAACTGAATGATAACTGACCTGGTAGGGTGTGGCTGGAGGAGGTGGGGCATTGAGGGCATAGCTTTGGGCTATATGTTTGTTTCTGGTGTGTGGAGTCTCCCTCTCTGCTTCTCTATCACCATGATGTGGGCTACTTCCCTCTGCCACACACTCCACCATGATGTTCAGACTCATCTCAAGCTCTGAGAAATGGAGCCAGCCTTCTATGCACTAAGTTCTCTAAAACTGTAAGCCCTCAAATTAACTTTTCCTCCCCTACAGTTGTGCTGGTTGGGTCTTTAATTCACAGCAGCAAAAAAGCTGACTAAAACAAGTGTAATGTTCTTAGGAAACATGTTTATTTCAATAGGCATATTCAGGAAGAAACAATTATTTAGTAAAACAAAATTTCTAAAAATAAAAAAATTGGAATATTATTGAAAGGTTAATGAAAACAATATTTACTAAATATATATTATTTGATTAGCAGATTTACATATGTGCATATATGTAAATATATATTTCAATTTTGCTCCTAAAACTTAAATGGTATGTGAATTCATATTGGTTAATGTTTTAAAGTACTTTGATTAATGTCACCCTAGAACTAACATGTAAATGAGTTTCCTTTTCAAGAAATGCTCTATTTAGATAAATAATTTCTATACTATTCTGAAAAAAATTTATAATGTAACTTTCTGAAGATACACTATACTATTTTTTATTATTTATATTAAAAGATATTTCTTATGTGATGCTTTGGTGAAAATGCTGTCCTATCAACAATAATCTTAATGCTTTATCTCATGTTATAGTCTGAATGTTGTGTTTCCCCCAAAAGTTATTTTATAAAATTCAATCCCCAACAAAAACACTAAGTGGTAAGAACTTCAGAAGGTGAGCAGATTTTTACAAGGTGCATGAGATTTCTATTCACACAGAAGAGGTCTTTCATTATGTGAACATGCAGCAAGAAAGAGACCTCTATAAGGAAAGGGTCCTCACCAGCATGGATCCTACCAATTCCTTTACTTTTGACATTCTAGCCTGAATAACTGTGAGAATTAAAAATGTATCATTTATAAGCCAACCAGTCTCAGAAAGATTTGTTACAGCAACCTGAAAAGACCAAGACAACTCATAACCAATTAATGAATCACATAAATGATCTTGGTTTCTTTCATAAATGTCCATTTGTTACCAAGGAAAACCCTTAAATACATCCTATAAGTATTGCTTAATGTTAGTTGACATAAAATCCACTAATTTTGGACATCAGACTTCTGGACACTACATTATTAATCTCCCACTGACTTTGTTGTAGAGGATACCTGTGACTCATGGGTTATGATGGTCACAGTTGCCTAGGTTACTGTCCAGAGACTTGAAGGCCACTTCTGCAGTAAACAGACTCTTCACTGAGTTTGCAGGTGTTTGAAGGGTGAATGAAATGGGATGAATGGCTTGGCAAACCTATCTGTCTTCAGATCACATCTGTATCCTTTGTTGCCTTACTGTTTTGGTCAGATTCTACTCAGCTCTGCATGTAGATATCAGACACTCGAGAAATGGTTTATCCAGAACTATAACACAGGATTACTTGACCTAGATTTGCCTAGCCTCTCTCCTTCCTTACCAAGGCTAACTAAAGACAACTTCCAGCCACCATGACTGGAAGCACCAGACCATGAAAAAGGGAAAAGAATTAAAATTCACGTTTCTGAAAGATCTCCACCTGTTCTCAGAAAAGACATGAATATTCTTCTCCTATGTTAGCTTATCTTCTGCTCTTATTATTCCTAACCTTTTCTCTAGAATTGAAAAGATTATTTGCAAGGCTTAAATCTCTTCATTGTAAACCCTCCTGACTTCCTTCCATCCTGTTTTTCCCTTGCTCCCATCCCTTCATGAATATTAAAAATTTAAGCCTTTGGTTGTCCATCAGTCAATGCCTCATGACAATTACATCAATAAATTTAACTCTTTAAGAATTGTAAATAAAATCCTGTCTGTACTAACCTTCTTAGCTCCTTTGTTTTTGATTTCTGTACTCAACTTGTGTCACATATATCAGTTTGATAATATATTATTTAAACATTAAAAATAATAGTTTTAGAAGCTAAGAAAACTTATTTTAAACTGGAAAACAAGTTAAACTATTAAAATAAGTCATTCTATCCTCAAAAGAGAAACTGGGGATAGAGATGGAGAGCTCTTACATCTCAAATCTTCAACTAAATCTTTGGTAATATTAAGGAATGGAATGGTATTGTGCCCAAAATTCATATATGTGAATTCTAACTTCAGTACTTTAAAATGTGACTATCTTTGAAGATACTGTCTTTAATCGGGCAGTTAAACTGTGATCATTTCAATGGTCTCTAATCCAACCTGACTGTTGTTTTTATAAAAGAAGATCAGGACAATCAGGACAGAGATGTGCTCACAGGGACACATGGGTAGTAGTTTCCTTGGACTTCCATAACAAAATACCAGGCAGTTGGTATCCTAAACCATTGACATGTACTTTCTCATACTTCTGGAGTTAAGAAATCCAAGGTAAATGGGCCACAAGTGTTGGTTTCTGGTGAGGTTCCTCTTCTTCCTTTGTAGAAAACAATTTTTTTTCTAGATCCTCACAAAGGTTTTTCTTTTTTTTTTGGGGGGTGCACATAAAAAGAGGTCTCTTGGTGTCTCCTAATATAAAGACACCAGTTATATCAGGTGAGTCTCATGAACTAATTCAACTTTAATTACCCTATAAAAAGTCCTGTCTCAAAATATGGTCATTTGGGGCTTAGGTCTTCATCATATGGTTCAATCCACAATACTATGTAAAGATAAAGAGAAAGTCACACTACCAGCCATAGAGAACCTACAGAAGAAGCCAAGTCTTTCAATTGCCCTAAGTGACCCCAAAGCCAGGTATCAGGCAGTTAGAGATTAACATGAAGTCTAAAACCCACCATTCACGGTCCTCTCTTATCAGGGTCTCTCAGCTGAAACCTTCCCCAGGTACCAAGACCTTCTTTGGGGGTGTAGGAGGATCATGAGGACAGAGTCTCTACTGTGCCTGAGTACTTAATAATATTTTTCATTTCCCATCTTCCCAGATCCTTTCCTTTGCCTTCTCAGGACTTGTAAAATAGCAGGAGTTTTCTGTTTAGATTTCCTCTGATGGGGAGATAATTCCCTCTGCATGTGCCAAAGCATACAACCTTGGCTGCATACAGATATTTAGTTAAAAAAAGAACATTTGGGGAGCCAATGGCATTTCTGTTTAGCCCCTTGTTTTTACATTTGTAAGGCACAATTAAAGGCTTAACCATTACTTTGATTTTGGCTTACGGTGTTGATGAATTGACAATTAGTCATGGACAAAGTGCTTAACATCCAACTGCTCCAGGACACTAACTTTGAAACTATTATAGATACTTCCTTTGGTAGGGTGGGAATAGGAAGAAAAGAAAAGAAGAAAGAGGGACAGATAGTGGAGATGTCAGTACCTGGTCAAGGTCAAGTAGGAAGGTGTCTAATGGTGGCATCTCAGTCACATTTCTAGGCACTTGAAGCACTTAGAGGTTGTGCAATGGTATGTTAAGACAACAGATTCTCAGGTTGCACTGCTTATCTGCCACATTAAAAAGCTGTGTGAACTTCTGAAAATTTCTTAACTTTTCTGTGCTTCAAATTCTGCATCTGTAAACCAGAATATATTGATAATTCATAGAGTTCTTATGAATGTTAAATAGTTGAAATATTTAAAATACTTTAACCAGATGTGGTGTTGCACACCTGTAATCCCAGCTACCTGGAAGACTGAGGCAGGAGGATTGCAAGTTTAAGCCAGTATGGACAATGTAATGAAACACTGTATTAAAAAAAATAAAAATAGAAATAAAAAGGGCTGAGATAAAGTGGCTCCAGATTCAGTGCTCAGTACCATTAACTAAATGATAAGTGGATAGTAAATACATAAATGTTATACTTCAAGTGATGTGTAGAACTCTACTAGCATTATTTTAAGCTATTATTTTTAATTTCAAGAATGTCAAGAAGTGATCATCAAGCATTATTTTTTTCTAAGGAGGTGGGGTAGGAATTTGATCTAAATGAAGCCTAAAGATAAACAAGAAACTCTCAAAGTTCTAAATTATATTTAGTTTCTGGGTAAACAAGATAAAATTGTTATCCTAAGAGATTAGAAGATATCTTCTATTTCTTTGCATATATGTAATGTATTATTTGTGAAAACTAAAATTATAAAAATATTGCAACTTTTATGCAGTTCAGAGGTAACCACTGGGGGACAATGTTTTGGACTCATGCTCTATAGACATTTACATGGGATTGATGAGTGGAAGGCTCTCAAAAGGTCACACTCCCACAATCTGATTTCTGCCATCTCCTGTGTCAACAGCCAAAACTTCACGTCCAAGTCACCAGATAAATATATTGAGTCATCAGATAAATACAAATGATTCTGGCCGGGAAGAGGGCATTGCACAGGGAAAAGCAAGAGAAAAGCCCTGGAGAAAAGTGTGGACCCAGTCAAAGCACGAAAGCAAGAAGAAGGACATTCTAAATAGAGAAGGGAAAACCCACCGCCAGTGATGCTTTGGGATTGCATCGTTGTTTCTGTCACTCAATTTCCTTAACTTTTCAAGTCAGTTAGAGCTTTTTGAGAGGAATAGAGAAAAGTGCTCTTCTCTTTGGTTCCTGGGAGGAGCATTATTTCAGATGGCTAAGTGTTAGATACTTATACTTTTTTTTTTACAGTCTTTTTTTAATAAACTTTTTTTAGTTGTAGTTGGACGCAATACCTTTATTTTATTGATTTATATGTGATGTTGAGGAGGATCGAACTCAGGGCACCACATGTGACAGGCAAGCGCTCTACCGCTGAGCCACAACCCCAACCCCATAGATACTTATACTTTTTAACCTACTATATTATTTTTTCTTTTATTCAATTAAATATTTAGAATGGAAAGCTGGTAATCATCTGGAGATTGTTATTTGTCCCCCAGGGCATACAGTTGTAAAATTTTTAACTCTTTTATAAAGTGTCTTTTTAATTGAGAACAAAAAAATGTACACATTTGTGAGATAAGATGTGATGCTTCATATATGGATACAATGTTTGATAAACCAGAGTATTTATCTTATCCATTACTTCATATGTTTTCTATTTTGTGTGTATGTGAGAGAGAGAAAACAAAATCCTCCCTCCTAGCATAGAAAACCACTTCATACAATATTGTTAATAATTGTCACCCCACTGATAAATAGAACACCATCAATTATTCCTCCTGTTACTTTGCACCCATTAATAAATCTCTTAGTTTCTTTCCACAAGCTTCCCAGTCTCTAGTAACAAGGCTTCTATTCTCTATTTCTCTGAGAATAACGTCTTTAACTTCCTTACAGGAGTAAGATCACACAATATGTGTTTTAGAGAAAATAGGCAGGGAATGTGTGTGACATTCTTTTGTGCATGTATTAATTATTTAGTCAGGAATAATGTACTTCTCACCATTTTGGAGGCTGGGAAGTGCATTAGAGCATCAGTCTCTGCTGAGGGTTCCTTTTCTGGTAGATGGTGACCTCTGGCTGTGTCCTGAAAAGGGGAAGGGGTTGAGGGTTTGTCTCTGGCCTCTTTTTAAGAACACTAATCCGATTCATAAGGTCTCCAGCCCCGTGACCTAATCACACTCAAAGGCCCCCTTCCTAGCACCATAACACTGGAGGTGAGAATTTCAAATTCTGAATTCAAGAAGGACATAAGCATTCAGACCTTAACAGTATATGTAGTATATATGGAGATAATTAACCAAAATAATTGAAGATAAAATGTTATTTGAAGGAAATGCAAAGTAACATGCATCAGTATTATTATTTTAGGCAACTTCTGTCATAATAATTATGTATATACGATTGGGTATATTCATGTTCTTAGTAATAATGGGATCTTTTTTTTCCTTTGAACTTAGATCAGAAATGGCTAAATTTCCTCAAATATACACTTCACCAATAAAGCTCAACAAGATGAAATGTAAATTAATATATTAATTTTCTTTATTTTTTTCCACAAAACTCTAAAATTGAATGACTAAAATGATATTTAACAAAATTTGAGCATGCCAAATGCATTGTGAAATGTTAAGGGCATAATCATTTGTATATTGTATTTAAAATTTCACTTAATGCAAATTATAATGGCAATATCAAGAGAATAACAATAAGATGGTCTTCAAAACAGCAAAATGCCTTCAAGTTGAAGTTATCCCTATTGTGTCTTTAGCAAGTACTGTAATTTTCTTTCTTTTTTCTTGGGGGGGGAGACAATAATGGGGTTTGAATCCAGGGGTGCTTTACCACTGAGCCACATCCTCAAACTTTTATATATTTTAGTCTGAGGGTCTCACTAAGTTGCTTAAGGCCTCACTAAGTTGATCAGACTGGCCTTGAACTTGGAATATTCCTGCCTCAGCCTCCCAAGCCATTGGTATTAAAAATGTGCATTATTGCACCCAGCAAATACTATAATATTCTGAAAAAGTTACTACAAAATAATGCCATTGAAAAGTTCACTTAGAACAAACTTAAAATCAAAGTACTTTATATCAAAATATCAAACCTAAGAATATATTTACATACATCCATAAAGATGTGTGTTTATGTATGCGGGCACATGAGTAAACCCATAAGATGGATATAAAAGAAAATGCGTGTGTATATCTGTATGTAGTATAAACATATCTAAAAAGGGGTTAGAAAGAAAGAAGAGGATACAAGAGGTAACTGAAAAGCATTCTAAAGTATGTTGAGTTCCACAAAAATTGCAGTTTGCTGTTTTCCGTATGTTGACAATTATGTACAACTGAATTATAACAGTAATTATTAAAATAGTATTTTAATGACCTAAGTAACTTTGAAATATAGAGACTTTTTTAAAAAAAAACTTTAGAAACAAAAAATAGCTGTTTATTTTTAAAATTAATTCAGTTCTTTTGGCAAGTATAATTTTTAATAATTTGTACTTATAATTAACGCATATGTAGATTTTCTTCCAATATTTTGGGATAATTTTTCATTGCATTACACTTTTATTCTATTAAAAGCAGATTTTTCCCTTATACTGTAATTTTTCTAATAATGAACAGATTGCTAAGTATCATTTTACGTAAGTCTATTTAGAGCTATGATTATATTTCTGACAGTATTTAAAGTCATTTGATATTTATGTTACCATAAATAATGATGAATACCATAGTTTAAACATGTGTCTTATTTTAAGTTGAACCTATTTGGTATTACTAGGATGAATAATATAGGTGTTTTTTTTTTTTTTTTGAAGATTGCTTTCATTTTGGTTCTTGGTTCTCACCACAAAGATAATGACCACACAGATAATGTTTTTAACTCTGGCTGAAAAATAAAGAATACTATAAAAATGATAATTAATTCTGACTTTCAAAGAAAAACCAACAAAAGTTGACAAAAACCTAAGAATGATTACTGGTATAGGCTCTGGAAAAAGGTGATTTGTATAGTCTACTTTAGTTTGGGGAATCTCAGAACTGACTCATCCACCTATTGAAGAAAGAGACGAAAGCAAAGATTGGACCGCAGTCAGACCCAAAGACACGGACATAGAGAAAGGACATAGAGAAAGGACAATAAAATCTATGATGATACACTCAGAATTGTTACTTTAAGTTACCAAACCCCCATTTCCTAGTGAAAAACAGCCTAAGGGAGTGTCTCCAATGATGACACGTGATTACAATCTTGAAGACATGTACAAAGTGTGATCCATTTCAACACTAATGGTCCCCAGTTAATACCTCCCGGTGTTTTTGTCTCTGCTTTTTCTTCCCTTTCAGAGTCTAGGCTTAGCTGTGTGGTGTGTTTTGACCTTTGGTGCAATAATAAATGCTGCAGAAAGAAAAATTGTTTAACACATGTACATTGAATATTGACTTCTTGAAATACTTTTTTCTTTTTAAGAAACCTAGACTGATCTGCTGGAGAGGTTATAGGGACACATGACAAGAGCCCTAATCGACAACTTAGCTCACTTCAGTTATGCGAATTAAGCCATCCTGGCACATCCCACTCCTCACTGACATGCCAGATGATTACAGCCACATGAATGGTAAACCCAGTAGAGGAGCCACTAATTCAGACTAAACTACATGGCAGTGTCATGAGCAAGATAAATAGCTCTTAAAAATCTCTAGTTCCTATGATCAGGTGAGATAAAACTCTTTATGATGTGTCCATTGACTTATTTCTCTAAGCACACAGTCTTACACAAACTACTATGAAATAATTCAACAACCTTCCACAGATTAGTATGATACCCCTGATTCTTCAGATTTGGAGATAAGGGTAGCTATATGAAGTTCAACTGGCAACTATCATACTTTAGAAGCCTAGACTTATTTGTCTTCCTTCTCTACAGCACAGCATTCATTGAGTCAGTTCAACCACAGACATATATTGAGTACAATTTGTATGGCAGTGTCCCAATGCCTTATAATAAACAGTGAAAAAGATTAAATTTCTAAGGTTGAAACTTTCTTTCTAGAGAAGAGAAAGAAAATCAGCAAGATAAATAGATGACTAAATGTCAAGTGATTATAAGAAAAATGATCAGTGCAAGAAAACAGAAAATTTCAGAGTGAAATACAATTTCAAACCTACTAGACATATTGAATTGTGCAGGTATCTAAGCAAAGAGTTTTCCAGACAATGGACATTACCAGGGAATAAGTGCTTGGCAGGTGTTCCTGGAGTACTAGCAGGGTTTCTCAACTTTTTTTTTTTTTTTATAGCACTCTACTAACGATACTTTTTAAACAATTATCTCCCCAAGTATTTCCCTTAAGAAATATTGAAATCACATAACTGAAATATGAGAACTAATTTCCGTTCCTGTGGAAAATGATCACTTCTGCTGGGAATGCACTAGCCATAGAACCAACAAGGAAAACAGGGTATCTAGACTAGAGTAAGAAAAGAAGAGATTGGAGAAAATTGATAAAGAAGAACAGGGTCATGTCTGGCCTCACATGCTGTTGTAAGTATATTAGATTTTACCTTGAGTGAACTAAATACATCAGTTGAAAAAAAAAAAATTAAAGAGCAACTTGAATGGCCTCATTGAAAATGACATGTCTGGGTTGGGGATGTGGCTCAATGGTAGAGCACTTGCTTAGCATGTGTGAGGCACTGGGTAAACAAATAAATGAAATAAAGGTTCATCAACGGTGAAAAAATATTTTAGAAAAACGGTGCATCTATTGGGTGCATTGTTACACCTGTACACTTGTAATCCCAGCAACTTGGAAGCTGAGAGAGTAGGATGGCAAGTTCAAGGCCAGTCATTGTTGAGAGCCACAGCCAAAGGGGCCCCAGCAAACTTCCAGCTGCCAACAAACTTCCAGCTGCCAGCTGATGATTGGCTCACAGAGGCCCCAGCAAACTTCTAGCTGCCAACTGATTGGCTCCTCTTCGGTGATGCTCATTGGGCTGTTTCCCGGCCCTTTCAGACCACAGAGCTGCTCATTGGGGGACTTTTTTGACTCCGCCCACGCGACCCAGTCAATCGGCCTCAAGAGCAGGAGGAGTGGGGGAGGTTGAGAGGCTTGTGGGAAGCCGGTGGTGGCAGTTGGGCTCTGAGGGTTTTTCCTGAGGAGCTGTGTGGTGTGGTGTGTGTGTTCTAAAAATAAAGTTCATTTCTTTTGACAAGTGGCTCCTGAATTGTGCCCAGCCAGACTGCAGCAAGTCACAGCAACTTAGCAAGACCCTGTCTGAAAATAAAGCAGATTGTGGGTGTAGTTCAATGGTAAAATGTCCCTGGGTTCAATTCCTAGTACCATAAAAAGAAAGAAAAAAAAGATGCATCTTCTGTGTATTCTTTTACATCTCAAAAGCCATCCTGTGATCTCCTTATAAATTTTTAGGGAATAAGTATTGAGCAGAGGTACATGCAGGCCAAATGCAGGCAATTTCATGTTTGAAAACTGGGGTATCATGGAGTTAGGGGTTATCATCTGTATTTGAAAATTTCCCGCAGGTGTTGAGTAACCCTTCATGTTATTGTCATAGTTTTTACAGTTATTGTTTGCTTTTTAGAATTCAAGTTTAAATATAGCACACTTAATTCATAAACTCTTAACATTCAGCACTAATGAAGCACTAAAGAAGCACATTTTCCCCCCAAGAAGTTGATTGGGAATTATTTTAGAACAATCATTTGTTTTGCCACAAAAACAGATAATATTTTTTTCCTTCTCTAGAAAACCATTTTCACCAGATTCCCAAGAAGGAGAGACTTTTTATTTATGCATGAACCATTACTAAAAAGCCCTTTAGTAACATTCCAAATGAGTGCTTTGTAAAAGCACATTTATCCTGGGCTGGGGCGGTGGCACATTGGTGGTGCGCCTGCCTCTAGCGTGTGGGGCACAGGGTTCTATCCTCAGCACCATGTAAAAATAAATAAGGATACCGTGTTCATCTACAACTAAAAAAAACTATTTTAAAAAACACATTTATCCTAAGTCTTTCAGGTGATTTAAATAAAATCACTTCCTTTATCTCAGAACTATAGATCCCAGAATCTTTAGCTGAGTCTGTAAAGTCTTTATTCAGCACACTGAGTAATTATGTCATGTCCCTAAATTTGAATATCAGTGTTCCAAGTATGAAAATAGGAGAACATGATCTCATGTCTAAGAAGGAAAATAGTGAAGAGGAAAATATTTAGAGATGATAAAAGGCTGAGTCAACGGACATGTGGTTTGATTGAATCTGTGAATGAACAAAAAGAATGGAGTACTGGAAAACTGTCAGGGTTTGGAGGAATGAATTAGATAAGAATGGGAAAAATTGTAAGTGTAAGAAATGCAAGAGAGTGTCGAAGCAAAATGAAGGTAGCTGGGTTTCTCTTATACAAAGTAGGGCTTTCATTCAAATAGGCTATTTATGATTTTATTTTTGTAATAAATGAATCTGAAATCTCTGTGTCTTAGTACACTGGAAAGGTTATGATTTGTTTAAAAATCATCCACTTCCATGTTCAGTGGGTGACATTTTTTTTCTGGGGTTTTCCACAACTGAAGGTTTTCAATGAAGCAATAGCTCTCATTTTAGGGGCACCTAAAATTTGGTAAATCCTAGGAAAGCAAGAGCAACTTGTCACCACCCAATCTAGCCAAAGTCTCTGAATCTTCCTTCAAATCTATCATTTTATAATTTTTGCCATCAGGTTTCTGTAACCACTGCGATTGTAACTCTGAGGAACAAAGATTAGAGTCAAGAAGAGGTTTTGTAAGGCAGCCCTGTGACAGGTATCTCTACTTTCACATTTAATTACCCAAACTCAACCGTGACTTGTACAAAAGTTGCAGGGTACTATAGTCTGTGAATGTGAAGTAAGAAATGAGACAACTGTGTACATTAATAGCTAACGTATCAAGATTTAAAAATCTTCTTTTTTGGAAATGAGGCCATTAAGAATTTTAAGACAATCAGTTCGAAGTGGAAAACTAGAAGCCAAAATACAGTTTGGAAATACAGAAAGAGAAAAAAATAAGGATAGGCTATTCTTTCCATATTTAGTTTGTTTTTTCTTTTGTGGCACTATCAAACCCAAGGGGACCCCACCACTGAGCTACACACCTAGTCATTTTTTGTTTCATATGTTCAAAACAGGGTCTCCTTGAGTTGCTGAAAAGCTAGCCTCAAACTTGTGATCCTCCTGCTCCAGCTTCCTTTGTTGCTGGAATTACAGGCATGAGCCAGACTACCTGGACCATTCTAGATTATTTGCTTCAAATGGAAACGGACATACACTGTAAGAGCTAGAGGGAAAGAGGACCAAAGTGAATGCTGCATTTTTTTTTAACTTTTAAATGGCAGAAACACGAGGTTTCTGTGTGACTATGAGAAAGCTACTGGAAGACATGAAACATACAGAAAAACAAACTGAGCAAGTTCCCAGAGGATAGTGAGAATCAAAGGATTTTGAGCACATCCAACACATTCATCCCAGGGAAGAAGAAAGAGTCCTCTGTGTAGACAATGGAAACAAATATAAAATGTTGGAGTTTCAATTTGTAAGTGAAAGCATCACATATCACTTCAACTGTCAACTTAAAAGTACAGGTTATGCAGGAGGCTACATTAGTTTTTATATTACAAATATGACACCAAATAAAATTTCCAAAATGCTTTACAGGACACAGATAAGGGAAATATGTCCACGAAACTATTAAAATTATTTATGATCATGATTCCTTAGGAATTATTTGACTATAAACAATAGTATAAAAATTGACTAATTTTTCTGGACTTCAAAGAGAAAATTGACTGTGGGTGAAAATATAAACTAGAAAAAAGATAATGATTTATCTAGAAAAAAAAAGAACTTACAAGTGTAATGATTTTTATCAGGCAGAAGAGAAATATTTGAATGATATTTTTTTAAATAAGCAAGAAGCCTTGAGTAATGAGTAATGATTCAGCACTTAAACTTTCAGTAGAATAAATATCTGAATATGTACTTGACACAAATTTTCCATATCAGCACTTAGCACAATGAAGTATTAATTACACTCCATCAACACTGAGGAAGTAGTTAGGGAGCAGCAGAAGCATAAACGCAAACACATCAGCTTGAAACACTGCGTTTTGTAAACAAGCATTCTCAAGACACCTGGATTTTTATTAGCTGTCAACTTTGATCCAAATGGAAATTTTTGAAATGAATGTGATGTCAGATGCTGATATAGTAATGCTTCTGAATTTCAGTTGTGGATCAATAAATGATATTTACATATGTAATAGAAGAATGAAAAATATTAAACATAATCTAAATTTAATCCATATGGGCACAAAGGAGAAAACAAGACACCAACAGATATATGTTAAAATATGTTCAAATTATTAATAAATCCTATAAATCAGTATTTTAGTTGGGCTTCCTGTTTAATGCGATTTGTATCAGTTTTCATTTGAATACCACTTAGTCTCAAATACATAAACCAGGGTACTAAGTTTACCACTGTAATGATCTCTTAAGAAATAATGTCAGGGCCAAATAAATACATCTTGAAAGTGCCACAGTGAACATCTCAGATTGACCTTTCTTTCCTTTTTTTTGTACTGAGAATTCAACCCAGGGGTGCTTTATCACTGAAATACACCCCAGCCATTTTCACTTTTTATTTAGAGACAGGGTCTTTCTAAGTCATTGTGGCCTGAGATCTTCCTGCCTCAGCCTCCCAAGGCACTGGGATGAAAAGCATATGCCACTGCACTTGGCTGGCTGTGTGCCCCTTTCTTGTTACTAAACCTGTTATGAGGTTATTTGGTGAATTAATGAATAGGAAGCCGTGTGCTACTATTAAATCATATTTTTATGATAGAAGGAAGATATTGATTATTTTATATTTATATAAATTGAATAAATTATCATAAGGATAAAATTTTGATAATAAAAATGACATAAATAAAAATATGTGTGATACCTCAAAGGTTTTAAAGAAAAAATATTAAGTACATGAGCTATATAATGGTTTATTTTTAATGTTTATTTTGGAAGTGTCACATTTTATTTAACATTATCTAATGTTTTGAATCTTTTTTTTTCAAGAAGCATTTATTTCTTTTTTTTCTGACCTCAGTTTCACTGATTCATCCTTACCTACAGAAGCTTTTATAAATGCCAAGGTAAAAATGCTTTTCTCTGTCTTGAACTTGACAAGCTGCTAACTAATTTCTTCTCAGCTGTGTGCTGTAGATGAAGCTGGTATTATTTATATACATATTTTATTATTTTTACATGATAGTATATTTTGAAATATTATGCATATGTAGAATAAGTATAACTTGTTCTAGTTAGGATCCCATTCACTTGGTTGTACATGATGTGGAGTTGCATTGGTCATGTATTCATATATGTGGGTAGAAAAGATATGTCCTATTCATTTCACTGTCTTTCTTATCCTCATTCCCCCTCCCTTCCCATTATTGCACTTGGTCTAGTCAAATGAACTTTTGTTTTCCTCTCCCTTGTTGTAGGGTATCATCCACCTATCACAGAGGATTTTCTGCCTTTGATTTTGGGTAACTGGCTTATTTCACTTAGCATTGTATTCTCTAGTTCCATCCATTTACCATCAGATGCCATAATTTCATTCTTCTTTATGGCTGAGTAATATTCCATTGTGTATATATGCCCCGTTTTCTTTATCCATTCATCTGTTGTAGGGCACCTAGCTTGGCTATTGTGAATTGAGCTGCTATAAACACTGATGTGGCTGTGTCACTGTGGTGTGCTGATTTTAAGCCTTTTGGGCATAAACTGAGGTGTGGGATAATGGGGTCAACTGTATTTGAAGTTTTTTAAGGAATCTTGGTTCTGCTTTCCAGAGTGGTTGCACAAATTTGTAGTCCCACCAGCATTATAAAAGTGAACTTTTCCCCCAACATCCCTGCCAACATTTATTCTTGTCTATGTTCTTGATAGTTACTATTCTGACTGGAGTGAGATGAAATCTCAGCACACTTTTGATTATGAATATACCTCAACATTGTAAAAGCTATACATGCTAAACCCAAGGCCAACATCATTCTAAATGAAGAAAATTTGAAAGCATTTTCTCTAAAAAGCTGGAATAAGACAGAGATGCCCTTTTTTACTACTCCTATTCAACATAGTTCTGGAATCCCTGGCCAGAGCAATTAGACAGATGAAAAAAATTAAAGGTATATGAATAGAAATAAAAGAACTCAAAATATCATGATTTGCTGATGACATATTTAAAGGATCCAAAAAATTCCAGCAAAAAGCTCCTAGAACTCATGAATGTCTTCAGAAAAATAGCAGGATATAAAGTCAATACTTATAAATTATTTGTTACTAAAAATTAACTGAAAGAGAAATCAGGAAAACTATCCAACTCACATTAGCCTCAAAAAAAAAAAACATGTATATATCAATCTAACAAAAGAGGGAATTACCTCTACAATGATAACCACAAATCACTAAAGAAAGAAATTGAAGAAGACCTTAGCAGATGAAAAATCTCCCATGTTGTTGTATAGGCAGAATTAATATTGTCAAAATGGCCATACTACCTAAAGCACTATACAGATTTAATGCAATTTCTATTAACATTGAAATGATGTTCTTCATATAAGTATAAAAAGCAGTCATGAAATTCATTTGGAAAAATAAAAGGCCCATAATAGACAAAGCAATACTTAGCAAGAAAAGTGAAGTGTGAGGCATCACAATACCAGACCTTACAGTATACTACAGAGCTATTGTGACAAAAATAACGTGATATTGGCACAAAAACAGACATGAAGGCCAATGGAACATATTAGAAGACACAGAGTCCCCACATAAATACAGTCTCATAATAGACAAAGGAGCCATAAACGTACATTTTAGAAAAGACAGCTTCTTCAACAAATGGTGCTGCAAAAACTGGAAATGCTTATGCAGTAGAATGAAATTGAACCTCTTATCTCATTCTGCATAATACTTAAGTCAAAGTGCATCAAGGCCTCAGGCATTAGACCACAGACTCCATAACTACAATAAGAAAAAGTAGTTCCAAATCTTCACCTTGTTGGTTTAGAAACCGATTTCCTCATTAAAGAAAATTTTTGAAATTACTTCACTGACATACACTTTATTTTTTTAAATTTTTTTTTAACATTTAAAAATTCATTTTAAGGTTCAAGTCAAAATGGACAAATGGATTGCAGTTTAAAAGTACAATTAAAAGGTATGAAACAGCAAGCATCAACCTTATGCTGATTCCCATGATACATAAGCTTTAGAAAGATTTGTTAATGTTTCATTTAAACCTTTTTAAGATGTTTTATCCTAATTTATGAGGTACAATCTTGAGTGAAAAGCAAAAACATCTGAATTATAACAAGGATAAACCAATTCTGTATTTTATTCTTTAAATTAAACTTCACCAGTTAAATGACTCATATTCAGAGCAACAGTTGGGTAAATTGTAATTTTTTTATTGGATAACAAATATACAACTTGGAATGGATTTGAAGCAAATTGTGCCATAAGCAGATTTTCTTTAAGTGGCTAAACAAAGTTCAAAAAGCAAGTAACAATAAAAGAAAATGTTTCTGGTACAAGACCAGCAGTACAAAAAAATAGTGTACGAGTATCTGGATAAAAGTCAACAATATTTACTTAAAAGTTACACTTTAGAATACACTTACACACACAGACAGAAATTCATTTATCCATAACACTGAAGAATTTATATATAAATATAGTCATTAAAATAAGTTCACCAATGCATTTAAATCTAAATAACAAAAAATGGCGCGTGTCTCTCAAGTGTACCTGTGAATAGATAACACACTTAATCCTTTAGTGCAATGAAATCAGATTTTGAAGGAATCAGCTATGATTGTGCTGATATAGTTAATGCATGTACAAGTTACTAGATATGACAGCAGTGAATTTGCAAAAGTTGTATTGACTCCTTCTGTAAATTGAGGCAATGATTTTACAATGATATTATGCTTTTTAAAACTAAATAAAAAGATTCCAAGTTCTGAAAAGTCACCATGACCAAACTGAAAACTACCCCAAATAATAGAATTAAATTATAAAATTTGCTCAGTGCTATTTTTCCTCCCATGGTCATAGCCAGTAAACAAACAAACAAACAAAAAATAGAAGCAATTAATGTTTACAATAATACTTATACAATACAAAGAGTGCTAAAAATTTCAAAGAAATCTTTTCATTATAAAATTTGCTACCTTATACATAAAGAGTGATCATCAATTTTTTTTTAAATGCAAAAGCAAAGAAACACTAGGAAACATTAAGAAGTATTGGGTAGATCCATTGCCTTGATTATGGTGAGAGTATACTGAGTATTTACAGATAACCAAACTCACCAAATTATACACATTTTAAAAATACGCAGTTGTTTGTATACAGATTATTATTCGATGAAGCTATTTAAAAATAACTACCAATATGTACATAATTAGTGAGGGTTAACAAATCCAATAAGATAAATAGGGATATCAATATCAACATAGATAGGTAGAGAGATTTTATGTGGAATTGGCTCTGTGATGTTAGATTGTTCTGCCTAATGTCTACCATGCAGGCTAACAATGTGGAGACCCAAGCAGGAGGTGATATCACAGCTCATGTCTAAAGACAACAATTCTCAGATGACCTCTCTATGCTTTAGGTTGAAGATCACAAATGACTGGATGAAATCCACTCACTTCAGAGAGGATAACTTGGTTTTCTCATAGCCTAAGGATCTCTCTCTCTCTCTCTCTCTCTCTCTCTCACATCAGGGATTGAATTTAGAGGCATTTGACCACTGAGACACATCCCCAGCCCTACATTGTATTTTATTTAGAGACAGGGTGTCACTCAGTTGCTTAGTGCCTCATTTTTGCTGAGGTTGGCTTTGAACTCTAGATCTTCTGGACTCTATCCCCCCAGCCACTGGGATTTCAGGCTTGTACCACCATGCCCGGTTTACAGCCTATGGATTCCAATGTTAATTTTGTCTAAAAAAACAAAAAAACAAAAAAACAAAAACAAACACCGTGTTCACACAAACATCCAGACTGGTGTTTCCAAATATCCAGGTACCATATCTAAGCCATGTTTACACATAAAAGTAACGATCAAAAAAATTAACTCAAACTAAGATTATTTATCTTTAATAAAATGGTGTCAGATTTTTGGTGATCACTCAATAGGGAAGCGTATTAACTGCTTAAAAATTTCAAATTAAACAGTGTTGTAAGAGGAATAATATATATTTTATGGCTCATTTGTAATTTCTTAGATTTTAATCCTTTTTCTATAATAAGTTAAGAATAGATATCATCACTATGGGTAATTGTATGTTGATCATCAGTGAAATACATAGAAACAGGCATCTAATCAACATCTTTACTGTAAGTTTAGCATTTTTAGCATGACTATTTTATTTTTTAATTTTAATTTTAATTCATTCTTATAACTATATTCATTATAACTATAATTTTTATTTTTAAATATATTTTTAGTTGCTGATCAACCTTTTTTTAAAAAAATTTATTTATATGTGATGCTGAGGATTGAACCCAATACCTCACACATGCTAAGAAAGTGCATACTGATGAGCCACAGCCCCAACCCTTTATTTTTTATTGTGAAGACTAATTATAAAATGGCATTAATAACTTGATTAGAAAGTTATAACATTTAGAGTTTATTTTTAAATACTGAAATACATATATGCACAATATTACACTAATATGTACAAAATGCTATTTTTAAGACACAATTCAGGAAAAAGTCCAAGAAACTAAAACTATTTTATTGTTAATTATGAATATTAATTGAAAATGGAGTTTCTATAGTCAATCAAATCTCTCTACAATATTTTGCTCAATAACAGAAAATTTAGAAATACTGAGAAGGCACCAAATAAGTTGACCAGCTAGACATATACGTATATAGGTACAGATGCATAATACACCTGTTATGTATTTCTACCAAAAACAGACTACTGCCAGGTGCTGTGGAGCATACCTGTAATGCCAGTGAATGGTGAGATTAAGGCAAGAGTATCACAAGTTCAAGGCCAGCCTGGGTAACTTAGGCCCTTAGCAATTCACTAAGAACCTTAGTGCCTTAATATACCAAAACAAAAATACAAAGGACTGGAGATGAAGTCAGGCATAAAGTACCAGTAAGTAGGTTCAATTCTCAGGACAAAAATTAAAAATGAAAAAATAAATAAAAAACTAGGCTCACAATTGAACTTTAAACAACAGATGACTGAGGATCAGAGAGTTTTTACCATTATGAATAAATATACATAACAAGCATATTAAAATACAAACAAATATCTGAATAAATGTATGCAAATAGTTTTTACAGGAAGTGAAATGTTTTTTGCATGCATGCCCTGAATATTGAGAACAATGCTAAATAGTTAATGATTGATTGTTAGACCAGTACATTGGCTTACTGACTGTGGAGGATTGGATGCTCAGATGAAGGTATTGATGGATATAGTAATGTTTTAATTACCAGTCTTATTAAGAGGTAGAAATTCACAACCTGGTACTGAATTAGCATCTGTCATGTTTTCAAGCAACACATATAGTCTTCAGTTATTTTCACCTATTAATGGTTAATTTCTTAGAATGATCTGTTCATATATTTATCTTGACCTTCTGATGCTAACTGCTTACTCTATGAATATCAATATTTTCTTCTCTTCTGAATTAATTTCTCCTTCTATGTTATTGCAGTTCTTGTTTTGGTATTTTTCTCCATCACTTTCATTTCCGCTGCACATTGCAGAGAATTTTGCTCCGCTGTGCTACTGCAGTTCTGGTTATATTATTTTCTGTGCCTTTTGCTCTGCTCCTTTGATCCTCTTCCAGAATTCACTGACCTCTGCAATAAAGTTATTTGTTACTATGATTTCTGCTACAGTACTTTCTGTTTGCCGTTTTAGGTACATTTTAAACAGTTAAACTAAATCAAGCCTATGATTCAAATGGGGAATACATCATTTGGCAGAGAAGATGTCTACCCAGCACTACAAAATAGCACCTCTTTGGTTTTTTTTCTATTCATTTACCTCAATGGACTCATCAGAGTAAACTTCTGACATCTCAGCAAGTTCACATATGCAGTAGTTCATGTGGTAAAAGTAACAGTATTTACATCTGTGTACTTGTACAAACTGCTCCCACATTGAACCTTCCATTTATTAATAGCATTTAGTTATGGTTAACATGAGCTGTGCTTTGCAATGAATTATTTAAGAAATGAGGTTAAATGATGTGTGAGACTCAATTTTATTTATATTGGAGAAGCAGGACATGCACTATGTAATTTTTTTTTGTTATAATCATAAAAACATTGGTATCCCTCTCCTTGAAATTATTAATGCTATGAAATTACATTCTGATCAACATGTGATCCTGATATTATTAAATAATCTTTACTTTTGAATTAATGAAAGTATATACTTCACTTACTAATAATAACACAACTTATAGAGAAATTTCTATGTGCTAGCTACTGTCCCAATCATTTTAATGTCTGAACTGACCATAAAATATTAAGAATTTTCTCTACTCCCCATATCCACATAAGAAAACTTTACCTAAAAAAAAAATCACTTGTTCAAGTTCATATAGCCATTAAATGTAGAGGCCAGAGTAAGGATTCTGGGAGTCTGGCTCCAAAGCACTCAGTTTTATTTCTGGGTGAAACAGAAGCTCTCCTGTTTTGAGAGAACAAAACATTTAAACATATTTGCTATCAAACTTTGATGGAAATTGAATGAATGCAGATCAGTAAGAAATCTGAAAATGGTCTAGATGGCATTGCTTGAATCAGAGTCTGGTTAAAAATTAGTAGGCAGATTACTTAGAAACACATGGTATCTCATTTATTCTACTAGAATCACTGAATAGAGTCCTCAATTTGCCAAGAATGCCAAACATTTATTATGCTGGTGTTAAGACTGAGGAGAGTACATAAATTATTCAGGGTAGGGAGAGACATTAACTTTTTACAATGCAAAAGACATGATTCACAGAATAGAAGTGATCAGAATTTATTAATGTATTCTTCCATTTAAGGTGAATAATTTATTTTATTCTCTCTGGAAGGATAAAGCACAGGCATTAGAATAAAACTAACAGTTACCCAATGTAACTTTATTTCCTAAAATGAGTGCGGGTTTAAAAATAGAAACTTCAGTGACATATATTACAATGAATAATTTGATAATTAAAAAAATATTTAAAGTTTAATGATTTTTAAAATTTTATATTAATAATGAATAAGTCAGTAATCTGATATGTTAAGATACATATTTTCATTTTGGGATGTTTTCACATAAATTAAAAAAATATGATAAAGTCAGTTTTATTTTATTTATCTTACATACTTTAATTTTTATCCTGCATTTGAAACAGCTTACTTGCTAGAATATAATGATAAGTGTTTGGGTGTATAAGAAAAGAGGAATTAATGAACAATTAAGTAGTTTTCACAAGGGCACTGAGCAAAGGCAAATTCAGTGCCTACTATGTGTGATAAGATATTTTACTTGCTGGGGTTATGACAATATAGATCTGGAGTTTTCTTTTTTCTCTGGGAAAATAAGAGTATGTAGTACACATAAACAAAACAGAAGCACAGATAATTAGTGAAGTTTCTGATAATTGTACTTGCTGGTCGGATAATTAAACCAAATGACAGGATACTGGTGCAGAATGTTCCTGTCTAAGGAAATGCTGTTTAGATCTGTCCTTGTGACTTCCTTTGACCAGTAGAATATAGGGTAGTGTAATTAATGGTGTGCTGGTTCTCGGCTTAGATTCAAGACCATTGTGTTCTTCTGCTGTCTCTTGGAATTTTGCCCATGAGTTACAAATCAGCAATACAGGATAGCCTGCAAGAAAATGAGATGACCCATGGAGAAAGGCAGGCAATGTGCCCAGTAGACTCACAAGCCATCCTCAGTGAACTGACAAGTGGACCTACAAAAATGTGAACAAGTCCAGTTTAGAGCAATGGAACCGCATATCTGACTTCAAACATGTAAGTGAGCTCAGCCAAAGTCAAGGAGCAGGCTTAGTTAGACAAAACATCACAGTGAGCAATAATGAATGCTTATTATCTAATTGCCCCCCCACAGATATGTGTATGTTCCACATGTGTGGAAACATGCATTCATGTGCTTGTGTGTCATGTAGTCCTTATTAATGGATCTGCAGTCTGTTTCCAGGAGCCATACTGTTTGATACTAATTTTCTCATAGCCAGACCATTAGAATATGCAATTTGTGTAAATGCAGCGCTTATTTTCCCTCAGTAAACATAATACAACAATAATTCACACAAGTACCATGTATAGTGTCTTTATAAGTCATAAATATTAGTACTGTGTAGTTGAATAACTCAAATTAAAGATGAAACATTAAAGGGATGAGAGATCTACCCTTCAGCAAATTGGGTTCCTGGGCATAATACTTAATTTAGCCCGTGTCCTGTTTTGTTAATTCCTCTGCCTGAGTAGCTCTAATTCTTTAGTGCTGCTCAAAGAATTTCTGGGTACATATTGTGTGTATCATAGCAGTTTAATTCTCTTAACCATTTCTAAAGTGAGGGTAAACTTGATCCATTTCACACCCACCTCTTAAATTTGAAAATCACACTAGTTGCACAAACATCCTGGATTTTAGGATCACGCCTACTTGTGCCAAGCATGCAGCACTCTATTTGGCATTCCCAAGTGCTTCCTTGTATTAGGAATGTCCTGATACACCATCCCATTTTCATTTAATTAGATTTTCAACTGCAATGCAATCCTATTCTTTCAGATAGATGGTATCAGATATTCCTAAAAATTAATTTCGTATGTCTTAACCAATCAAATCATAACTTGTAATTTTTTGGTCATTAAATTTTTGACAGACTATTCTCCTTGTACTGCATAACATCAGTTATGGTACATTTTACAATTAGAACTACTATTTTCTTATTTTCTAAGTTGACGAATATTTTATACATTTATGATGTGTAACAGGATATATTGATTTTTGTTCACATTGTGGAATGCATAAATTGAGTTAGTATATTCATTACTTCACATATTTAGCATTTTTTGGGGGGGTAGGAGTAAGAACACTTAGAATCCACCTTCTTAGCAAATTTCAAGTACAAAATACTTTGCTTTTAACTATACTCACTATATTGTACGCTTGATCTTTTAAACTTATTACTCTGTCTACCTGAAATTTGCTTTTTTAATCATAACTTTTTAATTCCTTAAAGATTACCTCTTGAAGTCCCATTTTATATTTTAATTCAAGTTTACCAGTTTATGTATCAATAGTATGTTCGGCAGAAATTTAATTTTTATTTTCTCTGTTGCATTTCAGGAATTGTTAACTAGAGAAGGAAGAGGCATCAATGAAGTTTGTTGGGAATACTGAATATTCACATGCAGAAAAATGAAATTGCATCTTTCTCTTAAAATATAAAAAATCAATTAAATGTATTAGAGATATAAAAAGATCTGAAATTGTGAAACCCAATGATGTGGGGGGAAACAAGGGAAAATTCTTTGAAAAATTAATTTTGCCAAGGATTTTTCTGATGTGACACCAAAATCACAGGCAACACAAACAATAATAAAGAAGTGGGATATATAAAACTAATGCACAATAATGTTAACTTGGTCTAACTGAATTATTTAATCCATGTGTTTTTGATACAGAAATCTTGGTAAGGTCATGAAAAGTACTTACTCTCTAGAATTCTCTATGCACTTAGCAGGTTGCAAGTCCAATTTAGCCAAGTCAATGACTAACATACCACAATTGTTTTTCTAACAGTACTTAAAATCCACAAATTTGTTATTCAGAAGTATAATGCTTATTATAGTCACAAAAATGAATATTTTGACTAAAAATACTCCCCTTGAGATTTGACCAACTTTATTATTATTTTGACATAATAACAAGATTTGTGGTTTTCTGATTTCTCTGCCTATATTTTGTACACTTCAAAAACATGAATAAATTAGAGAAATACTTGCCAAATTTCATGCCTGCTCATTATACATTTCAGGTGCTGTACCTAGAACAGAGGAGATACATCTACAGGAATAAAGTTAGTAAATTCTACCATTTGCTACTTCTAGCAGCAAATCATATCTCAAAGGGAAAAAAGTATGCTAATAAATCTTTTATGCTAGATTGTCAGCTAAGTTGTCCTTTTTCCCTTTCTGCCCAATTATATTACTCCATTCTAGATAAAACTCATGAAAGTATGACAAAATGATCACTAACCATATTTATTTATTCCAGGTTATCAGTACAATTTTCAAGAATTAATTTATTTTAATGTAAAAAAAATCTAAGGAAGATATTAAATGAACAAATATTTACTAAACACCCATTATGGATAGGCAATGTTCTAGGTGATGGGTCAATAATAGGAAAAAAATAGATATTAAAAAAACACACTGTCACAGAGTTTTCAGTTTATAATGGGAAATTAAGAATAACAAAATGAATGAATTAGCTGCATAATATATTAGAAAATATCAAAGTCCTCAAAAAATAACAACATTTGTTTTGAGAAGTGGTTGCAATTTTAAGCAGGGTGACAAAAATTTTCTTTATTCAGGACTGTGCAGGACTTTAAGCAAACACTTGAAGAACATAAGAAATGAGTAAGATGCATGTGTTCAAGGAAGCAGATGGAGCAACAATTGGAAAGGTCCTGATTGGAATGAGATGATATTAGAATCAGTCCAGCATATTCAGGGATCAGGAAGAATGCGGTCAACTTGTAGCTCAGTTGAGGATAACTTGTATAAATTCTTTATTCTTAATTTTCCTGAAAAACACTTTTCTTAGAAAAGGGTTATTATTTTCTATTTCTACAGTACAATTATAGAACGCATTAACTTCATACCATACAATAATTATCTACTCTGTTGTCTCTAGTCTTTACATTGATGTAGATTAAGATATACTTTAGGGTCATAGATAACATTCTGTTTCATGCCATTAGTTCTTTT
Source organism: Marmota monax (assembly GCF_021218885.2). Taxonomy (NCBI): domain Eukaryota; kingdom Metazoa; phylum Chordata; class Mammalia; order Rodentia; family Sciuridae; genus Marmota; species Marmota monax. The sequence continues at coordinate 8,940,995 of NW_026694610.1, forward strand.
GATCTGTAGTACTCTCCGTGGCCTTTCTTCATCTTATGAAATTGATACCTTCACAGAATGACCCATTCCACTGCCACCATTGTCATGGAATATTCCTGACTCTGCTCTTTCCTCAAAATGTCATTCAGATCATATATTCTCAACTAGAGTCTGAGTGGCATTATTTCCTTCACAGTGTAACACATCTGGAGACACATGTCCATCTATCCCTATATGATGTGTTAATATTGATCTTCTATTCAAGTTGCTATGCTATTTCACCATTATATAGATGACATTTATTTCTTATGTGAGTAATAAGTAATCTATTGGTATCACTTTGATGAACATCCTACAGCATTGATCGTTTCTATTTGGGTCACTTGAAGCACATGTATATGCCCCTGGTTTTTTTTTTTTTTTTTTTTTTTTTAAAGAGAGAGAGAGAGAGAGAGAGAGAGAGAGAGAGAGAGAGAATTTTAATATTTATTTTTTAGTTATCGGCGGACACAATATCTTTGTTTTGTATGTGGTGCTGAGGATCGAACCCGGGCCTCACACATGCCAGGCGAGCATGCTACCGCTTGAGCCACATCCCCGGCTCCCCCCCCCCCCCGTTTTTTTACACATCAGCATGAATGGAATACTTAAGAAAATACTAATAATTATGGCAAAACTTAAAAAGGATGACATATAAAATTGATTTGTTCTAGGAAAACAAGGTTGGTTTGAAAATTAGCCAATGAATATTTTTCAAAATTTTAATGGAACACCTAAGAAGTACATACTCTTTCCAAATATTGCAGAAGAAAATCATCTGAAACAAGTCAAAGCATCTCAGATGGTGAATTCTTGGCAAACTAAAAAGTAAAGAACACTTCATTATTTTGATAATGATATCAATATATCAAACTCAGTATTAAAATAGTAAAAGTAGTTCTGTGAGGCAGTAAGACAAAGACAGACATGACCAATAATATTCATCATTTAATTGTAATTCTTTGCCAGTGACAAAACATAGAAGAAATAATTTTAACAAAATAGTCATTACAAACATGAAAAAGAATCAATTTGAATGACATTATTTAAGGTTATGAATGTATACTTAGAAAATAGAAATAATCCACAAGTAAATTTGAGTTTGAAATACCACAAAAAATTAGATTTAACAAATTAATATACAATTTTTTTGTGAAATTATCCATTGTCCCATGTAAAAGTCATAGCTTGGACATCTGGCTACAAAGCATATAATAAGCAACAGATTTTTCCCCCATTTATCAAGGTTTAGAAAAGCAATATATATATATATAAACTTTAAAGTGTTTTAAATTAAACTCTAACTAGGGAACTTCACACTTTATTTTACCCACAATCTCATCTTTAGGTAGGAAAGAGATTTCAATTCATGTGTAATTTAGTTTAACCATACAAATTTTAAATACACAATAGAGTATTACTCAGTCATAAATACGAATGACTAAGATTTTTGCCACTAAATTGATGGATCTGGATACTATTGTGCTAAGCAAAATAAGCCAATCCCCCCCCAAAACAAAGGGTAATGTTCTGTCTGATATGTGAATGCTAACACACAACAAGGTCAGGGGAGAATAGAATAGTTCAGTAGATTAGACAAAGGGGAATGTTAGAGAAGGGAGAGAGAGAGAGGAATTGAAAGGACAGTAGAATGAATCTGATTTAAATTTCCTATGTACATACCTGAGTACATCCCAGTGAATCTCCACATCATGTATAACCATAAGACTGGGATCTTAATTAGAATAAGATGTACTCCATATTTGTATAAATATGTCATGTATAACTATGCAGTCATGTATAACTAAAAAGAACAAATAAAAATTAACAATAATTTAAAAATCTATATTTATCAAGGGTTGTGCATGTTAATTACAAATAAATTACTAGTCCCACTTCCCACTATTTTTATTATTATTTTTTTAGTTGTAGGTGGACACAATACCTTTATTTTGTTGACTTATATGTATTGCTGAGGATCCATCCCAGGGCCTCACATATGGTAGGTGAGCACTCTACTGCAGAGCCACAATACCAGCCTTAGTCCCACTATGTTAACTCCTGCAAATTATTGCTGTGGGTTACACAGCACTTTGCATTTACTAAAGCCAAAATCTAAAGCTATCCCGCCAGGCACTGCCAAATTTTTATTTGTTTTTAAGGCCAACAAATGTTTTTACTTATTTCCTTAATTTTCTGTATATTTATCAGCATGCTAGACTTGTGTATGATGTCTCTCTTTCCTCGCTTGTCTCCTCTTTGTTGAGAATCACTTAAGAAGGAGGCCAAAAATGAAAGACTAGAGAATAAAATACCAAGGTTCAGACTTGGATTGAAAACCACGGGTGAATGGTGGCTGAAATGGATAACACCTTCTCCGGGGACTGAACTTTCCCATGTAAGTGGCAGCCAAGGCATCTAGGGCCACCATAACACAGCAAAGCCAACACTGTGAGCATACTGCTGACCAACTAATGAAAAACATACCGTGATCATTGTTTTAATTAGGAAAAAAGAAAGTGGCTCTGTAAAGCTTGTTTTATGGTTTTGATATGAGTTGTCCCCAAAAAGCTCATGTGTGAGACAATATAAGAATTTTTAGAGGAGGAATTATTAGATTATGAGAGCTGTAACCTAACCAGTAGATTAATCTTCCAATATGTATTGATGGGAGGTGACTGTAGGCAGCTAGTATGTGGCTGCTGGAGGGGCCACTGGGAATCTGATCTGGGGGGTTCATATTTTATCCCTCATGAGCAGAGATCTCTCTGTTTTCCGTTTCCATGTCCTGAGCTGCTTCCCTCACCACACCCTTCCACCTTGATGTGCTGCCTCACCTCTGGGCAGAGCTTTGAAGTCCGCTGTCTACGGACTGAGACCTCTGAAACCATGAACCAAAACATATTTTTTTTTCTCGTCTACATTGTTCTTGTCAGGTCTGTTGGTCACAACAATGAAAACGTTGACTAAAATAACTTGTTACTTTTTTAATCATTTTTTCCACAAATTCACTAAGAAGAAAACAACATCTAACAGATGTTCATAGAGAGACCAGAATATCCCAACCAAGTATTTTCCTCCAGAAGAATATCAGAAATATCCTATACTATATGCAGATGTAAGAAACAAAGAGCAGTCATCACTATTGATTTCATATATGCATTAAATACATTTTCTTTAAAATTAAAGAAATCTCTTTATGAAGAGATTTTCTAAAATTCTCTTTTGGGTATTACATTAGGGTTCACTATAGTTTTGTTATATTTTATTTTCCTTAAGGAAACTTTAACAACTTTGAATCAATAGACACTTTGCTAAACTTCTTTTACTTTTTGTGTTTGTATGCATCATAAACATAGTTTATTTTTGGTGTGAGTATAAAACCAATGTAGTTTTACCTTTTTTTATGTATATTTGGGTACCTGCTATGTTCAGCCTGCTGTTTTATAGTATATTTCTTTATTGAACTTATAGACACAATCCCACACTCCCTTGGATCAAAAAAAACCCCTAACAATAGTGTTCACTAATATATGTTATCAAAAAGTATATGTGTCAACTCTAGGTTTAGTGAACTAAGAACAATCATGTCATAATCATTCTCCTGTTTTCCCTGTCAACTGCTGGAAATAACAGGTGGAAATCAGAATTCAACCCCAGAGAAACATCAAAATTACTGAGTAATTATCTTTGCATGTGGTACTTTTACTCCTTTGATACAAGTCAAATATTTATTAAGCATTCACCAATAAGTGTTTTATATGAATATCCCAACAGCTAAGTGATTTTTTTCTGTTTTCTATACTGTTATTTCATACAAGAAGGGCAAACAGGACAAGAGCACAATAAACGGACCCAGTGGAGTCCTGTCTATGAGGGACAGTGGAGGATGCAGGCAGTGTAGAAGGTGCACATAGTCTTCAGGATTTGCCTACAGGACACTGCTAAAATAAACATCACACTTGAGGAGATGGTCTCCTACATTGGTGTTATACAGCTATGCAATTAGTTAAGTACTGGTCACAACCCTCATGGGATCAGACTTTCAACTCACATGACCAACTCTCTGAAATCTGAATTTATTAAACTCTGGGAATTGCATGAGCCCATTTCATATACTCTGTATGTACATTTATCTGTCTTTCTTAATGCATATGCATATGTATGTGTGTGCACACACATGTATGTCTATATTTCTATATATACCCCCTGTTGGTAGTGTTTCTCTGGAAATCCCTAGACATTCAATAATGAGGTCATCACATCTGAACTGGTATGGTAGTGTCAGGATGGTGTTAGAGAAAAGGGGGCTAGAAAGGAATGTCCAAGCCTAAGATGGACCCTGTTTATTACCATTTTTGTGAAAGTTTGCAGTAACTTACAATGTTCCCTCCTCTCTCTCTCTCTCTCTCTCTCTCTCTCTCTCTCTCTCTCTCTCTCTCTCCAAAGAAAACTGAGTAAAACTCTGAATAAATTGGCACTTACATTTGAATTTTAATGTAAAAACATTTAGAAATGATACTGAAATAATATTCTAACATAACAGTTCCTTTCTTGAACATGATGTCTCTAGGCTGATGGAATCTCATAAGATTGCAACTAAAGAAACTAAAATTAAACAAAATATTAACATATCCCCCGAATTCCAAACCAGTCAAAAAGTAGACAACGTTCACTGAAATTTAACCACTCAAAAGCTGGATAAAATAACACAAAAACCCTTTAAATAAATGCTCAGAAAAAAGAGTAAAGCTATTTTTGGAAGACCAGGGCCAAGGACAGAAAATAGAAGAAGGCATACATTAATTAGTATTCATCTCTTAATTGAAATCTGAAGGAAGTTATTTCCTCTAAGTTTATTAGTTGGGACTGTAATGAATGGAGAATTTGTGTTATTAAATGCAACAAGGATTTAAATATGAAGCAACCATCATGATTTTGTACTGCCTTTAGATTCATTGCACAAAAAAAACAAACAAAAACAAAAAAAAACATGATTTGGGTTCTACACTGAAGAGTGAAGCTTGCAACAGAATGCAATGCCTAGCTTTACACAGAATGTCTCAACACTGTTTCTCAGGAAGATGTACCAGTCAAAGACAGAAGATAAATTTATTTTATTCAAATTTATTATACTGACCTACTTTTAAAATATTTACATATGTTATGTGGACCTAAATTATTCTTTTGTTTCAAGTTCTCCAATAGTTCACAGCAGGCCAATCACCCCACCCACGGACAAGAAAAAAAAATGAAGTGTAATATAAGCACTGACAGACTATTCTTTAAAAAAAGAAAATCAAGGATATAAGTAGCAATTAATTACAATTATAAGTATTAAGGGAAGAGTCATAGGTAATTATAATTTGTTTTAAATTGAAGGTTTCAGTACATGTAATCAATCATATACTAAAATATTTTGGATTATTATTATCATACACCTAATCAAATGATTTAGCTTATCTATATACTATTATTACTGAAACCTTCCAGATGAGAAAACTGGTATAGGGGACACACTGAAGGCTATATGAAATACTAAGAGAATAATTGGTGTTTGATAATATGATTGAAAGAATTTTAACACTAGAAATTCATATGTGAAGACTAATAAATGAACAAATGCATATATTTCATTTTTTTCTAAAGGATATTTTAAATCACATTGTATTAAAATTGTTTTCAATAAACATATCAGACTTCATAAAGTAGTTATTTGATAAAGTAGAGAATAAATTATTATTTTTTAAATTAATACTATTATTTAGTAAAATATCAATACAAGAAATAATTAATAAGTATTCCTGAGAACCTTAGAGAATATTTCCATGTCTGTACATATTTGTATAAAATAAGTGTGTATTTGCATATGTGTGTGTATTTAAAACTTGACAAATTTAGAAGATAATTATGAATAAATAAGAAGCATAACCTTCTATGCTAAAAAACATTCTTTTTTTTTTTCAGTATTGGGATTGATCTCAGTGGAACTTTACCACTGAGCTACATGCCAACTCCATTTTTGTTTCATTTGGAGATACTATCTCCCTAAATTGCTGAGACTGGCCTCTTTGTAACCCTCCTGTCTCAACCTCCTGAGTAGCTGGGATTACAGGTGTGTGATACCGCATCTGGCTAAAAACATTGTTCTTAAAGATGAAATTCTGACTCTACTTTTGTTGTTGTTTTAAATTTTAGGACTAACGTGATTGAACCAAGAAAAACTTGGTAATAACAACTAGAATAAAATGCTCTTCCAGTTTATCTAACCAGTAAATATTTCAGTCATGAGAAATTATATCCCATCTGGTTCAAATGTATGTCAAGGTCATTGTACTTTCATGTGTAACTAATTAAAACAAATTAAAAAATTTAAAAAAAAGAATTAAACTAATTAAAAATGGTTTCAGTATTGAACAAAAATCAATCGTGGAGAAAACGTCCTAAGATTTATAAGACCCAGAATTATCCTGAGATCATTCTAGTGAAAGATGGTATTTTATCTTCTGGGTATTTATGTAAGAGCTACATCCAAACCCTGCTCCACAACGATGCTCATGATCAAAGTTGTCTGTACTAGATAAAAGAAACTTAGAAATGTTATGCAATTGAGCAATACTATTATGCATGAATTTTCTTCCTAACAAATATGACATGAATTAAGATTGTTTTAATAAAGTGAATTATAAAGACCAATACTAGACATGATAAGGTATTTAATTTTCAACATAATTAATGTTTTCTAAAATGCTGCTTATCTAAAAATATTCAAAGAAGTCATCCACTCACCCAATTAAACATGAATCTAATAAATTAAAATTATTTTTGGATCCCTTGAGCCTCATTACTTACACATCTAAAGGTAGGTTAACATTTGCTTGGGCCATGGAGGCATTATCATTCAGTAATCAAAGCTAGTGTTCTTTACCATTTATTTCATCCTGAATTAATTTGACATGGAAATAAAAGGAAAAAAACATCAAAGTAAGTCATGAAATTCATATTTGAATTTCTTAGTTTCCTTGAGGAGAAAAATTATTTACAATTGTCTTTAATTGAACTACTTAAATCATATAAATTTGTTGAAAAATACTATTTAAAAATGAAACCAGAAAATATAATTCAAAGAAGAGATAAACTACAGGAAGAGTTCTCTGGAAAAAAGTGAGAAGATGGAAAAGAAGAGTTGATGGAATGTAGTCCCAAAGGGTAATAATAGAAAAACTAAGATTGAGGATAGTGTCAGAGACAAGGAGCCAGCATCAGCTATTGAACATCTAATGCCTTGGTTGTCAAAATGGTTCAGAGGCCATGTTTTACCCTGTTTATAAAAGTATCAGTTATGTTCATATATTATCATTAAATTCTACCTGCCCCAAAAGTCCTACCTATCCTTTCTTTCAAAAAAGGTAAAGAATAAAAGAAAGAGAAAATAAATATTTTAGTACTATAAAATAATTATTTATTAACAGTTCAATCTACAAGATACTTCAAATAACTAGGGATTAACTTTAATACACAACACTTTGGGAAATTTTATAATATCAAATTGCTGCCAATCATTTCAATGTTTTTCCCCCTAGTAATAAATGATTTATTGCGAAACCATTTAGAAACCCAATCACTTTTATCTCTGGTCTAGTATTTCATTAAGATACCAATATTTAAATTGCCAAAAACTAGGTCATCACCATCTAAGAGATCACCTGCATGTAAAATGATTGATTTATTTAAAGTGCTCTTAAAATCTATACAGAATAAATTATGTTAAAAACTCATCTTGAAACAGAAGGGAGACAAATAGAGTAGAGGAAGAGAATGTAGGGACCATGAGAGCAAGGAGGGGAGAGAAGGGGGAGGAATTAGGGAACTAAATAAACCAAATTATGTTATGTACATGTACAGGTATACCAATATTATATACAACTATAATGCAACAATAAAAATTCATAGAAAAAATTCTTCAAAAATTAGAAATTATTTTAGGAAATCGCTCCAAAGACCAAAGTTCATTATTCTTAAAATGAAGAGAAATTTACAAGTGTTATCATCTGATGTGAAAATAATATTTGAAGGTAGAAAATACATAGAATTTTTAAAAACAGTAACAATCTTTATGCATTACTGATTCATTCAACCATTTTTTTATTAATTTTTAAAAATTTGTTGTTTTGGGATATACCTTATAGTAGACTGTATTTTGACATATTATACATACATGGAATATAACTTATTCTAATTAAGATCTCATTCTTGTTGTTGTACATTATGAGGCATTTCACTGGTTGTGTTTTCATATATTAACATAGGAAAGATATATCTCATTCATACTACTGTCTTTCCTAATTCCATTTCCCCTCCCTTCCCTTCATTCCTCTTTGTCTCATCTAATGATTTTTCCCCTCCCAGACACACTTATTGTATGTTAGCTTCTACATATAAGAGAGAATATTTGACCTTTTTTGAAGGGGAGGGACTGGCTTATTTCAGTGTGATAGTGTCCAGTTCCATTCACTTACCAGCAAATGCCCCAATTTCTTTATTCTTTATGGCTAAGTAATATCTTACTTGAGGCAAATTTTAATGTCTAGGACATTTGTTGGAAAATTATCTACAATTAATTTAGCTGAAATATTCAAGTAAGTTTAGAAATAAAATATAAACATAGTATACAAGAGGAAAATGAACAATGAACAAATAAATATACAAAGAAACAACAAAATGAAAAATTTTTTAACATGACAAAAATATATCATAAATTTCTAAGAAGACATATCAAAAAATAAAAAGAAGTCATATATTAATATCCAAACTGTAAAAGCAGGCAAGACCACAGATAGGTTTAATTACAAAAAAATTATGTTATGTACATGTACAGGTATACCAATATTATATACAACTGTAATGCAACAATAAAAATTCATAAAGAAAAAATCCTTCAAAACATGAACACATAATGGTCAACTCTGTGAAAATAGAAAGATAAAATTTTCTACTACCAGTAAACAACCCATAGCTAAAACTGAAACAACAAATAATGAAAATCTGAGTAGGTTTCTACTCACAAATTTCAATAAAAAAATTAAGTGATTAAATATAAAATCAAGCTCATTTGTTTAAACTGATATTTTCCAACAAAAAATTTTTAAAACCAATCTCATTTTATGTAGAGCAATACAGAAAATTTAAAAACAATTACAATTTTTCCCTCAATTCCTGTGGTTTATAGATAATTATATTTTATAACTTTTTAAAAACCATAAAAATATAATTTATTTTTTCCCCCAGTTCTGGAGATTGAATCCAGGGATCTTAACGGCATAGCAACATCCCAGCCCTTTTTTAATTTTGAGAAAAGGTCTCACTAATTTGCTTAGGGCCTCACAAAAATATTATCCTTGACACTCCATCCAGATAGGATTCTTCAGAAAAAAAGAAAAAGGAAAACATATACTAATTTCATGTTAGTACACAGATGTTATAATCAAAGTACAATATTAGTAGAATCAGTACAGAAAATAGAAAAAAAAACCCACTAAGTTGAAAACTATTGGAAATATCCTTACAGCTTACTTTGTTAAAGAAATGGTTAAATAATGCCATTAAAAATACCATGCAAGAGTCATCTGAACAAATTACTTCCACAGAAATATTATAAATAAATCATGAAATGTTGAATTATTGAATATGGGCATATAACGTTGCATAGTGATTTTACCAAATATATAACTGGACACAAAATATGCCTGTAGGTTTATATGTATATATACAGTTCAGTAAAAGAAAGCAAAACACTTTGTAAGATAAAGGTGCACACAAAAAATAACCCATTCTATAACTTTGCCTGGAAAGAAAGATAAAAAAAGATAGAAAGATTATTTGTTGTCATCTCTACCATATTGATCATACTTTATATTTAAAGCTCCAATGACCATGTTATCATTCAAACTTACTGAATGTATAAAGTAGTTTATTACACTGAGTTCTCATAATTTGAAATTTTAATCATTAATTCAAGATAAATAATTATAAAAATAATATAACCATAATTTTCATAGGAGCAAACTTTTAAATATTACTCTATGAATAAATGTTCTTGTAGTAAAGGGGTTTAAACAGATCAAAAAAATTGTATAGTTCAGTTTTTAATAGTGACTTAAAAAATACATAAATTTCAAAGAGCTTTCTGAGTTAGTATTATCTCATGGCATAGTGGTAACTATTTATCACAGCACTATTGTGCTTCTCCACTTAAAGAAAAAAAAAAAAAGATTGGAAAGAAAGTGAAAAGAAACCACCTTGGAACCAGGATATATTTGAAACCTTCAATGTGAACTTTCTTGTTCTTTCTGGGTTTTTATATAGGTGTTAATTAATCTTCAATTATAGGTGAACTGTGCCCCCCAATTAAATGTTAAAACCTTAACTCCCAGTATATCTATATTTAGGACTATGGTATTTAAGGAGGAAATTAAGGTTAAAAGAGATCATGGGGTGAGACCCTAAACCAGTAAGATTCATTTTCTTATAACAAGAGGAAAATATCCTATAGATTTTTCTCTTTCCAGGCACATACAGAGAAAGATTGTGTCTATTTAAGGACACAGCAAGAAATCAGTTTGTCTGCAAGCCAGAAGCAGAGATTGCGCCAGAAACCTATTCTGCTAATACCTTATTCCGTCTCAGCTTTTTAGTCTCTTTAGACTTAAGGAAATAAATGTTTCTTGTTTAGGTCACCAAGTTTGTGATATTTTGTCATGGTGGCCTGTGCATACTAATATAATACTTTTGTCTAAAATTCCCCTTTATTAGACTTTCTATATGTTAGATAAATAAGTTCAAGAAAGTATAGAATTTAAAATCTTTGGCTCTCCTTGTACAGCTTAATCTTTGAATGGCTCAGAACTACATTTTCAATTTTTAAATTTTTTATAACTTTATTTACTTATTTTTAATATGGTGCTGAGGATCGAAACCAGTGTCTCACAAGTGCTAGGCAAATGCTCTACCACTGAGCTACAACCCCAGCCCACACATTTTCATTTCAAAGAAACTTAATAATTTACATTACCTTGGTAATTCTTGTTCTGTACTGAAGTTTAAATTATATATTTATATATATATATATATACATATATATAAAATTCTCCTACACTTCAGAGACCATTGTTTATTTCCATTTGGTTATCAGTAATTGTATGTGTTGGAAACCTTAATCTACATGTCATTATTTTAACTCATTATTTTAACTCATGTCCTCAAATGTCCCAAAAGTTGATCCCCAGTTCATGTTCTATCACTTCCTCATTCTATCAAGCATTGCACTAGGAGTACATTACTGTAGAATATGATTTTAACAATGTATATTTATTAAGAAACAACTATGAATTTCCTTAATACTTTGGAGAATACATATATTCTTCATGTACATATTTTATATGTGTGAATGTTCCTATTTTTATTTGCACATTTTTGCACATTTTCAACATCATATATTTTCAATCAGTTCATTTATAATGATGTTTATAATTCACTAGGTTATTTATATCTCCCAGGCTTTATTTCAGCTGTTTGTAATACAATAAATTTTCCTTGTACTCTTCAGAATGTAGAAAGATCAAAATTCACCCTTCCAATAATGTCACATTTAAAAATTCTAGCCTATTTTAGATACTAATTTTTCCATTCTTGAATAATATTTAGAATCTTTAACACATTTAAATGAATAATAATTTCAAGTACATAGTTTTGCATGCACATACACAAGCACTTACCTGGAACTTATGTTTCCAAAATGAGAGGAAGAATTTTAATTTTCTTTTATTATTTTATTTTTGATACTAAGGGTAGAATACAGAAATGTTTTGTCACTGAGCTATAATATGCCCAGCACTTTTCTTTTCTTTTTCTTTTCTTTTCTTTTCTTTTCTTTTTTTTTTTTTTTTTTTTGAGATAGGGTTTCCCTATGTTGCTATGGCCTTGGTAAGTTACCGAAGCTGGCCTTGAACTTGGAACAGTCCCTCCTTAGCCTCCTGAACCACTGAGAATATAGTCATGAGTCACCATGCCCAGCTAGAGGTAGAAATTTAATTTACACATTATGTATTTCCTGATAGGTACAATGTTCACTTCAGACTTTTTATAAACAAAATGTTGTACCAAATGTGATTTGAGGATATAAAAATTTAAATATATATATATATATATATATATATATATATATATAGTCACAAAATAAAATTTTTAAGATGATAAAAGTCAGGATAGATTCTAATATCAAGGGTAAAGTTATTTATTTTATTTTTTGCATTATTCTCTTTTTTTACTGCAGAAAATATAACATTTACTTTGTTATATTGGTTTGAATTATTTAGTAAGGAGAACTGTATCAACTATCTCTCTATGTATTCAAGGAGCATTTCTGATATTCATATATTGAATATAATTTTTCACTTTCACACTCCCTACCTCATTAAATCTTTACCTTGCCTATTCTCTCAAAAACTAAAGCTAGGTTTAATCAATGTATAACAATATCACATGAATATCTAAGAAAATAAGTGAAAGTTATTTTAGCAGATACAGTGTGAAATCCAGCATCTAGCAAATATTTTATACCTTTTTTAAATGGTCATGTATAGTGATTTCCATAAATGGAAGACAACAGAGAAATTTTAGGAGAGATAATGTATAAAATAAGAAAATAAGGTCAATTTGGTAACAAATAGCAAGACCCCCATCTTGCAGAAATTCCATCCCAAATTTATCCCCAGGATTCCAGAGTCATACTGTTCATTCCTTTATCCAAATTCCTCTAAATATATTTTCTTTAATTCTCAAAGTCCAAATTTTACCAAATGTCATTTGTCTACAACTTTCCAATTTCAGTAAAAAAGCAGCATTATCATTCTAGTTGATCAGGACAAAACACTTGGAGGCACATTAGCTTCAATCTGTTTTGTAACTTCTCACATGCAAATTAATTTGCAAATTCAGCTTTCACATATATGTTCAATAAATAGCAAAAAATTAAGGAAATGCTATCGAAATTTAAAATTGGAACACAGATCATTTTTCACTGGTATTTACCTGGCCCAAATCTTAGCCATCTTTCAACAGCATTGTTGAATATCAACCATCTTGTATCTTCCCTTATTGCTCACCATGTTCGCCAACAATTTACCTAAACATACTGCCAGAACAATTCTAGTGAAATTTATGTCAACTTCTACTCTATGCAACTCAGAAAAATACAGTATGCTCCACTTATATAATGGTTAGTTGTGAAACTGACATAGAAAAAAATATATTTGAATTTCTTGGTCAGTTTGGTATGACAAAGTGCCAGAGACTGGTGACTTATCAACTACATAAATTTATTCCTTGAATAAATACTTCTTGAAGCTGAAAATCTGAGATTCAGGGAACCATTATTATCAGGTTCTTGTCTAGGTTGTGTTTCCAGTTTTGGATTGCCAACTCTCATTTTATCTTTACATGGTGGAATGAGAGCTAATTAGCTCCCAAACTTTTAAAATAGAAGTTTGGCTTTTATGAAATAATTGTATGTTAAAACTATGTGTAGCAAAGGAATGCTATGAAGCTTTCAAAATGGGGAAAAATATTTATGAGCTGATGTGGAATGACTTCCAGGATAAATTATTAATATACTTCAACCTATTGTGAGGAAAGTAAATATATAGCTATATATGTGTGTTCTCTTCTTCAAAAAATAATTAAATTGCTTACCAATGTAAACAATAATGGTAGGATTAGAACAGAGAATGTAATCAAGACTTTGATTTTGAGCTACACTAATTATTCCCAAAATAATAAAATATGATTAAGTCCAAAGCATATTAAAATAATGGGAAAATTAAAATTGAATTCAAATGACAATAATAACATGAAATTCATAACATACATACCACATGCATAAACACAGAATTATTTCAAGTAACTTTGTGCTTTTTCAGTGGATTATAGTGTAATGACATCAAAAAGAAAAGAAATCTTGAACTTACTTGGTCTCTCATTAGCACTATTGGTGCCTTGATTTCAATACTGTTGTATGTACACTGCAGAGGAAATGAGAAAATATTTGAATACAGTTGGTAACTCAGCTATTATGCATGGAAAAAAAGCAGCTATAAACACAAATAGGGCAAAGTAAGAAAGGATAGTCAGTTGTGGCAGTGAGAGGTTGAAATTCACATGTGTATGAGCTGATAGACAAAAAGCTAGAAGGCACAGGCAGATAACGAGGCTTTGAAGAAATGACTCTCCAAACACAATGAGCGTGACTAGGCTGGGTCACTTTTTTGTAAAACTGTTGACAAGGTTTCGTTGATAAATATGTAATTTTAGATCTGGAGAATGAAAAACGCAAATTAAGCCTCCAAAATATTTTTTTCCTATAAATCAAGGTTGTAGTACAACTCTAATAGGAACTTATTTTAAAACATGATAGGTGACTCCGTTGTTGAATTTTGCCAGTGGGAACCTCGTCAAGCTGGCTTCCCTTTTTTCGGCCCTTAAATTTCTGCCTTGGAATCTTCCCATCACTTGTTCATTCTTCTGTCTGGAGATCAAAGCCCTCTGGCTTTCTTCTGGATGTCATCCAAAAACACCTTCTAAGTGAGGCTAATACACATCACCCTATTCAAAATTTTACTGCATCCCAGCACTTGCAAGTCTCTTCAACAAGTTCTATTTTGTCCATACCCACTTGTAGTATTTGGGAAATTAACTAGTTACCTCAATCGTCCTCTCCCTCCCCTTCCACTAAGATAAATATTATTTAGGACAGGTATATTTTGATTATTTGATTCACTAGTCACTAGGTCTGGCAAAGTACACTTTTGCTTAATATTTGGTTTTGAATAAGTTCACTGACTCAAATCTCTATTTTTCTCAACTATATTAAAGCCACTTATTTATATATGGTCATTTGCTTTATAAAAAATTTTTAAAAATATGTTTTAGAGAACAATTCCCAGCCTGATATTTATAGAGCTATTTTTAATACTTAGCCTTCTTTCATCAGTTATTTATCTAATAGGCAATCATGTCTTGTCAATCCCTCCCTCAAAATGTCTTTAAAGGTGTCATTTCATTTACATGTCAAATCCCTCCACCTTAGTTCTCATCATCTTACACCTGGATTACGGAAATAGCCTTCCTTCTGGCAACATTACACAAATCAGTTTCTGCATCATTCCTTCCTAAATGAGTGTCTAATTTCTCTAAATCACAGCTTTCAAAATTTGACTTCCAAACAGAAATTATCAGTGAGCATCTAGCCACTGATGAAATATCTTCAGTTTATCATTCAAAGCAATAAATTTGTTTTTACTTATATCTTAATTCTCATCCTGAACCAAATACGTAACTTCTACTTGGGTTGATGCTAGGTGTTTTGCTTTACTATTTTATTAATTTTGTTATTAGAAACACCTCTGTTGCAGACTGTAAAAGAGATGATACTCTACTTTCTACCAAAGACCTCAATTACCATTAAGGTCTACAACTACTTTTACAGAGTAAGAAAAATATGAAAATTCCTATGTTGTTCATAGTGTGTATGTTACATAAACACACATAAAACATACACACTAGGTTGGCCAGAAACTGAGGCCTCAAAAAAATTACTAAATTCGTACTACTGGAGGATATAATCTAAACTTGTTATGAATTAGGAAGAACACATCAAAGAAAGACAAAAATAATGCAAAAATGTCATATCGGTTCAGTCACTTTCATGGTCATCTGCCTCTGTTATGCCTTGACATCCCTTGAAGCCACTTATCAATGGCACCCATATCATCCATCTGGGGAGGAAAGCAGTATTTGTTCAGAAGCATTCATTCTTGGTAAAAAGTTCTCCCTGTGAATAATCAATTGTGCCCTTCCAGGTTGCATGGTCTTGATGGAGGAGACTGTCTGTGGCAGCATGAAGCTGACTGTGACCCAGGCAGAGCTGGATATTACATGTTCTTTTCAACATTAAATTTAATCTCTATTGGAAGCATCTTAAAAGTAGTAGCATTAATCTCCAAAGATTTAATGCAGTAAAGTTAATGGAATAAGTTAATATATTTGCTGTTGGAGCTTATGACAAATACATGATTGATTTCCATTTCCCTCTTTATGATTCACTTTGTATTTCCCTCACATTTAGGCAGCATTGGGACTGAACAGATTGCTTGAAATAGCAGAAAATTTTAATCCCAGGGAAATCTGAGGACATAGTTGCTCTTGCTTTCTTTCTGTCTCCCTTCTTATACTCTCAGGTTTTATTTTTCTGTTGTCCTCTTCTAGTCTTTTTATTTTTTAATCTACATTTTAAAAAATGTTTTTTAGATGTTGATAAACCTTTATTTTATTCATTAATTTATATGTGGTGTTGAGAATCGAACCCAGTGTTTCACACATGGTAGGCAAATGCTCTGCTACTGAGCCACAAACCCAATCATTATTCTGTATTTTTATTGGTGCATTAGAGTTATACATAATGGTGGCATCTATTGTTACATATTTATACATACACACAATTTAACAATAGATTTTAACTAACATCATTATTTTGAGAATGTTGTTGATTCTACATTCCCAGTGTTTTATGAGCATGAAAGCCTCCAAAAAATCACAATCAATTCCCTGTTTTTCAGATTCTCCTTATTAAGTAAAAGTAGTTCTATATCCTTATGGGAGTCTTCTAGTAGAATATGACTTTTCTGTTCTATCTCTCAACTCTGCCCTCAAAGTTCAGTCACATCAAGAACCCAGATGATTCAGTGGTAGCTATAGATCCATCAGCAGAAATCCGACACTGTGGCTTGGCTATAGTCATCCAACCTAGCAGGACCTAAAATCTTGCAGATTCTCCATAAATAGACAAATTTCTATTTGATCACTGGCAGTATTAGAAATTCTTGGCTCCTGTAACTGTTTTCAATAATTTCTGAAGTGACAGGAAATGTATACTGCCTGTGGTTTTAGTATCCTTGGAAGAGAGACAAAACTCCTGCAGAGTTTTGCTGTAAGCTATGTCCTTAGATAGATAGATGAGCTGTTTAAATGCTATTTGAGCATATAATTTGGCTGGAGATTTCTGATGTTATTCTATGTAGTCAAACAATTGTGAATTACATGGTCATGTATCCACTGAAGCATTTTTTTATATTAAAGAATCAAAAATAATCCTTATATTTTAAGATCAACTGCAGACATTTAACTCATTTCTTCACTTTCAGGCTTTTAGGGAAATGTAGTAAAGTCAATATGATCTCCTTATGAGTATGATAAAGATCAGCCTTTCTGGAAAGTATAATTTTATTTATCATGAAAGAGATAATGAAGAGTTCTTAGTTACTAAATGTTGTTAGCAACTTATAGCTTGTCTGCCCAGTTTACCTTTTATTTTTCTTTTCTCTGTTTCTTTTCGTTTTTTCTTTCTTCACTGGGATTCAACTGAGGGGCTCTCTACCACTGAACTACATACCCTATCCTTTATTTTTATTTTTTATTTTAAGACTGGGTCACTCTAAGTTTCTGAGGCTGGCCTTAAATTTCCAATCCTCCTATCCTCAGCCTCCAGAGTTGCTAGGATTACAATTGTGTGCCACCATAACAGAAAGATTGTCTTTTATTTAAAAAATAATGCAATGTTTTTAATTTATGTAATTCATTAATTACATATATTAAATTCATGAATTTATGGCTCTACTACTTACTCACTGCCTCTTGTATATTATAAAGTTCTTTACTTTTTAAATCTGAAACAACCATACCTAAATATGGGGTAAAAAAGACAATTTTTAAGGGCTGCATCTGTATCACAGGCTTGTTCAATAAGAGTGAGTCATTTTTACCTGGTGTTTGTGTAACTTCAAAAATTCATAAAAGTTGGTGCTGAGTAATAGCTATGATTCATTTCATTCTCATATAATGATTCAAACTTTATTTTTTGTTACAACCTGTATGTATGAGATCACACAGAAAGAATTTAGCATATAATTGAGAGGAAAAAGATGCTTAAAGCATAGTTGTAGAAAGAGAAATTACTTTAAGAAGAACTAGTCAAAAATGGAGAATTTCCTATAAATGTCTATTAGTTAATTTAGATCATTGGTTAACCTGACTGGGCCCTGAAATGACTATAAGTCTGTCAACATTATTCTGGGTGTCTATACGGGTATCTTTGGGTGAGATTAACATTGCTGTGTAGACTAAGGCAAGTTAGATTGTTCCGCCGAATGTGGATAGCCCTCACCCAATCATTTGAAAGGCTGAACAGAACAAAAGTTTGATTCTTTCACAAGAGGAAATTTCTCTGCCTGATTGCCTTCAGTCATTTATTTCAAAAAGCTCAAAGAAAGCATTTTAAATATTTTAACCATAAAGAAATTACAAATGTCAGAGAAATTAAATATTTTCCCTGACTTAAACATTATAGAATATACATGTTATTTTTGTTACAAATCAAATCATATGAGGAAACCCATAAATATATACAATTTTTATGTTTTTATGTATTAGATAATAGAGACATTTAAATTAGAATTCCCATCCATACCTCTATTTCCATTTCATAGTTCAGATCTCAGTCACATTGAATATATAAATGTAAGAGGGATATAATTTTTTAGGTTAGAAAATTCTGACCTTAAATAAAATCTTTAAAGAATAAAAAGAAGGGCTGGGGATGTGGCGCAAGCGGTAGCGCGCTCGCCTGGCATGCATGCGGCCCCGGGTTCGATCCTCAGCACCACATACAAACAAAGATGTTGTGTCCGCCAAATACTAAAAAAATA
Organism: Marmota monax; assembly: GCF_021218885.2. Taxonomy (NCBI): domain Eukaryota; kingdom Metazoa; phylum Chordata; class Mammalia; order Rodentia; family Sciuridae; genus Marmota; species Marmota monax. The sequence goes on from NW_026694610.1 coordinate 8,959,828, forward strand.
AATATTAAAAAAAATTCTCTCTAAAAAAAAGATCTAAAAAGAAAACAAAGAAATTTTAAGGCAACTTCCAATCTCTACCATAAGAATAAATTAGAAAATATGCTAGTACCAGAGCTCAACATCAGCAAAGAGAATTTAATATTATACAATAAATATACCTACAGGGTTTTCTTCTTCATTCCATTCTTAAAGAGTGCTTACCACCTATTTTTTGATAATCAGAATATTTCATTAAAGATAGAGACTTTGTTTATTGAATTAAATAGTGAATTGTTTTATGGGACAATGTCTTAGTGTAGACAGGCAACTGTTCATAAAAAAAATGCCATAATATGGTTTACTTATAATTGTTAAACTAAAAAAAAACACTGAGCAATAACTAATTCAAAGAATATTAATATTTTCTTGGGAATAACAGATTACTGCATTGGGAATAGGTGTTCCAAAGTAAATTATGTTGGAATGCAAAGAGGATGAGGCAAGTGGAAGCATTTAAAGCACAAAGAGAGAAATTCCTATAAGTTTCTCATATAAAAATTTTTTGTTTTACTGACCTAGAGCAGAATTTTTCATCAGCTCATTGTAGAGATGCCATTGCTGGGAAAGTGTTCTGTCAAGAGCATCTTATCTGAGTTTTTGCAGAACTTAAAGAATGTTAAATTAAACTGTGCTACAGAACTCTGCGCATGCATGAAAAGAGTTCAAAGTATCTGATATATGTACAACATGAGTTTCTTGAGGTGCTTCCACAAGACCTTAAGAAAGTTCTCATTTCTTACAGGCAAGCTTGTATTTTCTGTCTTCATAAATTACTGGCTCTAACTGTGTCTGCAGTTCACAAGGGCAATTTTCATACAAATAATGGAGATTTATTTCTCATAATTTTGGGATTTGGAAGTCCAAACCAAGTCACCAGGAGATGCGTTTGAGGGCCTACTTCCTAATTCAGATAAAACAATCTCCACTCTATAATCCTACAGAAAGGAAGGAACAAGAAAGATTACTGTGATTTTATAATTTGCTTTTTTTTTTGTACTGGGAATTAATCCCAGAGGTGTTTTACCACTGACCTATATTCCTGGCCCTTTGTAATTTTTATTTTGAGACAAGGTATAAATTGTTTAGAGCTTCATTAAACGGCTGAGGTGAGCCTCAAACTTACAATTTTCCTGCTTTAACCTCCCATGTTGCTGGGATTATACCTGGCTTGTGGCTTCTTTTTACAAGACACTAATCCCATGTATGTGGGCTCTGCTCTCATGAGCTAATTATCTCCTAAAGGCCTCATCTCCTAGCACCATAACCTTCAGGGGTAGAATTTTATCAAATAAATTTAGATCAAGCATAATCATTCCAGTTTAGAAACAAGAAAAAATTGTGATGGTGGATTTTGAAGACTGTTACAAAGCTAATGTTACCTGTGGGCACACAGTAAGATATTGCCTTGGCCATCAAAATTAAGCAAGTGAAGTCCAATACACAGAAAGCATCACTTCATTATTTTAGGATGGGACTTGGGTCCTAAAAGTATGACTTCAAAGAAGAAAGGACTATGAGAGTCATTTAAAAAAAGAAAAAGTTGCCCAGAAGAGACAATCAGAAGGAAAGACAGTACTTTCAAATTGTGTCTATGCAAAGGAATTCCATGTGTGTTGTGATTATATACCACTAAACAATCATTTTCTTGTCAGTTATCAACTTCACTTAAGCACTCCTGACTTTGCTGTCATAAGTGAGCTCTCACATATGTACCCTGAATCATTGAAAGTTTGGAGGAATATAGAAAATTGGAAAATTTAGAATTTCTGCTTTAGAAGACTTAGTCTGGTGACAGAGTATATAATTCATGTACTTTGAGTAGACATTGGAGTCAGGAAAATTGGTAAGGAATCAAATCCAAAAATTCAGAAAGAAAATAATGAGCTCTAAATTAAAGCACAGTGTTGCAAAAGAAACACTGGAAGTAAAAATCTTGTCAAGTTGTGTCACCAGGATTTTCAAGTAATTGGCTTTAGAAATTTGGAGAAAATATATCTAAAATGTCCAGAACAGTTCCCTGATAGAAGACAGGCTTGCTTATCAAGATGAAGAATACCTTAAAGAAAAGATACCCATAAAAGAAAGAGGCATAATCAATTTGAGTAATATTTATTTTTTTTAAGTAATGGCTAAAGATACAATATAGGTATTCCATAATTACTGTAAAATAAGTATAGGTGGGGAGCTCAGGTTATCAATACAGATGGTTTAAATGCCTCTTCTGGAAGATTATTTTTATAAGATGACAAAGAAGTATATTTGGCAAAGAAGAAAAAGTACAAAAGAGCAAAGACAGAAATTTAGAGAAATCTGCACTAGAAAAACAGAGAAAAAGAAGCAGAAAAGAGTTTGAGAAGTGGGAAAGTATTCACGGGAACAGTTCAGTTGAATATGAATGATCTATGAATTCAGACCTTTTCTCGAATGAAAATGAACACAGATATAAATCAAGCAATAATCATAATTGACCCTATCTTGTCTTTTGATTGCATGTCTCAGGAAAGACTAAATGTTTAAGAAATAGGGAAAAATCATAGGTCCATAAGGTCAAACCATTAGAGGTCAGACTCTGGAAGACACATGCTGTTTAAGAACTAGAACAAATGGCAAGTACCAAGGAGGTGGTTTCTACCGAATATTGTCTCTGTAGTGATGTTCCTCCTAGCCCCTCTACCTTTAGTTCTTAAATTTTAAAACATCAGAAATGTCACTGGTTGCTCAGAGAAGGAGCTAGAACAACTGGCTCCCCATGTTTCTGAAGAAAGCACTGATTCCTTTGTTCCTACGCACACAAGCAGTTCCACAAAGGAGGTGATGGAAGCAACGTGGGGGAGGGATGGGTATTTGGGGAACTGGTGATGCTCATGGCATGCTTAATTGCTTCTGTGTCACAAACTAAATGAACATGTAGGTTCTGAGAACATCGCAATTTTATTGGCTTTATTATTCTCAATGTACAGAATAGTAAACTAAAGTTTAGAGAATTAAATACTTTTAACCAAGGTCACATAACTTAAAAATGGAGCAAAAATGAGAACACAGCAAATGAAGCTTTGTAAACAAATTTGATTGTCCTCTTTATGATTAACCAGCTACAGATAATTCAACTAATTTGTAACTGAGTTATAACTAAAAAGCTGTCAATTAATGTCAGTATTAGGAGAGTATAGTAAAATGTCTTCTCCTGGGTACTTGGAAATAACAATAATAAAAATTAATATTTAGAATAAAATTACTAATTGACTATATAATGAATCAGGACATTAATAAGGAGCAAGAGTTTACTCCCATGGCCAGGAATGAAAGAAATTAACCTAAGAAATTAACCTAAGGAAGAAACCTAAGTCCTGTATGCCTTTTGAGGGGACATCCCCACCAATAACATAAAATCTCTCAGTAGTTCCCACCTATTAACATTCCTTCACCTCCCAATAGTGCCAAAATGGAGCCAAGCCTTTAATACCTGGGCCATTGAACAACATTGCAGATCCAAATGATAGCAGGCTGGTTGAATGTGAGGCTCTTTAATTGGTTTCTTTTTATTGAGTTATTTGGAAACACGTACATCTTTCTTCTCTGCTTCTAATACAGCAAAGTAGAGATTTAAAGAAGCAATTAGTAAACATGATGTGTGTTCTCAACAGTTATTGCCAGACACCTTCTTGGTGCAATGCACATATCAGAGGCTACCTGTGATTCCAGAAAGCAGAAAGATCAGCCAACCCTTTCAGATTAGGACAGATCTCCCCTAGATTCTGGTTGACCCCATAGAAAGTAGCACAACTTCAAAAAGTTACTAAAACCACTGGTCCCAGTGAACCAATTGCTGATGTGAGTAACCGTGCAGACGTATTAGGGAGTTCAATGTAGGGAAGGTGATCAAGGAGAAGCTAAGTGGGGTATGTGACACTCAGGAGTTTGAAACCAGCAATTTAGGGAGATCATGTCTCAATATAAAAATAATAATAATAATAATAAAATTGTGTGGGATATAGCTCAGTAGTAGTATACTCCTGGGTTCAAATCCTGGTATGAAAGAAAGAAAGAAAAAGAAAGAAAGAAAGGAAGGAAGGAAGGAAGGAAGGAAGGAAGGAAGGAAAAAAGGGCTGGGGATGTGGCTCAAGCTATGGCGCGCTTGCCTGGTATGTGCGTGGCGCTGGGTTCAAAGATGTTGTGTCCACTGAAAAATAAAAAATAAATATTAAAAAATTCTCTCTCTCTCTCTCTCTCTCTCTCTCTCTCTCTCTCAAAAGAAAAGAAAAAGAAAAGAAAGAAAGAGAAAAAAAAATTAAAAAAGGAAAGAAAAAACTGAACTACTTATATCGTCAAGAAAGGTAGTAGAAGCCCTTCAAAGAAATTAGCAACACAGCCCCAGGAAGCTGAACACCAAAGAAGTCTACAAGATCAAATTTCATCTATACTCTCCTCAGCTTTCTTGGAAATTCCCTTTGCTTCCTTTTATTATTCTGGGACCTGGAGTCTGAAAGTAAATTAGGAGTCAAAATAGAACTAGGTTGGGTGCATTGTGCATGCCTTTAATCCTGGCAGCTCAGTAGGTTGAGGCAAGAGAATCCTACGTTCAAAGCCAAAGCCAGCCTCATCAATTTAGGGAAGGCCCTAAGCAACTTAGCAAGACCCTGTGTCAATCAATCAATCAAATTAAAATAATAAGGTTGGGGATGTGGCTTAGTGGTAAAACACCCCCGGGTCCAATCTCTGGTACGTCCCACCTACATCAAAAAAAGAACAACAAACAGAAATGGAATCTATATGATAATCCCACCATTCTCAGCTCCTCCCTTGAGTTGTACAAAATTAAGTCCAGGAACAATTAAAATTTTGACATTAGATTCAACCCTGCTTCTTTAACATCCAAGAATCATGCAGTTTGTTACTAATAAAAATGAAGAGGAAACTTTAGGGATTTGTCTCAGATTTTGAGTCATTGAAGGATGATTTGATAGAAAATGCTTAAAAGAAGAATGACCAAAAAAAAATCAAAATTGTTTTTTTCTAGATTGCTACTTTGGCGTATTCAATAAATCAATTTTTAAATACGAAAGATCACTTGAAAAAGATAAACTAGTTTTTTTTTTTTTTAAGTTGTTGAGGCATGGAGAATGTGGATGAGAATCAATGGAAGATAATATTGGAAAATGACATAGATATTATGTCTAAGGAGATGAGAGTTAGACACTGAATCAGAGAGACAAAAGGGTTTTTTAATGAATTAGGATATAGTCACTTCTTTTTTTTTTATTTTTTTTATTTTTATTTTTTTTAGTCACTTCTTTGAATCATTTCAAACATAATCCAAGATATTTATTGTTATTCTTATTGTACAAAAAAGAAACCGAGTCACAGAGAAGTAAAACAAATTGCCTAATGTCATACCTAGTAAATTTCATCAGAGATGCACAGAAGACCATAAAAATTTAAAACTTAATTATTGGAAAAAACTACAAGTATGCCATGTCTTAAGAGGACAGAATAGAGGCACTGAATTCTCCTAAAACTAAGGATTTAGTTTGGACTTTTGGACAATTGTGTTAAATCAAGCTAACCTAATTTTTCATTTCAGTGAGTCTGTTTGAAATTAAGTCTGATCTCATTAATGTTCTCTAAGCTGAATGCTTTTGGAGAACAAAAAAGATAACTCTATTAAGCCATAAAGAAACAATTAGTAAAATGTATTAGATGTGATTATAATGTGACAAATTATTTTTATAAGCATACCAAGCTTATAGACTCAAATGAATATTGAACTTTACACTATTAACTTTGGAGGAATAGCCATATTATAATGAAGCTTTTCTTGTTGAAAATATTTTTTCTTCTAATCATTTTAAATTTAGCTCAAAGTGTTTTTTCAAGGAATATCAAAGCATTTTTCTTTACTAAATGAATATTTAGTATGTATATATATATATATATATATATATATTTATATATATTTATACACACACACTATATATATATATATATGTGTGTGTGTGTGTGTGTGTGTGTGTGTGTGTATTAGTTTGTTACTTTCAATGCCCTTGGTATGTTTCTTAAAGTCAATTCATTCTTCTAATCATAAGGCAGTGTAAACAGTGAAGGCATATTTAAGGCACATCTGCCCTTCCTGAAAACATTTTTAAGAGGAATGTTTCATAAGTAGCTTGAACAGTGTTGGCATTATCAACAGAGTCTGATAGATTACTAGGTAATTACTTTGTACAATTAGCACTCAAAATATATTTTAAAAATATCACTCATGGCCTTTGATATTTATACTCCAGCAATAATTTGCTAAATGAATAATATTTAACTATGTACTAATGCATGTAGTGATATGGGATTGATTTGAAACAAGAACTTCAGTATATTATTACCATAGAACAAGCAATTCCACTTTGTGTTCACATATCAACTCTATAAACAAACAAAGTCATAACTATAGAAAATAAAGTATTATGCACTATCATGGTGTCTGTGGAATTACTTAAAATTTCACATAAGTGCCAGTAATTTGATGACATGTAAGTCTATTATAGTTTTTTTTTTTTTTATAAACACTTTGTGAACATCATATTCCACTTTTCTTTATGTACATGGAAAGCTGCTAAGCCAGAAATACAGGAAACATTTAAAGGGTGACTTATTTAAGTAATAGATTATGGAAATTTTTCCTTGTACTTCTTTTCTTATTTTCCTCACATTTTCCAACACAGTTCAACAAAATATTATTATTCAAATTCTGAACAAAAATAAAATAGGTCTAATTACAAAAGGTTTTAACTACGAGGAAAAATGGAGGCTACTCTGCCGCAGTCCGGCTGCAGCAAAATAACCGGGGGGTGACGAACAACTTGTGAACGTTGATACAGCAGGAGTAGGAGCCGTTTATTGCAGGACAGGAGCAGTATTTATACATTCCACACAGCTTATCTAATTAGCATAAACTAGATACATCAGTCAACCAATATGGAATCTCCACACTTAATGGCTCGCTTTTGTTACTTCTCAAACCACTCCCTCTGGCATTTTGCCAGGCACCATCCAGACTTGTTTATGAACTCTAACATTCCCCTGGCAAAATGCCAGGTGTTATTTTTGACTTGTTTACAGACTCTAACACTACTCTGAAGATTGCCTGCCATGAACTATCTTCTGGCCTCCTTCTGTCCTGCCATTCACATGTGCAAAATATTTCTGTACCCTTCCAATGTTTTTAGAAATTCCCTTTCATTACACTATCTGCCTAAATCCAAATTTGAATGCCCTATCTTAGTTTCAGGTGTGAAAGAGGCTCCCTGTTGATTTAAGTACTTCTCTCTGAGTATAATTCCACATGATTCCTACCTGTGACATTAAAGTCACAAGTTAGATAACTTCTCATCCACTCAACAGGATGTGGTAGAATGGACATTTACATTCATGAGATATTCTTGTACTATTTCTATCTTCCTCAGTAAATTCTTGGATGTTTCTGCATATGTAACTCTCATGGAATGAGTGAGTCTTTTGTGAAATTATTTAATTCCCTCTCTACCTTGGGCTTTTGATGAGAGACAATATCCTTAATGCTCCTCAGAAGCCCCAATGTTTGATTGAGAGAATGTATGATGTACTACTTTAAAATCTTGAGGATTTTTGTCTGTTTTCATTGTTAGACCAGGCTTTTCTTTCAGGGCTCTGGGTTTTCTCTTTGCTTCAATCTCATTTCTTAATGTTACCATGATATGCCATCTGAGGAGACTGAGAATTTTTTAAAATGTCAAGTGCTAACATGTTGTTCTTAATGGTGCTCTCTTCAATTTATCCATATCCACGTATATTTTCCTACACAAAACAAGAAGATAGAAAACATATTAAATCTTTACTTAAAGCTATTAGATCACTCAGATATTAGATACTTTCTTATTTCAAAAAACACTGAATGCCATATAAAACACTACGTAATAAGGATTACTTTTGCTAGTATTACAAGAAGATATTTGTTGCTATCCTTTAAGCTTTCATCATCAGCTTCATGCTAAAATCCACTGTTAGGTGCTTTGACTTTTTCAAACACTCTCCTAAAACATCCAGTTCCGTTATTCAGTTCCAAAGCAAGTTCTATACTTTAGGTCTTTACAATTGCTATTTACTCTTACCAAAATTTTGTAACAATTATTTGTTGACAGAAAACATTTAGTATCTCACATTTCTGTGACACAGACTAGGGATCCATATGCTACTTATGATACTGCAAAACTCAGCATGTAATAAGGCCATCTAAGTCTCCTCACTAAGAGACGAGAAAACTCTAGCATGTCTTAGTAGCATAAAGCAGTGTCCCTGGGATCATAGGCATCCTTTCTTCCCCCTCCACTTACACACTTGCCTGAGGAAGCTGAATGATACCAGGAGAATTTGCTCTTTCTATTACGCAATACTTGATGATGGGCTCCTGATCTCCTTTGCTTATAGCATTTACTAAAAAGAGCTTACAATAGTGAATTCTACCTTTGCTCCTTGGAAATATATGTGCGTCTCCTACAATGCAGACGTGTCTTTCTGAAGGACTTCAAAGCTCTATGTGTGAAATGTAACCATAAAAAGGATAGTGACCCTCTCTCCCAGTAGTTGTGGGATAATAGAATCCTGACATCAATACGTGCCAGCTAGCTAGCAGACAAACTTGGCCTGATCACATATACACTGACCATTTCTTTGTGATTTCTCACTTCTTTGACTCTATGTGATCCGAACTTGCCTGTCTTCACCCCTATGTTCCCTTTAACATGTTCAGTCCTCTCTGAACAAATTCAAATAGAGCTCAGCACTTTATCCCAGCATCAGTTCTCCAGCTTTCCCTGCCTCAGGCAATGCTGGCTATTTATCTTTGACACTTAGCTGGTCATACTTCTCCTTCTTCTCTCCTGAGGTTGCAGGTAAATGGTTGCCTGAGGCTGTGGTTTCATCTCAACTGCGTACTAAGTGGGAGGGGACTAAAGCTCATTCATGTGTTTCTAACAGGCCTAATTCCCTTGCTATGTGGGTTTCTGAACCTGGGAGCCCCATGACATGGAATCTGGCTTTCCTGACAGTGAGTAATCTAAAAAAGAGCAAAACAGAATGAGTCCAAAGGCACTGTTGTGTGCCCCAGATGTGACATCCCATTTTTCTGTCATATTCTTTCAGAAGTGAGTTTCAGACTCCGTATGAATCTGTCATACCGAGGAAGAGAGCGTGGTTACCAGTAGGTGAATATCACTGGGGCTTTTCAGAAGCTGGTGACTAGTCTAACTTCCCAAACTGATGCATTCACTTCTTATAATCCATGGATGCAGAACATCCTGAATCACTTCATCACAGTTCGGAATTGCTGGAGCTTGTCTCTAAAAAAAACAAAGTAGCAACTCCAAGCTTTATCAAACATTTACACCACAAACAGCTCATCAATGTGCTCAAACAAAATAATAAATGCAGTGGAAAATTAAAAACAAACATAATAATTTTGGTAGCATGTTAATTCAAATATAGGTTTTTATAATACTATGTGTCTTGGATTCTTGTGAGAATTAAATGAGCTAATTCATATAAAGAATAATACATATGTGTTAGTACTTAATAGATATTGATCACTGCTATGATAATTACTATTGTTGAATAAATAAGGATTCATTTTATGAATTTTGTAGATAAAATAACTTTTCTTAAAATAATTTCTCAATGATAAGTTTGGGTCTTTTGATTGACTTTCATTTTCTCTGCAATTCAAGGCTACAAAATACATGGTTAAAACATTGAATTTGAACAGATATTACTGCCTCTTATTTGAGACAAATACATATCCATGGTTTATGCCTAAATTTGTGGAACATAAGAAAATAATACTTAACTACCTAGAGACTCTATAACTTACATTTTTAAAAAAAGAATGTATGATTTTTTTTTACAAACTATTAATGTGGCATACTAACTTAGAAAGTTATGAGTAATTTAGAAATACCTTGAGCTCTCTTGTGGTCTACCTATCCCACAGAAGTAATCACAAATTTGATTCATTAAACCATAGAATATGGTTTCTCTCTTTTGAATTTCACATACATCTTGTACAATTTAGTATTTGAGTTACTCTATTAATTTTAAATCATTTATTCTATTTGTTCATATTGTTGAATAAATTTATAAACCAATAAATAATTTTCAATGTTGGATCATATTCTGTCATGTGATTCCTAGTTTGCATTACTTTTTTGGGATACTTGGTAGTTGCAGAATTGTTAATTCACAGATTATGTGTTTAGTAGATAGTTGTAAAAAGTGTATGAAACTTCCTGACAGGTTCAACCAATAATACACAGTTATTCTTCTTCTTCACCATCCTTGAAAACGGTTATCATCTTCCTTTTTCATTTTCTAATTTTCACTTGCATTGAGAATATATTGGTAAATAACTCATTATAGGTTTAACTTGGATATGACATAGTCCAAATTTCTTGATAACAAGAATGTTAAAAAAAAGAAAGTGTGAATGTTTTAAATTTGCTAGTATATACCTAGAAATAAAGGCAAAAGAATAATATTATACTTTCAATTAGCATGAACATATTTGGTAAAGTTTTCTTACTTAAGAAATAATATAAAATACATGTACCAGATCTTATAATTATATAATAAATTGACTTTTTATTTGTAATAAACAAAATTAACACACACAATTTTGTATGGAATCCAGCAAAAAAATTAGCAAGATTTGATGTGTTAATTTTTAGGTTTTTCTCCCCATGATTTCAATACTCTAGGTAGTTCGGTGTTGTGGCACATGCCTATAATTCTAGTAACTCAGGAGGCTGAGGCAAGAGAATCTCAAGTTTGTACCCAAGCTCAACAACTTAGCAAAACCTTGTCTCAAATTTTTAAAAAATAGTAATAAATAAATAAAAGGGCTAGTTATTTTTATAGCTCAGTGATAGAGCAACCCTGGGTTTAATTTCCAGTACCAAACAAACAAACCAACAAAAACAAAACACAACAAAAAATACCTAAAAATATGTTCATGTTTCTATTTTATAAACATATAGATACATGAAATGAAGCTGTTATACTGGCAGTTATACTTTACCAAAAGAACCATGTATTTTCAAAGTTTAAACAAACTAATATCTAGTGGAGAAAAAAATCACCAATGCTTGTTTGCTAAATATTTATAGTAAAAAAAAATTCTTCACTTCTATAACTAAGCAAATAAATCTATACTCAGAGTGCACAATATATATTTATCATATTTTTAAACATTTATTATGTGTTTTATGTTAAAACAAATAATAGAAAATGCAAATATGTTATGAGATTTAGGTACTTTAGGGATCATCTCTGTCTCATGTATCTTGTTCACTTTTTAAGAATGTTTATGGGTATAAAAGACATTTGGTGGTGATTTTAAGTACATTGCATTAAAATATGCTTATACCATATACTATTTGCTGGATATTGCTGGAAGAAGAAATCTAAAGGAAATCTTCCTTCTTCTGTAAATTATAGCATGAGTATGTTCTTAGTCATGCAAATGCAAGTCAATAAAGAGCTCATTTCCACTGAAAAGAGGGCAAAAAATATTCATTTTTGTTTTTTTCTGGAGGAAAGTCTCACTACTTCAACTTGGTACTTTATACACAGTGTTATAGTCAGCTCTTTTACTGCTGTGACCAAAACACCTGATGAGAACAATTTAGAGAAGAAAAACTTTATTTGGAGAGTCACGGTTTCAAAGGTCTCAATCTATAGAAGTCTGGCTCCCTTCCTTGGGACTTAAGGTGAGACAGAACATCATGACAGAAGTGTAAGGTTGAGGAAAACAGCTGGGAACATGGCCACCATGAAGCAGAAAGAGAGAGCTCTGCTCAATAAGGAAAAAATATGTATCCCAAAGTCTTGCCTCCAATTACCCACCTCCTTTAGCCACATCCTACCTGTCTACAGTTACCATCCAGGTAATCCCTATCAGGGGATTAATACCATGATTAGATTATGACATTTCATTAACCATTTCATCTCTAAATCTTTTTGCATCATCTCACACATGAGTTTTGAGGGGTCCTCGAATATCCATAACACAGAGCCCTTTCATAATGAGAAGACATTGAGATTTTAAGAATGCAAGCATTGGGGCTGGGGATGTGGCTCAAGCGGTAACGCGCTCGCCTGGCATGCGCCTGGCTCTGTGTTGGATCCTCAGCACCACATACAAATAAAATAATAATAATAATAATAAAATAAAGATGTTGTGTCCACCGAAAACTGAAAAATAAATATTAAAAAATTCTCTCTCTCTATCTCTCTTATCTCTCTCTTAAAAAAAAGAAAGAAAGAATGCACGCATTGAAATATCATCCCTTTCTTCTTGACTTTTAATTTGGTATGCATTGTGATAAAACAAAGTGCTGTCAAGTAGCCTCAAACTGTTCCTCAAAGTGACTTCAGGAGACTGAGCATTGCTGATGAGCAGACTTTTCTAGATATGCTAATTAAGTAAGCCACCCCTGACCACATAGAGACAAAATAGTGGAGTAAGATTTCAGCCCTGATAGCCTGAATCTGAACCCTAGTCTTAGAGAGATGTTTATGCCCCACAAAAATCACAGTAGCCCTGGTTAGGAAGTAGTCCCTTCCAAGCCCCCTGAAGTAAGATACATTATCAGTGCCCAGCCAGGAAGTTTCTTTTCTACATAAATGATAACTCTAGTAGCAGCAGACTCAAAAGATTTATGTCTGAGTTCAGGTTTAACCACAATGAAGAAGATCTATTATTATTAATATTATTATTACCGTGATTATTATTTTATTTTTGAAGACTCAAATAAGACTTTGGGCTTCTAGGAATTTCAGAAAAAGGAAGTAGGTTTAATTTGGTTATCTAAATTCATTCTAGATTTTTAAATACAAAATAAACTCACCATTAACAAAGAAATCTTTCTCTGTGCAACAGGTATTGTGGGTTAAAGAATAAGCCCCACCCCTAAAAGGAAAGTTCATATACTAACCCCTATAACCTATGAATATGATATATGATCACCATTGGAAAACGGGCTTTACAGATATGAAGATACTGAAATGAAATCATTCTGGATTTAGGGTTAGACTAAATTCAATACCAAGTGTTCTTCTAAGAGACACGGAGAGGCTGGGTGTACCCATAAAGAGAAAGCCACAAGAAGATGGAAGCAGATTGAAATTATGGGAGAAACAAAGGGATACCTGGAGTCACCAGATGAGAAGAGACAAGGAGATGCTGATTCTCCCCCCAGAACCTTTGTAGCAGGATTGTCCTGTGACATCTTCATTATGGACTCTGGCCTAGCAGAACATATCTGTGTGCTTTCAGCCACCCAGTTTATATTAATGTGTTATAGAAGCACTAAAAAAAATCGAGTATAGGATTAAACAAAAAGCAGACTGTCCTAGATGTTTGTATATTAACTAAATTATTCAAACAAGGAGAATTCTTTCTGGTTCTTTTAAATTTTTCAGTTGAATATAACTAAAATACCTTTGGCAATATAAACTGATACTTAAAATGTATCAATAATTTGAATGGTATTTGTTTTATAAAAGATGTCACATACTTCAACAGAACACTTTTTAAAGAAAATATAAGTGGGCTAATATTTCCTTGGTCATTAAAAGCACTCTAGAGTTCCTATTTGTTTAATTTAGACATTTTTTTTCTATACAGGTGGTATAAAAATGTGTGGTTAGTTATATTAATTTTAGACAACAAGGGTTAATATGGAGACTCTGACACTATCAGTTATGTTTCCATGGGCAATTGTGCCTACCTTCTCAGAGGACCAGCTGATTCATATTTAAAATAAGCAAAATTAGGCTATGTGCTATAGGGAAGTTCTGAAGGCTAAATAATGCTATGCTCTTTATATTGGTATGGGAATAACAGCTCTTCAGACAGATAATGATTCAAAGGTAACATATGAAAAACACTTAGCAGAGTACTTGGACATATGATATCACAGTATAAAATGGGTTTTTCTCATTATTACTATTGATATTTTTATCATTATACTTTCAATTTGATTTTAATTAACTTTCCATTAGAGTCTAATGGGAAAGGAGCATTATAAGAAGCTTATTAATTCTTTAAGATGGAAAATCTTACACAAAGCTCATTATGATGAATTGCCAAATTTCAGAAAGAACATTTATTTTTAAGTCTAAAATGGATTAGTTTTCAATTAAGTAGTTACTATTTGTTAAAAAGCAAATAGACCCTACTTTTTAAATAACTTTGTAATTTTAATTATGTCTGCACATTTGTATAGTTATCTTATGTGGCAGATGACCTGACCAGTTTAATAATAGAAAGGAGAAAGATTTACTTTTATTGTTAGGTCCTTTTCTAAGTTTATTATGAAAGTTTGGTCATTTATAACCATATACAGAAGAAAGAGTTCTTTCCAAATAATTCATAAAGCCATTTACTTAGGTAGAATTTTAGTGTCAATGGTGTAATTAGGTATTAAACATTAAACATTGATCACAATGATGTTTTTTCAGAAAATAAGGTTGTAAAATATTTTATAGAAAATTTAAAATATACGATAAAGGTAGTTAAGAATAAGCTACAATTTTGTAACTTATTTACTTGTATCTATTACTATCAATAAGTAAAAGTTTTATTTACTTTAAATAAAATTGCTTTTACTTAACCATTATTTTAAAATTATTTTTCCTTAGTTAAGCTTTATTTTATTAATATACTAGTGAAAACATTTAAGGGGCTAGGGTTGTGGCTTAGTGGCAGAGCACTTGCCTACCATGTGTGAGGCACTGGATAGATACTCAGCATCACATAAAAATAAATAAAATAAAGGTATTGTGTCCACCTACAATTAAAAAATATACTTACAAAATTTGAAACTATATTCTTATAATTTTGAAGACACTCTCTAATAAATATATTTATTGCTTTTTAAAATTTAACCTCCAAGTTCTAGAGCATATTGCCATGGCCACTTAACCTCTCAGTTGTGTAGAATGTAATCATAGAAGCATTGGTGGTTAACTCTGTGATCTATCACTACTTCAGATTTGCTAAGCCACCATGTTCATGACACTAAGATGACTAATTTTGAATATAATGAAAAACTAATGTAATTCTTCTAAGTTTTAAGACCAGGAATCCTACCAATTAGAAGTTGAAGCTTTCTTTTTTGACTTAAGAATGTGTATAAGCACAGAAGCATAATGCTCCATACACACAGAGACATTCACTTTACCATATGTTCTAAATGAGCAAATATAATGTTTTCTAAATCTCGCATAAACAAATTCTGTTCTTTATTAATCATGTACTTATACACTAACAACAATCTATTCCTTGGTGTTTTATTTCCTTACATTTAATTAAAAAAAATGAGGGTTCTAGTCCTGTATCTAATGGTCTGATATCTTGTTTTGAGCACTAATGTCCCACTCCCTATGCCCCAGGCCTGCCCTAAATGGAGTAAATTACTTTTCCTTCATTATTTTAATGTTTATCATAGTGTTTTAAATATTCACTTTATATCCCCAAGCCATTATCTTTCTACAGATCAGAAGTTAAGCAAAAGAAAACATGGTTTATTTATCTGTACTACACTTATGGGAGTGGTGTGTGTGTGTGTGTGTGTGTGTGTGTTTGTGCGTGTGAGTGTGTGTGTGTGTGTGTGTGTGAGAGAGAGAGAGAGAGAGAGAGAGAGAGAGAGAGAGAGAGAGAGACTGTCTGTCCATATTCTCTGAACAATCTGGGAAAGTACCATCATACTGATATTAGAGATCAACTAAACTCCAACCCTACTACTTTCAAAGATGTGAAGAATCAAGGGGAACAGATTAAACAAAAGGAGATTTGGATAATCAAAGGCAGTTTCTGAGATCCTTCTATTCACACATGACATTTGCTTGTGTTTTTGGACTCAGAACTTAGATGAAATATATTAAATATATTAACTATACATTCAGAAAGACAATCCAAATGCATTGTAAAAGGAAGATTTAAAAGAGGCACAATGGAGAAAAGAACTATTAGAATGAAATGCAATAGTTCAGTTGGAAGATGATGAAAGTATAAACTAAATGAGGTATGAGGATTTTCTTACACAGGTCAAGTTTTTAAGTAACTCTATTTAAGAGTGGAGTAGCTTACATGACATTATCCAGGTGTCCTTTCCTTGTAAATCCATAGATTCTTGGTTTGTTTTCTATAAATAATGTTAAAATGTGATGATTCTGCTAAAGCAATCCAGAGATAGTTATCGCCTCATAGCAAATAACATTAATCTGTCATCAGTATGTATACAATGAGATTGAAAGACATTTACTGTTTGCTTGTTTTCTGTGAGAATATTCTCCTTTATCTACAGAGAAATGAATCACAGTGCAGATGGTTTAATTTCTTTATTCTAATCACAATAAATAGAAATGTGATTTATGACTTAGAGAAGAGCATACACTTAGTTTTTACCTGATTGATAGCCTAATTTATATTGTATATTTCTAAATCACATTGAATGTAGACAGTCTCTCTAAGTCAGAATATGTTTCAGGAGAAATCCATAAACTTAATGATATCTACCTCATGAAGTTATTTTTCAACACATTACTGAGCTGGTGACATCATTCAGGAAGATGCCACTAAAAACAGAGCAGTGTTTGCAGCATCTCTTCCTCCAACATCTAATCCCTGGAATTTCATAAGTGTTAGAGAATCAATTAACTGAGATAATTCTGAGCCTCACAAACCATATTTCTTCTTGGTAGTTTGTAATTATGTTTTTTGGGGAATCAATTTGATTTCCTAACAAAACTATGTCTCTTGTTTCTGAATTGGAAACGTTAATATATTCTTAAAAGAAATTGGAATAAGTTTATAAAACTAACTGCAATAACATTTTAGAGTTATGTTTTCTGTTTGTCAAGTAAAAAAATATCTAAATCATGCTTTCTACTGTGTATTGCATGCAGTACTACCACATGGAACATGGCCTACAAAGGACCCTAATCTGGCTGCTCATATACACTGGATTATCCAGTTAACTGTTTACGGATTTCCATATAACTTTGTATTTAAGTAGATCTATACAAAGTATGACAGATAGGTATGCAACTTTTACTCTATGGATTTCTGGAACTTAGTCTCTCTCTCTCTCTCTCTCTCTCTCTCTATATATATATATATATATATATATATATATATACATACACACATATATACAGTATATTTAGTATAACTAGTATATATACTTATTTTATATGCTTATGTAATGTATATAGTATATAAATTATATATATATAATATATACAGATTAAGTTGCATAAATATATACACATCTTCTCTAATACTTATTTCTAACATTTCTAAAGAATAATACCCTCTCCAGAAGTTCCAGTGTCTAGTTTCATCTCTTTTTCTGCCTCTGTGCTTTGTAAAAAGATCTGATTTAAAATAACAGTGCTTCAAGGGTAGGGTAGAAAAACCCTAAATAAAACAGTGAATCCTTTAGAAGAGCAGGAATGGAAAGTCAGGGGCTCTTGGACACTAATAATACACTTCTATCACATCATCTTTTGGAGTGTACAAATCTAAATCCATAGATCCTATCAAATTATGTCACTAATCAGTGACCACAAATTACAATCCAAATCAATGCCTTCAAGTTACAATTACAAATTTACATGTCAAGTAAGTGTTAGACACAGGAACTTTTATTTTCATGGATCTTATATCACTTGATGAATATTAATGTGCAGTGAGTCAAATATGTTTATATACTATGTAATTATAAACAGTTATTTATAAGTTTGTTTTTGACATTATTTACTTCATAAATTGACAAGTAGATATAACTTAACTGCAAATATTCACTATATCAAAGAGTTCTGAGGAATAAAAAATTTTAAATAAAAATAGTTTCAATTATAATGACACTACTTGAATTTCAGATTCCTATATTAATGAGATTGAAGATGCAAATTGTATAAATTATCTCCAGCAAGCTATTACACTCAACATTGCTGTCATCTTTTCTCTGACTAAACTGCTCACTTGTGAAATAATTTTTACAAAACAAAATATAATTAATATTTAATTGTCTTCCTTCCCAAGAAAAATAATTGACTTGTTCTAGATATTTCATTAGACATTTGAACCAAGGGTGGAATCACCTTCGACCCTTCCAATCTTCACATGTTAAGTTGATTCTTCGCATGGACTCTTTAGAGATTATGTAGCTTGACCTCTAGACCACATGTCTTACCTGGCTATGTGAGAAAAAAGATACATTATTAGGGCTAGGGATGCAGCTTAGTGGTAGAGCATTTGCCTGGCACATGTGAGAAACTGGGTTCCATCCTCAGCACTACATAAAAACAAATAAATAAAATAAAGTTATTGTGTTCATCTACAAATAAAAAAGCACATTTTTTTTACAAAAGATATATTATGAAACCTTCAACCCAGACCTTTCAGCTAATTTTGGAGAGTCACCTGATCAAATTAGGATAATCAGTTTTTCTCTATTTACTGTAGTTTCCCAATCTATGGGACAGTTCTGCTAGAAAATATATAAATAAATGTATATTTTATTACATATATATTTAATTTATTAATTTCAGCTTCTTGATGTCCACAAATATGTAAGTAAAATATTAATTGATATTCCAACTTCCTGTTAAGTGTGAGTTTCAAATTTCCCTTCCCTTTATCCTAAGCAGATTTAACATAAGTAAGAATTTTTATGATCCCATCAAAAACAAGATCCATGGTGTTTATTACTTCCTGACTATATCTAACTCCTACAATGGTGCATTTACATATTCCAAGACACATTACTGGTTTCCAAGTGCAAAAATCTGCTTATATCATTTCATAGCTGATTTTTAACTTCAACTGAATGATCTCTTACAAAGAAATCGAATTTTACAAAATTCTGGTAACAAGTATGGCTTTCCTGTTGTTTTATAATCTTTCTAAATTTAAGACCCAGTCTTCCAGCCAAATCACCCTTTCTTTGTCACTGGATGTGGCCAATAATTTGAGACTAGACCAAGATCAGATATAGATCTTCTTTGGATGCCCATAAAGGACTCGGATTACTAAGGAAATGAAGCAACTTTGGATTTTTAGCTTAAAACTAATTTGTTTGTCATAAACCAAGAGGTCAAAGCATAGTTATCTGGCTTAAGAAATGTAAGAAAATTAACTTTAAAATTATTGGCTGAAATTCAGCATGAAAACTTTCCAGTAGTTCAGATTTATAATGATTCACAGACTGAGAATAGAAATAGGAGCTTTACATTTTTATTATTACTTAATTTCTATTTCTATTCTATTTCTAATATGTTTAAGTCATGCACATGTACTGTAAAATTAATATGGAAAGATACAAAGCATAAATTGTAGTTTATTGTCTAAGATCTCTAAAATATTAAACTGATCTCATGCATATGAGAGATCTAAAAAGACAATTTAACAGAAGTTGAGACTAAATGGGTGGTTATGAAAGGATAGAGAATGCAGCAGGTGAGAGAGATGAGGAATGGTTGATAGATGGTTACCCACTAAGCTACAGTTACATAGCTGTGACAAGTTGTGTTGTGCTATTTCACAGGAGGGTTATTATGATGAGGATAATATACTGTATATTTCAAAAAGTGAGAAGAAAAGATTCTGAAAGCTTTCACTATAAGAAAATGACAAATATTTGAGGAAGTGGATACCTTTAAACATCAGGCAAAGCATACTAGTACCAAAATATCACAGCATAAAGGATCCCATAAATATGTACTATTTTTATGTTCTTATGTATCATTCAAAAATAAAATGAAATTAAAATATTTATTATTTCCACTTTCCTAGAATTGATGATTAGAAGCATATTGTGCCCAAAGTAGGAAAATAATATATTTGTAAGTAGCCTATAGAATAGAAACTTTATTTTCATGCAATTAAAGATGTAAAATATGCACAAATATGCCAGCATTTATATCATTTATATTAACAATCTTCCTAGTAACATGCTGATATTCTCAGCAGCATAAGACATAGGTTTGTCAGAAATAAGGGGTTTTCAAGAATATTGCCTTGTGTTCACATTCTCTGGCTATCGCAGACACTCTTAAAATACCCTATCATTATCTCCCACTGAAAATCTCTATGAAATACTCACAGATGCATCACTTTATTACTGTTTCAAGTTGGATTTGACTCTGTAGTCCCACAGAAAAAGTCAGATTTTACCACGCAGATAAAGGAGATAGACTTATATACAGTGGATATAAAATAGGGAAAGACAAAGAGTAGTGAAAGATAAGGATGTTATTAATGAACTATTTCCAGCATATATTTGGGGATTGATTCTCTGGGTAAAGGAGTAACACAGGGACCTGTGGGCTGAATTAAAACTTTGTCTTTTTTTTTTTTTTGATAAAATCTATCAGTAAAAATAGTGCGGTGGCAATGAACTCAGTCATGTTCCACATAAGGATCTTTTTGCCAGTGTTAGACCACATACACAGTGGTGGTTTCATAACTAAAATATTCCTACTGTGCAGTGACATCACAGTCATCACAAACTCATGACATAATGCCGTATACATGTGTGTGTGGTGATGCTGATATAAACAACCAGTCTGCATTGCATACAAGCACAGTGCATACCTTTACATAAAGTACATAGTATTTTTAAAATATTTTAGTTGTAGATGGACACAATAGCTTTATTTTGTTCATTTATTTTATGTAGTGCTCAGGATCGAACGCAGTGGCTCACACATGCCAGGCAAATGCTCTACCACTGAGCCACAATCCCAGCCCAAAGTACAAAGTATTATATAATGACAATAAGTGACTATAGGACTCATTTATGAACTTATTATACTGTTGTTGTCATCATCATTATCACACTAGAGTGTACCTTTATGATTGTTACTGTAAAGCAAATGCCACCTTAGATGAAAAGTAGTCTCATGTGTCATAAAGTAGCCTCATATGCTACATGTTTATAAAATTTGTTGACTGAATCAAAAGCCCACATTGAGAGATTGAGTTATATCATCTTAGCTTGCAGAAGAATACTAAATAATGTTCACACAAGAGAAAAAAAAAACACCTAATGATACATCTCTTATAATATATCTCCATAGTTATGACATTAAACTATACATTCAGAAAGACAATCCAAATGCAATGTAAAAGGAAGATTTAAAAGAGACACATTGGAGAAAAGAACTATTAGAAAAGAAATGCAATAGTTCAGTTGGAAGATGATGAAGGTATAAACTGAAGAACTAGAAATGGAAATGAAAAACAAAAGAAAAAAATGAAAATGAAAATGTGTTTTCTAGACATTAAATTCAAGAGCACCTAATAATCATTAAATGGGGTTAGGAGGAGTGAAAATGGGAATTTTCTGAAAAATTTTAAACAATCATATCTTTCATGACAACTTAAATCATGGCAATGGCATGTACTATATGATCATTACATACTTGTAAGATTTTCTATCAGTTTGGTATCATTCAATTACAAAATATTCTGTCTTTAAAGGTGTACCTACTTTACTTTTGAGTCCTCCCAACTTGGCCTTCAGAAAGTAAATAATATTTATTTTATTAAATAAATGTATGATTTTTCTCAGTCAGAAATTTAAGAGAGATAAAGCTCTTGAGGAAAGGTCATAAATTTAACTTTACTATTGTGATTTTTAGTTTCTATGAAAAATATCAGTGTACTGAGATGCTGTAATGGACTGATTCGGATCCCCTCCCAGCACGTCCCAATCCTGATATGCTGGGGGAACCAAGCCTTTACACATGGACATTTGAGGAACACATACACACACATAGCACAGCCCTAGCAAGCTACACAGATTGATTTATGTTTTTAGTACTCATCTCCATAAATAGGTGTGTTTTCAATTAGTAAATCTGAGTCTGAAATAGAGTTGGGTAGGTTTTGATGGTTTGAATTTTGGTTTTCTAAGTTTGATTTGGTTTAAATATGCATATGGGATCATATTTAAGTATTTGTGTTCTTCATTGCCATAATATTTGTTAGATGTCTGTGTTATAGAGAGAATCATTTTGTTGATTAGTGAAATTTGTGCAAATGCCTCTCAACCAGAGTAGGCTGTTTATTCTGCCATCTTTTCCACTATCAAATCTCTTGACCCTTTCCAACATTTTATAACAAGAAATAACCTGAATACTGTAAAAAATCATTTAAAATTTAGCTACAAATTCTCAATAGAACATATTATGATTTTATAGTGGGACTGTTCTCATACCTTAGCACCTGAAGAGCAATTGATCTGAGGAAGTAACATTTACACATTTATTTATTTTTAATGAATTTAATTTCAAATTCCATGAACATATACAGTTGTTGATTACCATGTCAGACAGTGCATCCCTAAACCAACCTTTCCCAGTGTTTCTTACAACCTTGTATTGCTTTTAATTGATGGCTGGTAGAACAAGAGGTAAAATCATCCTTCCTTGCAAGGAAGCAGAAAATCCTCCAGTACAGTTTAAATAAAATATAATTGTATTACCAGTTATAAATAAAATGCCAATTCATAGTTTTCCCCCAAAGGAGGCATGTATTTCTTTGTCTTTCAAAATGTCCAACCGAATTCAACATTTTAGAAAAACACGTTATTTTCCTATTTCAAAACTGAAATTCAGAGGCTCCTATTTTTTAAAAATATTTTATGTAGAAAATAATAAAATGTATATTTTTATTTTCTGTAATGCAATACTTTTTGTAAATGGGAAAAGATATAAATAATTCAAAATGCAGTCACTATTCTTTATTTCCCCAGTTTTTGATAATGCATCACTTACTCATGAAGTTCTTAAGAATTGATCATCCTGTAATGTTCTCCAGGAATTTATCAAAATATCTAATCAATGAACATCTTTTTTCATGTGTGTGTATAAAATTTATTTTAATTTAATTATTTTGATAATTTTAAAAGGGAAAGGTAAATAAATGTAAAATCTACCATCTTGAATTAGGAGAATAAAATAATTTGCCATTTTTGTGAGGTATCTATATAATTTAAAATAAAATATTTCTAGAATGATATTGTCCAGGTTGTTTACAGTTTTATGAATTATTCCAAAAACTAAATAAAAACCATTAAAAACATTAAATAATAGCCTACCTTAATCATCTGTTGTTATAAAATTACTTTAATTTGTTTATATTCAAAAGAACTAAAGAATATATGTGAATATTTTATTTTGAAAGAGTCAAAATAATTCACTCAAAAATATTTAAGTTGTTATTTTTATGTTGCAGTTGTTATTTTTAAGGATATTTTTGGTAGACAGAGAATCTGGTATCTTGTCTTTGTTTGCCTCATTACATTTATTTGCTATAGTGTATGAACACTCTTAACTGGTATTTTAATAGTATTTTTTTCTTCATTGCCCTTTCAATAGTATTGAAGCTCAAATTGTTCTGAAAGAAAATTAATTAAACATGAGTTCATCTGGACTTTGAAAATTTTCTTATGAAACTCCCAAATAATTTCTAAAGACTAAGTGATACATGAAAAACTTGCAAGCTCCAATCAGAACATTCACAGTATGAGAAGGTAACATTTAAATCTTTACCCAATGCCAAATTATGTCTCTCAAAACACAACAAAATTGCATAGAAAAGGAAAAATGGGGAAAATTATATAAGATTTGGTGAATATATATTGAACACTTGGCACAGGAATAATTGATGTTTCGGAGGCAGAAAAAGAAGTGGTCTGTGAAGAAAGCATAATTAAATTCATAATAGAAATAAAAGCTTTTCTTGAGCTAAAGAAAGAGATAAGTTCAAACTTTGAAGGATAGCTGGATCAGCCTGAATAATAAAAACAAAGAAAACAATCCAGCATCAGGAGAAAAAATATCAATTTCTAGGATGAAATAAATTAACTTGAGAGAATAACAAATCAGGCTGTCACTGGAATCCTCAACTGCTATACAGGAGTTAGAAGAAAAGGGCATACTTTATGAAAGGAATCAGCAGCCATCAAGAATCTCATCTATTCAAGATAGCATTCTTATGTCAGGTAGAAAGTAAAGTATGTGACAACAGTCATTCAGAGTATTTTACCTGCATGTGTCTTCTGAAGGTAGCACTTAAAAAGAGCCTCTAATCAAACAAGAAATGATGCAAAACAAGATGATCATACATAATTATGAGATTATAATCAGGTATATAATGCAGCAAACCAATGTTAAATACAATTAGTTTTTTTTTTCTGCACGTTCTGGAGTATTGGCAGACTAATGGATAAATTAAGTATTGAAATGTAATTTTAATCTTTTAACCATTTAAATAATGCTTAAAGGTAATATATTTAGATTAAATGTTAGCATGATAACTGATACAACATTTAAAAAAGACAATGATCACCATAACTTCATGAACTGATGAAAATTACAAAAGATTACTTCATAACATCTGTCTCAAAAAATCCTGTTTTAGTCATACCTTTTTAAAATGTGAGATATCATTTTAATTTTTTTCTTTTGCTAAGAGCTCAAGAAAATGTAAGCAGTCTTTTTTTCTTGTTAACTTAACATCCTTTATTAAAAAGACAATAGTTTTCACTTCAATGAAATACATTTTTTTTCTCATAAATCAAGTCATTGAATATATGTGGTCCAGTTATGAGGTATACATTGAATTTCTTTTTTTAAATTAATTTTTAATTTATATGTGACAGCAGAATGCATTACAATTCATATTACACATATAGAGCACACATTTTTCATATCTCTAGTTGTATACAAAGTATATTCACCCCAATTTGTGTCTTAAAACATGTATTTTGGATAATGATGTACATCACATTCCACCATCATTGCTAACCCTCTGCCCCCTCCCTGCCCCTCCCACCCCTCTGCCCCATATAGAGTTCTTCTATTCCTCTCACGCTCCCTCTCCCAACCCCACTATGAATCAGATAGAGGTGATTGACCATGCGAGAATGAAGGAAAGAAAATAACACAATAAAAATAATCATGAAAAAAAATGAGATGTGCTATTCACTGCATCTTAGAAAACTACTCTTTTACCTGTTGTTTAGAGTGAAGTTCTGGGGATAATTGCACAGGTAACCATAATTTTGTCAAAAAATGCAAAATTATATATGCAATTGCTGTGACCTACCTTAATTGATATTAATGAAAGAAAAATGTTGGATTTCCTATGGCAGATAGCTATCTAATTATTGAGATTTCTTAATATTCAGAATTAAGATGAAAAAAACACATAAGTACAATAAAAGTAAATACAATTTTAATCAAAAAGTGAAACAAAAAAAGATCAATCCTAATATTTTTAACTACTAATCTTTATATTAGGAAATCTGTGGATTGTATCTAAAGTGTTATATCAGAGGGAACAATTTACAGACAACATGCAGATTAGATATTGCAAACTTAGAGGCCACAAAATTTATTGGCTCTACAATATTGTTTGACCTGCCCCATAATTATGAATTAATTACTTTTAAAATACAATTGTCGCTGCCATATAAAAAGTGATATATCTACAAAAAGTAGATCTGAATTTCCATTTAAGTACCACTTTACAACAATAAAACAAGAGTCCACAGGTCCTCAACAATGACTATGTCTTCTAGGTCTAAGCACAATACATTCTGTTTCTACATCTTTTGCAGTGACATTGGTGTGCCCAATGTTTGTCAGGTATGTATCAGATGGTGGTTATTATCAAAATCGCTTCATTGTTCCTACACTGTAGTTAAGAGAAATTTTTTTTCATACCACATTTTTATACAAAGATAGAAATATGTTATTTGACCAGTAGACTATTTTTAACTTAAAAATTTGGAAAAGGACATATTTTTTGAAGAAAAGAGATTATTATGTATGTGTATAGAAACAATATAGAAACAATACTTTTACAAGGGAATTCAAATTAAATGTCTTTATTAAACAAACAAGAGTAAGCACCATGAAGAATGTACAAAAAATTAATGAGCTGAGAAAATAACTAAAACTTCAAATTAATTGTTTTTGCCAATAAAAATAAAGTATACTTCTAGGAAGAAAAATCATGTATTTGGTCATAAAGAGTTTGTCATCAAAACATTTTCAGTTTGCAAGAATATGAGAGACTGCACATTTAATGCACCATGAATTATATGTATTTATGTAATGAATACATGATATGAGTAACTTGAAATCAAATCAATTAAAAAATATTGCCAAGCATTTACAACAATAATAAACTAAATCTCTGTCACCTTCTATTTGTCATGAAAATGCAGAATAAATATTACTCCTCAGTTAGGTAAATGCATTAACATCCCCTTTTCTTATGGTGCCTGTGTCAAGCACAGCACTAGGAAATGACAGTCATTCATGTTAAGAGTAGTCTTAAACCTATATTGTGATATAGTAAATCTCTACCATTTGACAGATCCTTATAAGCCAACAACAAAATGTAGTAGTTTAACAAAAATAAGTAAAACTTTAATACCAGAAGAAAGAATAATAAACAGAACTTCAGAAAAAAAAATCAAATTACACAGCTTTTATTCCAAAACTCTGCCAGACAGGATGGCAGTGAAACTGCACAAGTAACAGCTATAGATTCCAGGACACACCTATAGCTCACGTCAGTCACATGTAATACAAATTCTTCTAAAGACATCATAGCCCTCTTATCTAATTTCTGAAAAGGTCTATAAATTGCAATTTACATATATATGTTTTCATACAATTTTAATACATGATGTAATAGATCTATTTTTACAGCCAATTATGTTTGTTATCGATAATGTATTTATGATTTTGTAATCTTAATTAGATTCTCTTTCCCATACTTGGCCCAGTGACATAAAGTTTCACAATAGTCAGTAAATAATTATGAAGTTCTTTCCAAATATTGCTAGTTTTCCCAAATCATTCATCCCACTTTATTTTTGTTTCAGATAAACATGATATACTTTCTGTTTCTTTTTCTTTGATCTTCTGTTCCATACAAATTAAAATTGGTACAACTCATGTTGCCTTATATCATCTCTAAACAAGTTGGCCCTTAGAGTACTTTTGTAGAGTGCTGCTGTAAAGAGCAATAACTAGAATCAGAGTTATTAGAAAACAACTCATTTCTAGTATTCTATTAAAATAAAGGTTATAGATAAAAAGAAAATAATAAGTCCTCAAGAAATAAAAATTTAGTCTATAGAATATCAAAAAGAACATCCAAATAATCCAAACAAAACAATCAATATAAAAATTCTCTCAAGCCTCTGATCATTTTTAATGAATTCCTATTTGACAGTTTTAGGGCACAGGCTACACTCACAGTCATCTGCTAGTCTTGCTGTTCCTGGATTATTAGTATGCCAGTCAAGAATTCATCTGCTTTATATTGATAGAGTGCTAGGCATCTTATTCATAGAATCCTTGGCACTACTCTCTATTTTGAAGTTCTCAGATTATGTCTTTCAGGTATTTCAGAGAAATTAATAATTGGCCTTCAGTGTATTGGAGGGTCCAGGTAAGGTGAAAGGAAAGAAGAAACCACCCTCTGATGAAATAATAGATGGATTGTGTCATTTTATTGTAGGAACTGACAATATCATAATGGCACCAAGTTGAATCATCTTTTCGGAGTAAGCATAGAGACATATGTGTAATTATTTTTAAAGACAAAGATTTTGATATAAAATGGTTGCAGTGGTTTGAATATGTCACCTAAAAAAGCATGTTCTGGAAATTAAATCCCTGATCAACAATGTTGGGAAGTGCACCGAATGGGGAATATTAAGGTCATAAAGTTATTCCGTCATAAATGCATTAATGATGCTCATGGAAGAGTTCCATCTCTTGAGCGCTCTCTCTCTCTCTCTCTCTCTCTCTCTCTCTCTCTCTCTCTCTCTCTCTCTCTCTTGTGCTCTCTTTGTCCTTGTCCTAGGGGATGATGTAGGAAGAAGTCTCTTGTTCAATGCTAGATCCTGAATCTTGAACTTCCCAGGCTCCAGAAACATAAAGCAATACATTTCTTTTTCTTTTTATTACAAATTACAGTCTGTGGTGTTCTGTTATAGTCAAATAGAATAAGACAAAATGGTATTAAGTAGAAGGGCTGCTGCTATCACAAATAAATGTGGAATTAGTTTTGGAAGATGGGTTGAGACTGGAAGAATTTGGACAAGCAGGGTAGGAAAAAATGTAGATTGTCATAAGCTGATGATTATTCAAAAGAAATTAACTATCAGGAAAGTCTGAAACTTCTTACAGACTTTTTAAGCAGACATGCTTAGAAAGTTGGTAGAAATATAGACGGTAAAGGGCATTCTGATGAAATATTTCATGAGAATGAGGACAAAGAATTAGACACAGAGGAAAGGTCATTCTTTGTACAAAATGGCAAAGAACTTGGTTGAACTGTGTCCACATCTTTTGACTTCATGGAAGGCACAACTTAAGGGTAACGAATTCTGGTGAATGAAATATCTAAGCCTCACAGTTCTTGCTGAAGCCTAGTTTATTGTATGTGATATGAAATCAAGACAATGAATTTTCTTAGTCAATGATTTTTAAATGGATTTTATAATTAACAGGGGGGAAAGAACTTAGGAATTTGAACGACCTTCAACCTACATATGTGATATAAAATAATAAGGCATTTTCTGAAAACAAACCAAAGATATGGTCATTTGATATTCTTAGTGTAGACAGAATGAAGCCAGCAGTTGTTGGTCAGGTTCAGGAGAATGACCCTGAAGACATTCTGAAGGTTAGTGTTGCTTTTTTTCCCATCACAGACCCAGACAGCTAAAGCCAGAGACAAAGACATAAGGCAAAGAGAGGTACAGAGAACCCTCATGACCTTAGGGTTTGCTACACAGAGCCTCCTCAAATTTCTGCTCCCTGTACTCTGGAAAGAGCTTTGAAAGTTGCAAGTGACCAATTTTTGCAGCATCCACATGATGGTAGGAGTGTAGGAGGTGAAAGCTGTGAGAGTATTGCTTCCTTCCTGGGATTTTAAAGATGCCATGGACAGCCTAAAGATCCAGGCAGAGACTTGTTACAAGGTCAGAGCCAACACAGAGATTCCCCAATAAGGCAATGCCCAGGGTAACTGTGAGTCACTATAGAGAGTCTTATAGGCCCAGTGGTCCCATTGTTGATAGGTGGTGATTCCCAAGATACCAAATTGTAGAACTACCAGCATAAGGGTCAGTGTAGGAGAACTGCACGGACAAGACCCCAACCCTTGAGGGCTGCTGCAAAGTCTGAACCCAACAGTATCATAGGAGTAAGGGCTGTCAGGTCTTGGGGGTCTAAACCCCAACCCTTTGTTCTAAGTTTTCAGGAAATGGAATCAATAGAAAATTATTCTGAAACCTTAAGTTGTGCTATTGTTCACCTTGTGGGATTTTGGACTTATACAGGAACAGTTACCTCTTTCTTCTTGCCTTTCAGTATATGAATATATATAGTATGCCCTTCCCTCCATTTTTCTTTAGAAATAGATAACTTGTTTTATTTTATAGACTCAAAGCTGGAAGAGAATTTGCCATAGTAAATTCCTGCCTTGAGACTCATCCATATCTGATTTATTTATTTATTTATTTTATTTTTTTTTAAAGAGAATTTTTTAATATTTATTTTTTAGTTCTGGGCGGACACAACATCTTTGTTTGTATGTGGTGCTGAGGATCGAACCCGGGCCGCACGCATGCCAGGCGAGCATGCTACTGCTTGAGCCACATCCCCAGCCCCACCATATCTGATTTAGATAGGCTCTGGACTTTGAAATCTTGAGTGGATACTAGAACAAGTTAAGACTTTGGGGCTATTGGGATGTAATTGATATATTTTGTTTCAGTGAAAGATATAAATTTAGTATGTCAGGGTAGAATGCTATTTTTTGCATGAACATGTCTCCACAAATCTCAGTTGGAAAGTTAATTCTCAACACTGTTGTAAAGTAGTATATATAGAGAGGTATTTAGGGGATTGGGGATCCACCATCATGGATGGATTAATGCTGATTATAACAAGGCTTGAGGAATGAGTCTAGTCTTTCATTTTATTTATCCCACTCTGCTCTTCTGCCCTGGGATGATCCAGTAAGGAGGCCCTTGCCAGATGTTCCTTATAAACTACCTAGTCTGTGGTGTTCTAGCAGCACATAAAAAATCAGATAAAATCCCCTTTCACCCATACTACACTATCAAAGATAAGATAATTGTGTTATATAATTGAAAGGATTGACAAATCTCTAGATGTTTTATTGCAATTGAGTTTGAGTAATAATCTAGGCAATTCTGATCTAGAAAATACTATCTCATCTGTTTGGTCTGAGAGATACACACAATGAATTAAAAAAATAGATTGTCTCATGAGACATTTTTCATCATATAAAACATGTGTAACTCATCAAAAATACCTAATTATTTTTGTCATCTTTCATTAAGTGAGGAAGTAAGTTTTAGAAGCTCATAGTTCCCAATAGGGATAGCATCTATTAAACTTGAAATATGGAAGGTACATTTAGTTTATTCTTTCCAATTTACTAGTGTATAACTGACTATGATTCTCATAATATGAAATCATATTTTAAAATCTTTAATAAAGATCTGTTTTTATTAGGATATTGGAATTCCTCTATTCTTTGGTAAACAAATGGTTTGAGAAACACACCTCAAATAGAGATGTGTCACTCCTCTGAGCAAAAAATATTGGTGCAAGTATAAGGAATTATTAGATTTAATTATTTTAGCTTTCACACACAAATAATCTTATCAGCCTCCTACAATACATGCATTATACTGATTTTATTAAATTGAGTCAGAATTATATAAAAATTAAACATATTTATGTTCAGAGAAGAAATAAAGAAGCCAAATACATTGATTTGACATGACCTATGTGACATTTACTCAGTTTCCCCGAGCTAGAGCAACGAGTCAGATTAGAAATATTAAAGGTAAGAAAATTTTAAGAAATAAGACACAAAAATAAGTAAAACAAGAGGATAGATGGGGACCAGCTCTGATGGACATTGGGTTTAGCTTCCCAAAATGAAGTCCATAGATTTTATTTAAATGAGCAGGAATACCAATGGGATTCATTGTACAGAACTTCCTGAAGAATAGGAAGAAGATGGCAGAAACTACTTGGCTGGAGCTTAGCAAGTTAGGCCCACTTCCTCTACTTCTGAGGTGGCTGCATTTGAAACTAGGCCAGGTTGTCAGCATAATCTGGGCATTCTCCAACTAGGGAGTTTCACCCAGGAGTTCTCAGAAAAGCAACCTCTCTGCCCTATGATGGCTCAAACAAATGCATAATACATACATGGCCTCCAACATTGGTTGAATATGCTTGTTTTCTGTATTTTTATCAAATTTGTATTTTTGGGAATTTACTACTTAACTAATACGTATTCTGTAACTACTGTGCAGAACTTTCATGAAGTGACTGCAAATGACACAAATTTCAACGTCACCTAAAGTTAAAAAAGTATCATTCTTCTTTTAATGATATATGTTAGTTTTGGTGAAACACATCTTTGAACAAAACAACTTCTTCTGTAAAACTGAAAGATTTCATAATTTCCCTTGTGTACTATTACATTCTTATATCTATACCAATACTCTGGGCTTATCTTTCTTCCTAAGGGTTAAATATGACTTAGGTTGGTAACCCAGTCTTCAATAGTGTAACTGATTCATTCCATTATGTATTCCTATCAATGATCCTCTTCATGTGTCAGTCATGATAGTACTTATGATTTCTTTCATTCTACAGTGGACTCCTTTACATTGTACAATTGTCCCTAACCTTGTGTGTCCCAAGCAGTCATGCTATCACAACTCCTATATTTTTAACTTGTCTGTAATAAACAATCTAGAACTCTACTTAACTTCAGACATCAGCTTTGGCCATTCCCAATTATATTCTGAGATTGCAAAAGACACCTTCCAAACACTAGTGTAGGGGCCATCCTGGAAACCTCTAAAATCCTCCTCTTTTGGGCTCTTCACATCTGCTCTCTTTTAGTTATCACTTACATGAAATATGTTTTCCATCTTTTCAATTCCAACCTATGTACATCCTTAGATCTTAAGTGAATCTCTTTGAGATCTCACATAGTTGGACTCTGTTTACTTTTTATTCTGCTAATATGAATTTGGATTTGTGATTTTAAACCATTTCCATTTAAAGTAATTAACATATTATTGTCATTTTTTATTCATTTGTATCTTGAAGCTTTTTTTAAGTGACACATTTTGATTTTCTTCTCATTTTTTGTGGAATATATTTCATAGATAGTTTGTATTTACCTGAAACCCTAAAGTTATGGCAATCCATTTTTGTTAATATCAACACCTTAACTTGAATTCAACTCAAAATTGTACTCCTTTACACCTGCACCTTTATTGTATTGATATCACAAGTTACCTTTGTGTATAATGTATATCCATTAAAATAGGTGTATAACTTTATTTTTAGGGTTTTCCCCTTGCATCCTGTAGAATTGAAAAAGTGGTTCCAAAGCACAGTTAGAATAATATTTGTTTTTACACTTTTTGTGTGTGTATTTACATGTACTTGAGATTTTTTGGTTTTGTTTTTTTATGACTTCAATTAGTATGTAATTTTTTTTCAGGATAAATTTCTTAGCTTTGTTTATCTGGAAATAACTTAAAATTAAGCAACTTGCAAAGGATACTTTTTAGGAATGAAAATCAATAGATTTTTTAACATATTAAACATATCATTTCTCTCACTTACCCTGCAAGATTCCTGCTAAGAAATCCATTATTATTATTTTAATAACAAATCACTTTGCTCTTGACAATTCCAAAAGTTCTCTCTTCATGCTGGGTTTTCAATACTTGAATAATAGCATATCTCATGTGTGCCTTTTGAGTTTAATCCACTTGGAGTTTGTTGAAATGTGTGGATTTACACATCCCTATATTTCTTCAAATGTAAACATTTTTAGCCACAACATAAAAGTCTCACATTCAAGAGCGTGATTACACATTTTAATTCAATATATTTCTTACTTGCATGTTTACATTTATATCACCACTGGAGTAAAGTTAGTAGCAGAAGGTGATATGCTCCTATGGAAATCCTGGATAAATTAATTTTGAGTGGTGTTTATTGCTCTGTAATGTGGGGTAATTGAGTATTTCAGGAAACAACAATGACAACAAAAACTTGCAGACTTCTGTATCTGTATAATTATCCCCCCTCAAAAATATTTATGTGATGGTTATAAAATAAATTGTAAGAATATATATATACATAAAAATATAATGTTATCATGTTTTATATCATAGTAGATATTTCCTCCAAATGAGAAATATTTGGTTTTGAATTCAGTTTGGGGAATGCTTTTCTTGGACAGAAATGAAACTTCAGTCCTTTAAAATGTAATGAATTCTCATATCAGCTACTTGTTTCCTGAGTCATGGAAGAGCTACGAAGAAGCTTGAATCTTTTTTTTTTTTTTACCCAAATGATATGCCCATCTAATAAAAATGTTTCTAGAAAATCCATAATACTTGCCTCCAGCGACCTGAATGTTTTTCTTATGAGTGATGCAATATCTGAGAGGCATTCATAATCTGCTGTTCTTGTTAGCACAGTCATTAGTTTAATCTGTATTCTTTATTCTTTCTCTTTGATTGTTCCTCTATTTCTTATAGAGTATATGTACATTATTGAGCCATTGATTTATTTCTTCCTTCATTCTTTTTTAATATTACCTTTAAAAACTGGAACAAAACAAAGATGCCCTCTTTCACTACTGTTCAACATAGTCCTTGAAACTCCAGCCACAGAAATTAGGCAAAAGAAAGAAGTTAAAGGTATAATAATAGAAAAAGGAGAGCTCAAACTTTCCCTACTTGCTGAAGACATGATTCAATATTTAGAAGACCCCAAAACTCCATCAAAAAAGCTTCTAAAATTTATAAATTAATTCAGTAAAATAGCAGGATATAAAAATTAACATCCATAAATCAATTATATTCCTATACACCAATGATAAATCAAATGAGAGAGAAATTAGGAAAGCTATTGATTCACAATAGCCAAAAAGAAGAAGAAGAAGAAGGAGGAGGAGGAGGAGGAGGAGGAGGAGGAGGAGGAGGAGGAGGAGGAGGAGGAGGAAGCAGCTGCTGCTTTGGAATCAATGTAACAAAAGAGGTGAAACATGTCTATGATAAAGACCACACAAAACTAAAGAAAGTAATTGATAAGACCTTAGAAGATGGAAAAAAAATCCCCTGTTCTTGGATAAGCAGAATTAATATGATCAAAATGGCCATACTACCAAAGGAACTATACAAATTTAATGTTAAAATTCCAGTGGTGCTCTTCATAGAAATAGAAAGAGCTGTCATGAAATTCGATTTAAAAAATGAGTGGCTCAGAATAACTAAAGCAATCCTTAGTGAGAAAACTGATACAGAAGGCATCACAATATGAGACCTTAAATTATACCACAGAGCTATGGTAACAAAACCAGCATGGTATTGGCATCAAAACAGACATGAAGACCAAAGGAACAAAATAGAAGACACAAAGACAAAACCACATAAATATAGAAAAAGGTGCCATAAATGTACATGGGAGAAAAGATAGACTTTTCAACCAATGGTGCTGGTAAAACTGGAAATGCATATGTAGCAGAATGAAATTGACTGCCTATCTTTCACCCTATGAAACTCAGCTCAAAGTGCATCAAAGACATAGGCATTGGACAAGAAACCCTATGCCTACTAGAAGAAAATGTAGGCCCAGTCTTCCATCATGTCAGCATAGGAACTGTCTTCCTCAATAAGACTCCTAAAGTGCAAGAAGCAAAACTAAGAATCAACAAATGGGATGTTATTGAACTAAAAATTTCTTCACAGCCAAGGAAACAATCAAGAGCATGAAGAGAAAGCCTACAGAATGAAAAAAAAATCTTTGCCATCTGCTCCTTAGATAGAGCAATAATCTCCAAAATATATAAACAACTCAAAAAACTTCCAAAATAAACAAAATAACCCAATCAATAAATGGGCAAAGGAAGTGAAGAGGCACTTTATGGAAGTAGAAATATGAACAGTTAACAAATGATGAAAAAATCTTCATAATTTCTAGAAACTAGGGAAGTGTAAATTAAAACCACCTTGAGATTCTATCTCACTTCATTCAGAATGGGAATTATCAATAATAAATTTAACATTAAATGTTTGTGAGGATGTGGGGAAAAAGGTACACTCATGCAACACTGGAGAAACTGCAAATTGGTGCAACCACTCTGGAAAGGAGTATGAAGATTCCTCAGAAAATGTGGAATGGAACCACCATTTGACCCAGTTATCCCACTCCTCAATACATATGCTAAGGAGTTAAAAATCAGCATACTACATGATACAGCCACATAAATATTTATAGCAGCTAAATTCATAAAAGAAAAACTCTAGAACCAAACTACATGTCATTCAATAGATGAATGGATCAAGAAAATATGGTCTATATAACAATGGAATATTACTTAGTCATAAAGAAGAATGAAATTATGGCATTTGCTGGTAAATGTTTGGAACTGGAAATTGTCATGCTAAGTGAAATAAGCCAATTCAAAAAAAAAAAAGAGGCTGAATGTTCTCTCTGTTATGTAGATGCTAATACAACATAAGGCAAGATGGAAGAATAGAAGATGAGATATGGAAGAATAGAAGTTCATCAGATTAGACAAAGTAGAATGAAGGAAAGGCATGGGGGATAGAAACAAGAAAAATGGGACAATGAATTAGACATAAGTTTTCTATGTTCATATATGAATACGTGACCAGTTTAACTTCATATCATGTTTAACTACAAGAATTGTATCCTAATTAGAATAAATTGTACTCTATGTATGTACAATATGTCAAAATACACTAAACTGTCATGTATATCTAAAAACAACAAATTGAAAATATTCCTTAAAAATGTATTTGTATTAATTCATAAACTTTGGGCCAGCAAACTCATGTATTGGATTTAACCTAGGGTAAAATAATAATGTTCCAATTACTTGATTTCAAAAGTTCATAGCAACATATTTGGCTTTTATTACTAGAAGATCTACTTTGTTTTTCAAGTAATTATATACTATTTAAAGTAAAATTTAAAGAATCAGATCTTTTATGTAGCTTTAATATTTTTGTGTATTTAACTACAATTCTATTGATGACAGATTCAACAATCACTTCTAATCCTTTCAAATAATAATGTTTTCATACTACAGCTCTTCATTTAATTTTACATTTGCATAGGCTAGGCAACTATTTCAGGAAGTAGTTTAGTTTCTAAGTTTCTCCATGTGAGGATATTTTTGTTTCTACTCCTGCTAGTGCAAAATTTTGAAGAAGCTCCTTTTTTTGTGATGCTATAACAAAATAATATTGATAAGCAGTGTATTTAAAAAACAATTGAAACTTATTTCTCACAATCCTAAAAGCTTGAAGTCTAAGATCAGGCTGAAAGCGTGGCTCAGATCTGGTGAGAGCTCACTTTTCTGTCGTATACTTCGAACTTCTCTCCATATCCTCCCTGGACAAAGTGTGGGACATGGCTCCCTGACCTGATCTGATACAGGCATCATGCACTCATGAGAGTGCCACCCTCATATAATTAGGGACCATCAAAGGCCTGCCATTCCAAATACCATAGAAATGGGGATTAAATTTTATATGAATTTTTGAGAAACACAAAGATTTAATTCATATAAACATCAATATTTGCTGTCACAGATTTATCTATGTTTCATTGATAAATTTAGATTTATTAAATTCCTTCAGCCTTTGCCTAGTTTTTGTCTTTAATGAGCAGCCCTTAATGTTTGATTTCCATTTTGTCTTTTCGGTTATGTCTATAACTTACAGATCATACCATATAAAAGTAGACATCATACTTAACTTTCTTTTTTGATTTTTTTTTTTAATTTATATATGACATCGAAATGCATTACAATTCTTACTACATACATAGAGCACAATTTTTCATATCTCTAGTTGTATACAAAGTATATTCACACCAACTTGTGTCTTCATACATGTACTTTGATAATAAATCATCATATTCTACCATCATTAGTAACCCTCCCTTCTCCTCCCACCCCTCTGCCCTATCTAGAGTTTGTCTATTCCTCCCACGCTTCCCCTCCCTATCCCACTATGAATCAGCTTCCTTATATCAAAGAAAACATTTGGCATTTGTTTTTTTTGGGATTGGCTAACTTCACATCACATTATCTTTTCTAACTCCATCCATTTACCTGCAAATGCCATGATTTTATTCTCTTTTATTGCTGAGTAATATTCCATTGTGTATATATGCCACATTTTTGAAGAGACACTTCTCGGAAGACGATATACAATCAATCAACAAATACATAAAAAAATGTTCATCATCACTAGCAATTAGAGAAATGAAAATCAAAACCACTCTAAGATTTCATCTCACTCCAATCAGAATGGCAACTATCATGCATACAAACAACAATAAGTGTTGGCGAGGATGTGGGGAAAAAGGTACACTTATACACTGCTGGTGTGACTGCAAATTGATGCAGCCAATATGGAAAGCAGTATGGAGATTTCTAGGAAAATTGGGAATGGAACCACCATTTGAACCAGCTCTCCCTCTCTTCAGTCTATACCCAAAGGACTTAAAAACAGCATGCTACAGGAACACAGCCACATCAATGTTTATAGCAGCACAATTCACAATAGCTAAACTGTGGAACCAGCCTAGATGCCCTTCAATAGATGGATGCATACTTAACTTTAAATGAGTAAATTCATAAAAAAAGACTTATATTTTGTTTTAGTTAGTTTTTTTCAGACCTACAAGACTTGCCAATAAAATTATAGAAGAAGAATAGTTTATTTGAGGGCTCACAGTTTCAGAAGTCTTAGCATAAAAGGCCGGTTTCATTTCTCAGGGCTCAAGATGGGGCAGAACATCATGGCAGAAGAGGCAAGTAGCTCACATGATGATCTTAAAGCAGAGAAAGAGAGACTTCACTCTTCAGATAAAAAAAAATATATGCTCCAAAGCCCCACCCCCAATGAACTACTTCCTCCAGCCACAGCCCACCTGCCTCTAGTTACTACTCAGTTAATCCCATTAAGGATAATTCACTGATTATGTTAAGGCTATAATCCAATCATTTCTTCTCCAAACACTCTTGCATTGTTTCATATGTGAGCTTTTGGGGGATACCACCACACCTAAGCCATAACATACCTTTTATAAACATGAATAAATGCCATTTTGTTTTTGTATTTTTCAGTGCATTTCATTTTTATGTATTCTTCTATTTAGAAAGTCAGTATTAGGGGCTGGAGTTATGTCTCAATGATAAAGCACTTGCCTTCCATTCATGGGGAACTGGGTTCGATCCACAGCATCACATAAAAAATAAATAAATAAAATAGAGATATTGTGTCCATCTGAAACAAACAAACAAAAATTTAAAAAGTCAGTATTAATAAATGTTACCAAAGTCATTTTTCATTTACAATATGTTAATACAGCATGGTGAAGCAAGTGAGCATTTATTTTCATTTATTAGCTAAAGATTAATATTTTTATCATTATGGCACCATAATAAACAACTAACAGTATATCTAACAAAGGTTACTACTGTTTCAAATACTCTGGTAATTACTAAGATCCACTCATTCTGAATATTTCTAGTCTAAAATGTAAATAAAAAAAATATTAATGAGGTTTTTAAAATTCATCAAAGGCAGCAAATTAGTTTCTAATAATTATAAAATAATTATAAAAATAGTGTAATATATAACATGAAAACAGGTAAATTTAAATTTTGCTTTCTCTTTGATAAGGCTATACCATTGCTCGGTTTAGGAACAGTTACATATGAACATTCCTGACACTGCAAGATTTCCAAGGAAACATTGATCATTCCATTCTCTTCATTTTTCACTATCACATAGTATTAGTACTCTCAAATATCATAAGTGCAGTAGATCAGATAATAAGGAATGGAGGGAACAGGTTGGGGGAGATAGCAAAGGAAAAACAGGGGATGAATCTGACATTTTCCCCAAGTACATATATAAAAACAACAAGTGAATCCCACCACCATGATCTCCTAATCATATTTTTAAATTAGATATTAAATACCTAACACTATAAGACTTTAAATATATTTAAAATTATATTTTTCTATGTACTAGCACCAATGTTATTTTCTCAACTCAATTTCCAGTCTGTGAGTGTATGTGTCAATCCACCTGCTATTTAAAAACCTGCATTCTGTGAGAAAACATCTCACATTTCTACTTTTAAGCTTCTTAAATAGTATGCTATCCAGCATCAACTTTATTACAGTGGCTTTTCACTGTCACCCAGCTCATATTACTTCTACTGGGCATCATGGATTAGGAAAAATCAAAGGATTGTATATCATCTCTATTTCCAATTCTGACAAGATGAACCAACTCTAAGAAGGCAGGATAGAGAACTATCACTGGAATTTCTGTTTGCTAGAAAAAGAAACCCATCCTAATGCAGTCAGGCATAGGCTATACCATTGCTCAGTTGAAGAACAGTTACATATGAACATTCCTGACACTGTAAGATTTCCAAGGAAACAATTCTACCAAATTCCATTAGGATTTCTAAAATCAAGTCTTATTCAGAAAAAGGAGTAACTTCAGAATAAAATAATATTACAATGATGAAAATAGCAAGATTAATAAATATGATTATTTCAAAACTCAGGTTAATTTAGGATTCTTAATGATCTTTGAATAGCATGCTAGTTGGCAGTTTGTTTCTCAAATCATACTGCAGAACTTTTTCTGCTGATTTTGATTTGCAGATTTATTTCTGAAAAACAGCAAAGAATTATAGGAAAATAATAACTACTAATTTATTTCTATTTATTCTCATTTATTCTTATTTTTTCTCATGCAGCATTTTCAAAGAGTTTACATCAACAAATGACTCAGCTACCATCTGTGCATAAGAATTAGATTTTACATAAATAAGTCAATGCTTTCTTGTTAAGTGACTAACATGCCATTTATTCGCTGTTCATGTTTGTTGGTGTTTTATAAAATCCCATCCTTTATAAACAAAATGTCTGAAGAAATAGAAAAAGAAGAAAAATAGAAAAAGAAAGTCTTTTATGTATAAAAATTATCATACATTTTTAAATGTAAATAGTAGAGTCACAAATTAAACAATACCTTTGAATCTTTTATCTCTTTATTACATACTATAAACTTTAGTATGTTGCTGTCTATGAGCTACAGGAATCATCTTAAAATTTGTGGAAACATATTGACTTTTTAAGTGAAAATCAATTATTTAAAAGAAATACATGTTATTTGCTTTTTTCTCATCAGCCTATCCATTTTTTTTTATCTATCTAGTCATCTTGGGAAGATATTTCTGCTCAAACACTAGTCAGTCTTCTGAAGCTCTCCACAGTGCACCTGTGTGCTTTATATTTATCTATTTTTCTCAGTAACTAGGAAACTAAGGCCTTGGGCAACCTAGGCAGGCATTCTATGTATTCTGAGCTGTAACTCCAGCCCTCTTCTGTTATGTCTTTGAGAAAACCTAGTTTAAGGGAAGAACCCTGTTAAATCAGTTTGGCAAGAATCCCTCATCCTGGATATTTTCTGTCAACACAAAATGTTGATCACTCTGGATCTGAAAATTGAGTTTAAAAACAGTTTTCATTTAGAATTCTATTAGGTAGATTTAGTCAGAATTTCCATTTCATGTGATATTTCCTCTTACAACTTGTCTTTCCTATTACTTCTTGGATATAATTCCTATTTCTCCATGCTGTTTCTGAGACTCAGCCCAACTTCTTTCTGCATCTAGAAGACCCTATTGCAGTGCTCTCTGTAACTACAGTGATGGCCCTCAGTAAACCCACTTCCCTTTGTCTTAACAAGTATCATTGAAAAACTTTTAAGAATCTCCCACTCTAATTTGGATGTATTTTTATCTAATGACGGTTAAGAGCATTCTCCTACTTACCATTGATCATGCTGTTTTGCCCAAATGAATCTCAAACAACCTATGATATTGTTTCATAGAAAAAAAATTTATACCCATATCTATATCTATCTATCTATATATCTATAGATAGATAGATATAGTATTGGGGATTGAATTGAATTCAGGGGCACTCAACCACTGAGCCACATCCCCAGCCTTATTTTGAATTTTATTTAGAGACTGCTGGGAGCCTCACTGAGTTGCTCAGTGCCTTGCCATTGATGAGGCTGGCTTTGAACACACAATCCTCCTGCCTTAGCCTCCTGAGCCACTAGGATTACAAGCATGTGCCACCACTCCTGGCTGAGATTCTGTATTACTAACAAAATTTTAGAAGTTTTTTGCCTCCTTTTACACTTGTCATTTATGAAGTAACTAGACACATTATATAGGCAGAGCATTGTTCTTGATCTTCAAGCTCATATGATCTATGATAAATATATTATTAAACAACTTTTCCTCTACTATGAATTCACCATTACTGTGGCTTATTAACCTAAAGAAGACAAGTAGATAAGTGGTGGAGGCAGAAAATCTATTAGTTTCAAATAAATAATTTGAAATAATTAAGAAAATATATCAATAACTTAAAATAAATACTTGTATCTCATTTTTGAGAAAATATACATTGGCAGATGTGGTGGCATATGCCTATAATTCCAGTGGCACAAGAGGCTGAGATAGGAGGATTATAAACTCTAGGCCAGTTTCAGCAACTTAGAAAAGCTCTAAGCAGCTTAAATCCTGTTGCAAAATAAAATATGAAAAACACTGGGAATTTGGCTCAGTAGAAAAGTTCCTCTGATTAAATCTCCAATACAAGAAAAAGAAAGGGAAAAAATGATACTATATATCAACAATATATGCATGTATACTGAACACATTACATCAATTACATTCAACAAAATAAAAACATTCATAAATGAATGTTACCACATACCCTCTAATGCTCAGTACTAGAACTAAAGGTTGAGAGAAGATTCAATCTCAAACTAAGTCAGTAATTGTTCAGGTGACATGAAGAGAAGAGTACAGAGATGTTGAAGAATAGATAGCACTTTATAAAATGTGTAGATAGGAATATAGTTGTAAAGTTTCTTTAAATTACTGCATTGATTTTATAACAATGAGAACTGAGAACACAAGATAACTGAGAATTTTGAGGATAACATAAAGAATCACCTTCATTAAGTTTGAGGAATCTGAAAGATATTCAGTAAGAAAAATAAACTTGAGAAAATTGAGTTTAAAAACATTGAAAAGGGGCTGGGATGTGGCTCAAGTGGTAGTGCACTCGCCTAGTATGCGTGAGGCACTGGGTTCGTTTCTCAGCACCACATAAAAATAAAGATATTATGTCCACCTAAAACTAAAAAAGAAATATTTAAAAAAAACAGTGAAAAGATCAAATCATGTGTTTATTAACATAAATATTGACAAATATTTATTATGTATTCAATGAATGATTCTTAATTATGCCCAACTGAAATAC
Organism: Marmota monax; assembly: GCF_021218885.2. NCBI lineage: Eukaryota > Metazoa > Chordata > Mammalia > Rodentia > Sciuridae > Marmota > Marmota monax. The sequence continues at coordinate 9,002,489 of NW_026694610.1, forward strand.
AGTCAAAACGATTAGATAAAATAAAATTTCACATGAAGATCATATATTCACTTCACAAATGTTTAATTATTTATAATAGGCAATATATACTATGATATGTAGGGGGGTGGTTGCTGTTGTTTTTCAGTATTCATTAACTTGGAATATAGAGTGACAAAGAGGAGGATGAAAACTGTGGAATGTGTACAAAGCAACATTTCCCAAATTAAAAAGGCAATCTATGAATAATCAGAAAGTATTTGTAAATCATATATCTATCATGTATCATATAAATACAGACTATTATATCCAGGGCAGCTAAATACCTCCTAAATATCAAGAGTTAAAAAAAAAAAAAACAAGAGCAAAGATATTGTATAGAGATCTATCCAAAGAAAATACAAATGGCCAACAAACACATGGAAGGCCCTCAAATGCAAAACCAAAGCACTCTGGGATAGCACCTCACAAGAGGTAAGTTGACCACGTTCTAAATAAGAAACCACAAATGTTAGAAAGGACATAAAGAAGTGGAGAAATGAAACTCTTGAATATTGGTGGTGGGATGCCAAATTGTGTGGACACTGCAGAAAGCATGTAACTATTCCTATAAAATCTAAACAGAATATAATCTAGCAATGTTGAAACTGAATATGAACATTAAACAGTATTGAGCAGTTTGTTTGTACACCCTTGTTTGTAGCTTCATTATTCACAATAAGCAAAGGAGGAATCAATCCAAATATTCATTGATAGAAAAATGGATAAATACTATGGAAGCTTTTGTTATATGTATTTTATCTAAATCAAAAATTTTAAAGATTATTGGAAAGAAAAATGCCTTGTAAATATTGAAAGGCAAATAAAAAGTTACTTTTATTATATTCCTCCTTTCTCCCTTCTTTTTCATTTGAAAGAAATTTTATAAAGACTGGTCAGAAAACTATGGAAATCAAACAATATGATTTTCTTATTATATAGTTTGATTTTAGTTTGGTAGATATTCAGAAACAAAAAAAATGGGTGAGAATATTTTAATATTCACTTAAGACTATGTTTATAGATGTAAGGTTTTATAACAGTAGATTATATCTATGCAAAGGTAAGGAATCTATTAAAACATTGTAGAATATTACTGTATCCCTTTACTTAAAAGACTAAAGATTTTTTCCTATGATTAGGATGTAAATAAATTGTGCTTATGTTATTTTGTTTTCATTAAATGTAATCATACTAATAATGGCAAACGAGTTAAGCTCTTTATGTAAGTCCCTGCAAGGTTAAAATATGTAATAGGGAGACTTTATGCTGCTATTTGTCTTAAGAATTGTGAACATATTAACTGCTTAAGAAAAAGTATTCTGTGTGTTGCAATGAAGACCTAACGTGCAAAAGCTCAGGTCAGAAAATTTGAAATTGAGTTAGAATTGGGGGAATATCCAACTTGTAGATTTTATCATTGTTAGATAAGACAAAACTATTTCAATGTAATGAAATACGTTTGAGAAAGTTTATATTGATACAGATTTCCAAAATTAACAGATTTCATCTATTAAATTTTAAAAATCTTTATTTTCTCTCTGATTATCCTTCAGGAATTTGTGGATAAGATCAGATATTATTTTACAGAGAAAACTGAATATTAATGACAAAGAAAAATAAATAATTTTATGTTTTTCTATGCATTCCATGAAAAACTAAATGAACAAATGGATATGGTATTATTTTAAGAGCACATTTCTACATATTCATAGAGACATTGTTTAATCTCTTCATTAAGTTAGTGCTGGTTTAAATTTATGGAGTAGCTCATTGCCTACTTTTAGTGCTGGTTGATATTTATAAGGTGTCTAACTGTTCCAAATTATTTTAAAAATTGAAATTTGTGTGAAAGTTAAATATTCTTGGAAAAAACTACAAAGGTGATGATGGACTTTTACTTACTGTGACAACAGCAGTCTTTCAGAATCTAAGACACTTTGACCTCTTTTTCACTATTTCAAATTGCAAATCTCCATAAAGTTTTTTTCACCCAGCAAAGAATTTTATTAGCAAAATGCATTGCTTTCATCTATTTTGAAGTACTTTATGATCTAATATTAGAGCACAGACACATTTAAAAACGAATAGATAATTTTTCCTACAAAGTACAAGGGGCATCTCTTCTGACAAATTTAAAATTGATATTTATCAATATGAGAGAAACATGGCTATATAGCAAAGTTTAAAATCTCTCTAGTCTCTGAACCTATAATATAATGAGCTGCCATGCATGTCAAAGACAATCTCTGTCTGAATTTCTATTGGCTTTGAACTTGGGGAAAGGTCATTTTTACCATTTTCCATTTCATTCTCACACATTATGAAGAATATTTTTGAGGTTACTAGTTTTAATTACACATAGTTCACAGAAAAATACATATTCGGAATATCCTAATGGTTTATAGATCAAATATACTGCTCTTATTACTATTTCAATGTTAAATTTTGTACTTTGATAATACACATGCTGTTTTTGCTCTTTGTTTAGATGAAGTACATATTGCTATTTACACTGAGTGAGATCAGAAAACTCAATCTCTAAAATTATTGAACATTTATATAACTTACTTTTAATTTTCTATGTGTGCAAAGTAATATTATTTGCAAGACAAGTATACTCCGTAAGAATACAATGCTACCTACACTGGCAAATGCAGATTGAGAGAGATCCTAAAGGTCATAGAGCTTCTCTCTATTGAGAATTTCATAAAGAAAGTTTTATTGGCTTGGTGCGGTGGCGCATTCCTGTAATCCCAGTTGCTAGAGAGGCTGAGGCAAGGGGATCACGAGTTCAAAGCAATCCTCAGCAACAGCGATGCACTAAGCAACTTAGTGAGACTCTGTCTCTAATAAAATATGAAAAAGGGCTGGGGATGTGGCTCAGTAGTTGAGTGTCCCTGAGTTCAATCCTAGGACCCCTCCTAGCCACCTCTCAAAAAAGAAAGCTTTTTATCTTTCTTTTATTTAAAAAACACATGAGAAAAAATTTATATAATGGTATTTTATACACATCAACAATTCTCTATATAATTTATCATGAGGTAAATGAATATCAAAGTAAAAAGTGTACGAAACTCCAATAAATTTATAGATTTATTTATACACTTTTTACTATATTTAATTCTTAAAGACATTATACAATTTTTACAATTATGTATAAAGTATGAGATGGCAATAATCTTTATGTTTATCACAGAATTTAAGTTACAAAAAAGATAAATGAATATGGTATTTCTTATGTGACACCTCTGACCTTCCCCTTAATCTCCCTCCCTGCCTTCTACCCACTCCAGGCAAAAAAACTACTAAATGGAATGTGCAACTTGTCATAGATTTAATTTCTACAAATCTTTATTACATCAGCATATATGTTTGCAAATGGTCATGTAGAATAGCTTTGCTTTCATGTTTTAAATGTTATGCCATTTCCTCTATTATCTCTGGCATTCTGTTTCTATCTTAGAGCACAGTTAGTCCCTGTCATAATGATACTAAGTTATATTTAAAATGTTTTGTTGATGGACATTTATATTGTTACCATTGTTTCACTGTTGAGAACATTTTCACAATTCCCACCTTGGGCACTCTCTCCTTGGGAGAATCCTTCCAGGGATATGTTTAAGAATCCAATTGCTATTTAGATGGAGAAATATATTTTTAACTATACAAACATTTAGCAAATCTCTCTCCAGAAATTTGAATATAAAGTGTTTCTCTTTTCCTACTTGATATTGTCATATTTCAGTGGTTTTCAATCCAGGATGATCTTGCTTTAGGGGTATTTGAAAATTTCTGGAGGGTTTTGTTTTGTTTCTCCATAAAGTTTCCCTAAAATATCTTTTTCTTTATTATACAAACATACAAAATAAACCTATCATTTTAATAATTTAAGTATGCAGCACGTAGTACTATGAACGTTCAATCTGTTTTGAAATCCAACACACTTTCTATCTCCAGAGTGCTCATCTTCCTGAACTGAAACTCAGAACCCATTCAACCCTATGTATGCCTCTCTCCCTCAGAATTACGAAGCCATCATTCTGCTTTCTGTCTCTAAATATAATCCAGCAATTATTCAGATGTGGAATTTACTTCCTGACTAACTTTTTGCAAAACACCTCTATTGGTTTCTATAGTTTCTATAACATTTTGCATTCAGTCAGCAATGAACAAGTGATCTCACTTCCTCAGATGGTAATATTTATTATTTGCATTTTTTTTATAATTGTATCCTTGTCTGGAGATTTTATTGTCATAATGTAAAAGATGCTACTGTCATCTAGAAGTTAGATTTTGGTGTGATGCCCAATATTCTGCCATGCACAGAACAAGTTCTCACAAATAAAAAAAGGTCAGCTCAAGAGGTTCTTGTCAAGGATTAAAAACTTTGAACACATTTAGTTAATATTTTCAACATATTTTAAATGTAAAATGGCATATTATAATACATAAGTAGTATATGTATATATATAGATATATATGTCTGTGTCTATCTATCTACCTATATATGTACATATGCCTATTATCTAATAATCTATGGATAAGATCTCATTGGGGGCTGGGCTGTAGCTCGGTGGTAGAATGCTTGTCTCATAGGTGTGAAGCCCTGGGTTCGATCCTCAGCACCACATAAAAATAAATAAATAAATAAAGATATTTGTGTCCATTTACAATACAATTTTATATACACACACACACACATATATTATATATAATCTTATAAGGACATTCATGTTATATCAATTACATTAAATTTGTCAAATTACTCTTTATGATTTTGAATATTTTTACCATTCACATGCTAAATGCCTGCATTAATCTTGGCCCTTTTATGTGTATCTTAAATCTACTTCTTTGCAGGTAGGCTATGATTCTTCAATGGTATAACTTTCTCTAGGTCTTCCTCATATGTTTCATATTAGATGTGTACTTGTTTTAAAAATGTTTAGCTATTTCTGTTGAAAATTATGAGGCCCATGAACATTTTGTCAATGTATTTTTCTCCATTGTTTCTTGCATCCAACTTCTATTTTCTGAAATTATTTTTCTTTGTTTTGGATAATACCATTAAGTTACATAATTAAATGAAAAAAAAAGATCTTGGAAAGCACTCAACAGATTTCTGTGTTATCATATGGCAGTCATGCTGAGCACAGTTTTTCACACACAATAACAGAAAGAAAACTACAATACAATGATTTATTTAACGTTCTAATGATTGCCATGCTCAAATAGACTGTCAATATGATGAATAGAGTAAGTACACAATTTAAAATATAAAGAAAGTATTTCACGGATAATTTTCTCTAGCTATTTAATACGAAATTAAGTAAAACTTGCACGAAGTAGGAGCTGGCAGGAAGTCAAAGTGAAAAACAATCTAGTAGCTAATTTTTCAAAAACTTACTCTGCTAGTGGTGTTTGGTTTTTTGGTAAAAACAAGTGTCTTTCCGTAATTATGCCAAAATCTAAGTAATTACGTTTGTGCTCTATTTTTCTGGTATTTCAGTCACAGTATTAAGCTTACCATATTCCCTTGCCTCTTCTTATGTTCTAAGTACTTTATTCACTTTTTATTACTTCTTTATTTTTCAACTCTTTTGCTCTCTGAACAATATTTTAAGATTTCTTCAATTTTGCCTTTCCATGGGTTAATAGCCTGTTCGACTTTGTTACATCAGTTTAACCTATCACTTAAGTGTTATTTTTTCTCCTAATATTTTATCATTAACAGAGTTTACACACACACACAAAAGAAATTTATGTGATATTTACAACTTGCTAGAAAAATAATAACTAGCTGGGCACAGTGGCACATGTCTGTAATCCCAAAGGAAGCCCAGGAAAGAGGATTGTCAGTTCAAAGCCAGGCTCAGCAACAGGGAAGCACTAAGCAACTCAGTGAAATGCTGTCTCTCAATAAAATCCAAAATATGGCTGGGGATGTGGCTCAGTGGTTGAGTGTCCCCAAGTTCAATCCTTGGCATCCCCCCCAAATAAAAGAAAAGAAAAAGAAAATCTAAAAAACCACTTTGGATTTTCAGTAATAGTCAACTATACAAATCTGTATTCATAAATGTATACCTGATTCTTGAAAATAAATATTATATTTTGTCATTACATGTATAAAATTTGCATAAAACTTTTGTATATATATTTACACAGAAGGAAAAAATTGGTATAATACCCATGTCAGCCACATTGCTGAATTTTTAAGATTATCTTGGCAGTTGAAGCTAAATAATATGTTTTAGAAACAAACATCTTGCCAAGACAGGTCAGTAAATAGGAAAAGCAATAAAGGTCAAACAAAAGAAATGCAAAAGTTACAATGAAAGCTAAACTGGGATTAGGAAATTGGTTGCTGTAACTTTAAAGATTAGAAAAAGAAAAGCAATGATGACAAAGAAAATAAAAACACTCTAAAAGATCATTAGAACTAAAACCTGGAAGATATTGCATGGCAACCTGAATCATGTGATTAAAAAAAATACTTAACCAGAGTTTCTTAGTCAATTACTAGGTAATGTTTGCTTGGCTGTTCTGCGACACGTATTGAGGATGTATATATGCTTAATATGTGGGTTTATAACAGTATCTCCTGGGATTTGTATAATGATGAACATACCTGTACCAATTCATTCACCAATTTGTCCTCAGAGCCTTGTTCCAATACCTTTAAATACATATAAATTGAAATTTATAAATACATATTTATGGGTGCAGTTAAAATTCACCATATATACAAGAACAATTATCAATTTGTTCTCAAAATAATAATTTTCTTTTTTGCAATTTTAACTGAACAGATATTGAGATGATACCTTCCATCTGCCCTAGGCAGCACTGACTGGGGTGGAAACAAATGGCCAGCTGGATATGAGGGTTAGATGAAGCCTCACGCACTAGTGTGCCTGACATTTGAGGCCGCCTACCAGCTGGTAGCTCAGCTACTGGAGGCTCTATGCCAACAAACCTACATGTGGTCTCTCCAAGCACCTGACCAGAAGCTGCATTGTATAATGACATAGGACAATTATGCAAATGAATCAAAGTCCAAGAGTAGTCCTTAATTCTTAATTAAACCTTTAGAGTACATTTAAAGGATATTGCTACATCGCAATGTATGCATGAAATTATGAAGTGTTTCTTGATTTTATCATTAAGATTGTTAGTCAAATCTTTCTTTAATAGAATGTTCAGTATGATTTTTAATATTAAATGACTGATGAAAATGTGTTTGTTTATTGTGTACAATATGTGTTTTTAAGTTTGTCTAGATTGTGGAATGACTAAATCTAATCACATTTCCTTTCAAGATCATAATTTTTTTGGTGAGAACACTTTACAGGAAGTGTTTTTCAAGCATGTTTCAAGAATATAATACATTATTAACTAAAGGCAACAAGCTGTACAATAAATCTTCTAAATTTATTTCTTGTATTTAAATTAAACCTTACATCATTTGGCAAACATCTCCTTACTCCAACCATGCCACTCCTTGGTTCCTGGTACTTTCCACCTCTGCTTCTCTGAGTTCAGCATTTTAAAATTCCACATGAGTGTAATTGTGTGGTAGTTGTCTTTCTAGCCTGACTCATTTTATTTAACATAATGTCCCTCATGTTCATTCACATTGACAATTTTAAACACACATTTAGGAGACTCTTAGAATGTTACCATGGTAAAAGGTGGTTAGGTTATTTAGCCAGATCTCTCATTTTGTAAATGGAATAATGATGAGTCCAGATCAAGTCTGAAGAGTTACCTGACAATATAAAGCTTTTCATTTTGGAGCTCTGATGATTAATGATCCTGATAAGGACTAATATATAATCTTTATTAATTTATCCTATTAATTTTTACTAAGTTATTGAATCTATTTATATTATAATTTAGAATTGTGATACTGGACTATCTTTTCTCAAAACATCTGCTATCTGTAAATAATTAAAACAAAATATTACTTTCTTCATTAATAGATTCATGACAAAAAACATAAAATACCACAAAGTCCATCCAAACTATACTTCATACATTGAGACACAAAATTTCATACATGTACACAGAGGCTTGAAAATGTTACTATTGACATAAAAAGTCTTTCTTGGTCATGCAGGTAGCTTCCAACTAAAACCCACAATGAATTAACCAGGCATAGAAGAAAGATTAACTTGGGATTTTATTTTTCTGGGACTTCTAATGTGAGGTAAGGTGGAGGTTCCCATATACAGGGATTTACTTGAATTTTATGTTTGTTTTTGTCATATATTGTCAATTGCAATTGTGTATATTTATTGAGTGAAAACTATGTTGTTATATATGTGTGTATATATATATATATATATATATATATATATATATATATACACACACACACACATATATAAAATGTAGAACAATCAAATATAGCTAATCCACACTTCAATCTATCACCTCAAATATTTATTATTTATTCTTCCTGTCTAACAACACTTTAAATAACATCTCCCAATTCTCTCCTATACCAAGGATTGGTGATCACTATTCTACTTTTAGATTACACATGTGAATGATAATAGGTAGCATTTTGCTTTCTGTGCCTGGCTTATGTCATTTAGTATAGTGTTTTCCAGGTTCATCCATGTTGGCAAAGAGGGAAGGATTTAAATTATTTCACCATCCTTATGGACTATATTCTCTTTATCTGTTTATCTGTTGATGAACACTTAGGTTGATTCCACATCTTGGCTCTTGTGAATATAATAGCAATAACATGGGAAGGAAGAGATCTCTTCTACATATTGGTTTCATTTCCTTTGAACATATACTCAGAATTTGGATTGTTTTTATACTGCATTTCCACGTATAGCTTTTGAAAAATCTCCACACCATTTACCATAATGGTTGGACTAATTTTCATTCCCACCAACAGTGCAAAAGTGTTCTCTTCACTTCCTCACTAAATTGCTCTAACTTGTGATCCTCATACCTCAGCCTCCAAAGTAGCTGGGATTGCAGATATTTTCCAGAATGCCCAGCAATATTGTTACTATTTTAAAAACTGATTTTGGTCCCTCTATCTCTAAATTCAATTATTAATAAATTTTCTGTTCTTTTAATATGGTAGAGTACATTATTGTCTTTTCGTCTTCATTACCTTCTCCATGGTATCAGTTTAGGTAAGAATATTAGAATTTTCTTCTGTTGAACTTTTGATTTGGCCATGTGATAGGCTTTATCAAGTTGACATAGTATAAGTCATTCCTAGCCCAAGCACTTAAGAAAAAGTAAGTGGTTTATCACATTATATTTTTCCTCAGTTTTGAAAATTTGGAGGGGTGTATTTTGATGTAGTACCATTTGCTTTTGCCAAATGGACATATGAGATCAGTAACAAATTTTCTTGTAAACCACTGATATTTTGGAGACCAATTATTTAATTAGCATAATAAAGTTCTTTTTATCTGGGCTACCTGTTTATTTGGCAACTTTCCAGATCACTTTATTATGTTTGTATTTATATGTGTTTAGGACATATAAACCCACATTTTAATTAGCTTCTTCCCTTAATTAGTTAGAGGGGGAAAATGTTTTATATGTAGTTTAGTTCTATATAATTGACTACTTCATTCAAATCCTTAAATCGTATGGTAACTTTCCTAAAGAAAACAGTTCTCCCAGAACTTTGCCTTATTCTAAATGACCATCATCATCTTTAATAGGGTTTGAGCTCTAAATATCCATTTATCTATAGATAGATTTGTGTGTGTTTGCATGTGTATGTGTGTGTGTGCATGTGTATGCGTGTTTGTATGTGTGAAAGAGAGATAAATATCTGTTTGTGATAAGCATCTGAACTCCCTTATTTTTCCTTGTTCTCATATATCATACTTGATGAAGCTTTATTTGCTGTGATCTAACAACTTCCATCTCAAGTAATATTTACTCTGATCATGTCAAGAAATCACTCTGTCAGCCTAGCTTCTGATGACAACTAACTTAATACAGGCCTATTACTCTGTATCTTTACCAAGTTCTGCAATTATAAATTAACAGGTCCATATACAAAACTAGAATTTATAATACATTTTTCTCAATAGGCTGCTTTTGTATACACTTATTTTGAAATAACAGAAACTTTGTGCTCATTTCTCTCATAATTTTTCAATCTTACCAAGGAAAGGCAATGGATATATTTTAAAATGTAGAAAATAAGAAATGACACACCATGATATTTTATGAAGTCATAGTAACATTTTGATTTTTATTCACATTTACATTATGTAAGAAATCAACAGACTTATAATCAGGGAGGATTTTGAACAAGTTTATAATTTTATGTTGGGAGAGTTCCAGGGATTAAACTCAGGGTCACTTGACCATTGAGCCACATACCAAGTCCTATTTTGTATTTTATTTAGAAACAAGGTCTCACTGAGTTACTTAGTACATTTCTTTTGCTGAGTCTAGCTTTGAACTTGAGCAATTTCTCCAGCTGCTAGGATTAGAGGCAGGCACCACTGCACCCAGTTATAAAAATTTTAATGTTAGTAAAATATACAAGAAAACCCAGATGATTTGGTCACTTTGAAATAGAATACCTGGCAAACTTGGACAAATATTTCAGATTTGCCACTGTATTCTTCTGAAGTGAGACATCAAATTTTTGTTGACTTAATATTGCTCTTAATCACTAATAATTCTTTATGATTTATCATAACACTATAGTGGAAAATAAATTAAAATATGTTATTACACCTATGGAGTCTTAAAAAATAATATTATATTAATGAGTTAGGTTTAACCCTGGGACATGCCTATTTACTGAGTTGTCAGAGGAAAATATGTAAAAGGGTATCTCAAGAAAACAGATCACATGTATTATTCATGTGTCATATTTTTACAGTGGTTGTATTAAATCAGTGATTTTTTTTTAAGTTTTCAGTTTATATAATGGAGTAGATTGTCAATTTATTTCAAATATGGTACTAAGCACAGATGCTTTATTAAAATGATGGATTTTAATATGCATGCAGTCTTACCTTTAAGACAACATGTGTGACAGATTTAATTAAGAACTTTATAAGGACTACATTATTTATAAGGACTACATTATTATACATATTTGGCATTATACAGATATGATAAGAATCATCTTCCTCCTCAAGTAGTTGACAATTGAGATCTTACTGGCTGTTTGTAAGCAGGGCAGGTAGGACATATATTTGTTTGTATACAACAATAATCTTATCAAATAAATTCTGTCACTTAAAAATAATAAATATTATATATAAAAAAACAAAGAGCAATGTTTATATTAATGGGAGAAACTGAGCTCAGAGAATTCCAAGAACCTTGGTATATAATATCAGAGGGAATTTAAGAATAACTGATAGAAAAGGAATCATTCAAGTCAGAAGTAACATGTATTAGTCTTGTTAAACTGCTATTCAAGATATCACACATTCTATGCCTGATAGAATAGAAATTGATCTCACTGAAGAAATGGGAAGACTGGATTGAAGGAGCTAATATACTGGATTTCTCTGAGGCTTCTCTCTTTGGCTTGCAGGTGACTTCCTTCCTGTGTCCTCACATGATCTTTTGTATGTACATGCACACCCCTTGTCTTTTTCTTTTCTTTTTAAAATTAATTTTTTGTTAACACATATTAATTACATAAACTAATGGGATTTACTGTGATATTTCCATGTATACAGTGTCCATTGATCATATTCACCCATTATAATTATTAAGTTTGATTCCCTTTCAACTTTGTTCTTTATATTTTTTTCTTTTCATTAATTTGTTATAAATAAACATAATATCAAGGTTCATTTTAACATATTATATAAGCATAAAATATTTTTTTCCAATTCTGAACCTAGTATTTCCCCTTTTCCTTTCTTTTTCCCTCATCCTGTTCCCTTCTCTCTACTGCTCTATCTTCTATTTATACATATTTTTTAAAATTCGTGTATTATGGATATACAAAAAGGTGGAATTCACTTTGGTATATCCACATATACACATAGGAAAGTTTAATAGGATTTCACCTCTGTTTCTTTTCTTGTCCCTCCCCCTGCTTCCTCTGCACCACTGATCTCTCCTCTATTTTCATAGGATTCTTACACACACACCTGACCCACTTACAAGCTTTTTTTTTTTTTACATTTTTTTTCCTCATTGTGGTCTAGCTTTGGCATATAAAAGAAATCATTCAATTTCTGACTTTCTGGGTCTGGCTTATTTCATTTAGCAGAATGTTCTCCAGTTCCTCCATTCATTTACCAGCACCTGACAGAATTTTCTTCTTCCTTGAGCTGAGTAAAACTCCATTGCTTATATGTATCGTATTTCTTGATCCAATTGTCTATTGATGGGCATTGTCTTTTGGAGTGAATATAAATTAGAATAGCCACTATAAAAAACAGTATGCAGCAAAAAGCTTAAATTAGGACTACAGTGATTTATCATATAAGGAAAACAGTCTTTTTGTTAGGGCTCTACACTTAGACTTTATTTAACCATATTACCATTTTTACAAACTTGTTTCCAAATGTGGTCATGATGAGGTTTCCATATATGAACTGGGGTGGGAAGCACAATACACTCCATGATAATATATTTCAAATAAATAGACAAAGACATCATTATAATGAACTTAGGGCAGTTGTGTTACTTGTAGAGTAGTGAGGATAAACAGGAGTAGGAATGCAACCTGGTATGTATGTATACATATTGTGTACTTTGCATTTTTTGAAAATCAGAAGCAGAAACTCAATTTTTATCAAATGACTTTTTTTCACATATTGTAGCATCAGGTTTTCTTCAAGTTAGCCAATTTTCTTCGTAGTAATGGCTATAAACATAACTGTACATTAAATTTCACTCCATATTCTATTTATATACATAGTGACATTAATTCTTATATTTCTAGTTTTTATGATAAATACTGCTTCATAAAATTAAAGCATTTCTTGTGTTGACAGAAATAGATTACATAGAATATAAATTATTTAGTTTATCTATTGTAACATTACAAATCTCCCCAAACTGAAGTGTTTTAAAATAGTATTTATTATTTCTCAAATTCCAAAACTGAAATGTTTTAAAATAGGTATTTATTATTTCTCAAATTCTTGGGCAGAAGAGGTACTTTTCCATTGGTGTTGCCAGAGACCATTTATATGCTACAGTAGAAGAGGAGGATGAGGAAGAGCAAACTATCACTTATAAAGAACATTTGTAGAGAACAAGCTATCATTTGTAGACTCATAAAGAATGTTGCTATATAAATACTGGTTCAAAGGCAAATTTAAGTATTTCAACAATAACAACCAAGTAAACAATTAAAACGGTGTTTCCAAGAAAATATTAAATACTAACAAGTAGCCAGATGATGTAGAATTTGAAGTGGTTATGAATTTCAAAATTATGCTGAAATGAAAATGCAGAGATAATTGCATAATCAGAAAATCTTAGCCATTGGTTAAGACAGTGTGAAGTTTCATGCTTTTCTTTGTTACCATTTGAGACCACAGTCATTAATAGGTTATCCTCAGAGATCCTTAGTAGATTGTGATGTTCATTTTCTTTGTAAAAAAAAATATAATTTAAAACTAAATCAAAGAACAACTTGATAGGGAAATTAAAATAGCACATATAGATGGGTACACTGGGGCATTCCTGTAATCCCAGCTATTGAGAGGCCAAGGCAGGAAACTCTCAATGTCAAAGCCAACCTCGGCAATTTAGCAAATTTCTGTTTCAAAAATAAAATAAGATGACGTTCGTATGTAACTCAGTGGTAGACCACGTTTTCCCAGGGTGCACAATCCCAAGAACAACAACAAAAAAAGAACTTTGTGAACATAATTTCAAAATATGTCTTTGTTTAATATTTCCTCATTGGTGGATCTGCATTTCATAAATTCACAGGCTTCATCAAAGAACCTCTTCCTCCTAATGACAAACTATACTTTTAGAACTTCATTAATAAACATGTAAATTGTTCTCTAAATGTAGCTTATTTTCTCATACACATTGTTTTATTACAAATTTTTTTTAAATACGAAAACTTGGGGCTAAACAGGTCAAAATTATGTTCGGAATTATACAATTGCTAGTGAATAGATGCAAAACTTTGAGAAGTTTAGATTACAAATCATGAAATTATATTTTTTAAAACTAAAATGTTATTGCTAATTTTTCCCAACAATCATTATGAAATATAAAATTATGGTCTAGTGTATCAATTTCAACATGCATATGTGAATGGTTTTCCACCTGCTGAATAAACAATTGACTTAGGTTCGAAAGTCACAGATGGGTAAGACCTGAATTTTTTATTTGAGTTCTTTAGTTATTGCCTCATTTATTGTGATCATCTACCATGAACTATATTAAATTTGTTCTTGAAGTACTAACAGTAACCCCTGAAAGATTCTGCAATAATTTAAGCCACAGATTTAATATTCATAGAAGAAATAAGTGATATTTTATGTGCAGCCAAAGAAAGGCACCTTCACTGTGAAAGATCCTACATATTGTCCCAAACCACATTATTCACAGGACTGTAAAAAATATAAAAAGAAGTTAATGAAATTTACCAATCCATTTTTTGTGTCACTTGACTTAACCACAATAAACATGATTCTGGGATACAGAGAATTTAATAACTACTACATCCATTAAGTAAAAAAGCATAGTATAATAATAACATTTAAATATTAAATGTGAAAAGGAGAATCATAATGTCATTTTGAGTATGGTGATAAGAACTGTGAAAGCAAAAAACAAATGGAGATGGTAATAGATTTTCACTATTTCATGACAGAGATATTATTCTAAACACAACATTAACAAGTTTTCATTAGCAAAGACATTGATGACAAAAATAATATTGGCAGGGGTTAAGTGTTTTCTCTGATATGTGAAAGCTAACCCACAACAAGGCTGTGGGGAATGGAGACTGGAAGTTTGTTGGATGAGACAAAGGAGAATAAG